>NC_037682.1:6812545-6981062 GCF_003255815.1 Theropithecus gelada | reverse complement strand
AACAAAAAAAAAAAAAAAAAAAAAAAAAAAAAAACTAGCTGGGCGCGGTGGCGGGTGCCTGTAGTCCCAGCTACTCGGGAGACTGAGGCAGGAGAATGGTGTGAGCCCGGGAGGCGGAGCTTGCAGTGAGCTGAGATCCAGCCACTGCACTCCAGCCTGGGCAACAGAGCGAGACTCCGTCTCAAAAAAAAAAAAAAAAGTAGATGTTGGCGTGGATACAGCGACCACGGAACACTTCTACACTGCTGGTGGCAATGTAAACTAGTACAGCTGCTATGGAAAACAATGTGGAGATTCCTTAAAGAACTAAAAGAAGAACTACCATTTGATCCAGCAATCCCACTACTGCATATCTACCTGGAGGAAAAGAAGTCATTATATGAAAAAGATACTTGCACACGCATGTTTATAGCAGCACAATTCACAATTGCAAAATCATGGAACCAACCCAAATGCCCATCAATCAAAGAGTGGATAAAGAAACTATGGTGTGTGTGTGTGTATATATATATACACACACACATATATACATGGTGTATATATACACTATGGTCTATATGTGATATATATGGTACATATGGTATATATACACATTATGGTATATATCATATATGATATATATATGATGGAATACTACTCAGCCATAAAAAGAAATGAATTAACAGGATTTGCAATGATCTGGGTGAGAGGAGTACTACTCAGCCATAAAAAGAAATGAATTAACAGCATTTGCAATGATCTGGATGAGTTTGGAGACTATTATTCTAAGTGAAGTAACTCAGGAATGGAAAACCAAACATTGTATGCTTTCACTGATATGTGGGAGCTAAGCTATGAGGATGCAAAGCATAAGAATGATACAATGGACTTTGAGGACTTAGAGGAAAGAGTGGGAGGGGGGTGAGGGATAAAAGAAAACAAATACAGTGCAGTGTATACTGCTCAGGTGATGGGTGCACCAGGATCTCACAAATCACCGCTAAAGAACTTACTCATGTGGGAGGGATTGCATTGGGAGTTATACCTGATGTAAATGACGAGTTGATGGGTGCAGCACACCAACATGGCACAAGTATACATATGTAACAAACCTTCATGTTATGCACATGTACCCTAGAACTCAAAGTATAATAATAATAAAAAAAAAGAACTTACTCATGTAATCAAATACCACCTGCACCCCAATAACTTATGGGGGAAAAATTAGGGGCCAGGTGCGGTAATTTCAGCACTTTGGGAGGCTGAGGTGGACGGATCACTTGAGGTCAGGAGTTCGAGACCAGTCTGACCAACATGATGTAACCCCATATCTACTAAAAATACAAAAAAATTAGCCAGGCATGATGGTGTGCACCTGTAATCTCAGCTCCTTGGGAGGCTGAGGCAGGAGAATTGTTTAAATCTGGGAGGTGAAGGTTGCAGTGAGCTGAGAGCACACCATAGCATTCCAGCCAGGGTGACAGAGAGAGACTCAGGTCAAAAAAAAAAAGCCAGGCGTGGTGGTTCATGCCTGTAATTCCAGCACTTTGGGAGGCCAACGAGGGCGGATCACAAGGTCAGGAGATCCAGACCATCCTGGCTAACACAGTGAAATCTTGTCTCTACTAAAAATATAAAAAATTAGCCGGGCATGGTGGCAGGCGCCTGTAGTCCCAGCTACTTGGGAAGCTGAGGCAGGAGAATGGTGTGAACCCAGGAGGCGGAGCTTGCAGTGAGCCGAGATCACGCCACTGCACTCCAGCCTAGGTGACAGAACGAGACTCCATCTAAAAAAAAAAATCAATCAATAAAAAATAAAACATTAGATTAATTAATGTGGGTGGCAAGTCACCCAGGTGCCAAGGCAAGAGATCGAGGGCACGAGCTGTTCCAGTGTAATAAAATATAAAATAAGAATATTTATACTAGATATAGATAACAGATATGATTATGTATGAATATCATTAATCATTAGTTTGCAACAATTACTCTTTACTCCAATATTACAATAATCCTTGCTCTACAATCATAACCTAGGAAAAACCAAGCCATACAGAGATAGGAGCTGAGGGGACATAGTGAGAAGTGACCAGAAGACAAGTGCGAGCCTTCTGTTATGCCCGGGCAGGGACACCAGAGGGCACCTTGGTCTAGTGGTAATGCCAGCATCTGGGAAGACGCCCGTTGCCAAGTGGACCGTGGTCTAGTGGTAGCATCAGTGCCAAGGAAAAGCACCTGCTACTTAGCAGACTGGGAAAGGGAATTCAGAGGAGTTCAGAGTACTCCTCCACCTCTTGTGGAGGGCCTGACATCAGTCAGGCCTGCCCGCAGTTATCCGGAGGCCTGACCGTCTCCCTGTGATGCTGTGCTTCAGTGGTCACGCTCCTAGTCCGCCTTCATGTTCCATCCTGTACACCTGGTTCTGCCTTTTAGATAACAGTAGCAAATTAGTCAAAGTACTAAAAGCTTCTGATATGCAGAAATAATGGCGTAAGCTGTCTCTCTCTCTCCTCTCTTTCTCTCTGCCTCGGCTGCCAGGCAGGGAAGGGCCCCCTGTCCAGTGGACACGTGACCCACGTGACTTTACCTATCATTGGAAATGGCTCTCACTCTTTACCATGCCCCTTTTGCCTTGTGTCCAATAAATATCAGCGCAGTCTGGCATTTGGGGCCACTACTGGTCTCTGCGTCTTGGTGGTAGTGGTCCCCCGGACCCAGCTGTTTTTTCTTTTATCTCTTTGTCTTGTGTCTTTATTCCGACAATCTCTCATCTCCACACACGGGGAGAAAATCCCACCGACCCTGCGGGGCTGAACCCTACAAATTAACAACAAAAAAAAGGAAATGCAAAAGGGAAATCAAAGGACTCACCCCAGAAGGGTGGTGGAAATTTTTGGATGGTTATTAAGAAATGAAATAAATAAAACGAAAATTAATGGAGCTACAACAAAGGTCTTTGCAACACCATCAAAGTCTGGGTGGACCAAAAGGAGCCCATGCTGATCCCCCAACATTAAAGGGCTCCACGTCAATTTTCTGCATTTTCCCCAGATTGGGGAAATTTAAGAACAATCAAAAGACAAAGATTATAATGAGAAAGCTGACATTGCCTGGGGCAATGCTGAGGCAAATTAAGATAAAGATTCAAAAAAGGGCACGAGTCCCTTGACTTAGTTCTCTGCTGGGAACTCAAATTCTTTTTCACCAGAAAAGGTAAGATGATCTGGGGGTAGAAAATAAAAGATCAGCCAGGTGCGGTGGCTCTTGCCTGTAATCCCAGCATTTTGGGAGGCCAAGGCGGACAGATCACTTGAGGTCAGGAGTTCGAGACCAGCCTGACAAGCATGGCAAAACCCCGTCTCTGCTGAAAAATACAAAAATTAGCTGGGTGTGGTGGAACACACCTGTAATCCCAGCTGCTCGGGAGCTGAGGCAGGAGAATCGATTGAGCCTGGGAGGCGGAGCTTGCAGCGAGCCCAGATGGCACCACTGCACTCCAGCCTGGGTGGCAGAGCAAGACTCCACCTCAAAAAGAAAGAAAGATAGAAACGGTCTGGGACCAAATCATGAAAATGAATGGGTTGATAGAATGATGAAATCTAAGATATTTAGACAGGCTTTGTGTGTCTTATGAAAATGGTCATTGTATCTGACTGGGGGCTGTTTCTCTTACCTAATACTACAAAACTGAAGGCATGTAAATCTGCCCTTGGAGAAATGTTAATTGGACACGCTGAACGGGAACTAGTAAGATTTCCTGAGCCCACAGAATATAGGGTAGAAGCTGGAGTGAGAGTCAAAACAAACCCTCCACTTCATGGCCCTTTGTGGAACATTTATTGGAGCTTATGGCAAAAACCTGTGCGCATTTCCCAGTGACAACTGCTGGGACTTTGGACTGGAGAGTTTCCTCTTGCGGGGCACTTACTGCCTTACCGTGGGATGTTAACTAAAGTTACCCCATGCTAATGGAAATAATGGTGCCCAAAAGAGTTTCATGAAAAAATAAAAATGGTTTGCACAGGATCTTGCTCTCTGGGGATGTAAGTAGGAGATTCTCATGAGCAGGAAGTCTCTTTTTTTTTTTTTCCCTAGGACTGACTCTAATTATATGAGGAGCTGCTAGATTCTACAGTGCCTGGTAAACAGCTCTCATTCAGCAAGGGCTGTGAATGACAGTTCCAAGGTGAAGATGCGACAGCTTGTGCAGAAGCTGCTACTCTGTTTAAGGAAGAGTCAAGGAAATCGTTTTCTTTTGAGTTGTTTATAGTTTAGAACATTTGGGTAAAATATCGTTCTGTGAGAATTTACCTTTCTCTCTCTCTGAGTTCTCCAAACTTTGAAAACCATGATTTTGTGACAATATAGTTATTTGCAGAAGTTTAGAAAGAGTCTTTTCTTTTAAAACAGGGCAATTGGAGACACTGGTTTTCTTTCTTTTCTTCCTTTTTGTTTTCCTTTTTTCTTTCTTTTCTTTTTTTTTTTTTAACCAAGAGTTTGACTGGAGTAACATATTTTTAGGTAAAGTATGGCAAAGCAAAATTAATAAGAACCTATACGACCAATCAATTCTTGCTGCATTTTATGTGAAAAAATCAGACCAAGTATAAGCCTAAAACTTATTTTGCACATAAATTGATCTTACTATAATTTCTCTTTGGTACAAAAGGAGGGCTAGAAAGAGAAATTGTTTCAAAGGAAAATTATAACACTTATTACTAGATTCCAGCCCTGACTTTTGTTTCTGAGTGCAGATTGAATCATGAATTATCTCTTGGCTACAATAAGCCTCTAAAGAACCAGATTAGAGGCCAGGCATGGTGTCTCACGCCTGTAATCCCAGCACTTTGGGAGGCCGAGGCTGGCGGATCACAAGGTCAGGAGTTCGAGATCAGCCTGACCAATATGATGAAACCCCATCTCTACTAAAAATACAAAAATTAGCTGGGCTTGGTGACGTGCGCCTGTAATCCCAGCTACTCAGGAGGCTGAGGCAGGAGAATCGCTTGAACCAGGGAGGTGGAGCTTGCAGTGAGCCGAGATCGTGCTACTGCACTCCAGCCTGGGCGACAGAGTGAGACTCCATTTCAAAAAGAAAAGAAAAACAAAGAGTACCAGATTATAATTTTTCTTCATATTTTTAGTTGGTGCCCTGATGGAATAGTTTCCTTTTTCTGTTCTGACACACAAATACTCTTTTAATTGTCAAAATACTATTATTATTATTGAGAGAGAGTCTCTATCACCCAGGCTGGAGTGCAGTGGCATGATCTTGGCTCACTGCTACCTCTGCCTCCTGGGCTCAAGCAATCCTCGAACCTCAGCCTCCTGAGTAGCTGGGACTACAGGCACACACCACCAGGCTCTGCTAATTTTTGTATTTTTTTTTTTTCAGAGACAGGGTTTTGCCATGTTGCCAAGACTGGTCTCAAACTGCTGGGCTCAAGTGATCCACCTGCCTTGGGTTCCCAAAGTTCTAGGATGACAGATGTGAGCCACCGCACCTGGCCAATTGTCAAATTATTAATGTTATTTATCTCTCCTTGTTTTACTTCCAAGGAAACCAGAATAGTGGTATTCTGAAGACTAGAGATGCTAATCTCCCTCATTTGGCACCCCGCTGGGCCCAATCTGCTTTTTACCGTAAATGCCCTGCTGCTGAAACTATACAAGCACCCTCCGTCTGGGCCCAGGAACTGTTGTGGAAGAGGTGGGCATGTACATTGTAAGGGCAGGGTTTGAGGGATAGTATTAGCGCAGATCCTCCAAATCAAGGATGGGTACACAAATGCCTAAACAGCTGGCAGACAAAGGGACTTTTGCCTTCTGAGCTAATATGTGGCACCGTATAAGTCCATTCTGACACTGCTAATAAAGACATACTTGAGACTGGGTAATTTAAAAGGGAAAGAGGTTTAATTGACTCACAGTTTTGCATGGCTAGGGATGTCTCAGGAAACTTACAGTTACGGTGGAAGGGGAAGCAACCACATCCTTCTTCACATGGCGGCAGGAAGGGGAAGAATGAGAGCTGAGCAGAGGGAAGCCCTTTATAAAACCATCAAATCTCGTGAGAACTTACTCACTATCACGAGATTAGCATGGAGGAAACTGCCTCCATAGTTCTATTACCTCCCACCAGGTCACTCCCACCACACGTGGGGATTATGGGAACCACAGTTCAAGATGAGATTTGGGTGGGGACACAGCCAAGCCATATAGGCACTTTTTCGTCCATTCCCAACCATAAAGAATTTTCTGCTTCCTGTAGAATTAAAAGACAATTTTACTGAACGGATATAAAGATACCTTGTGACAAAGCCTCCTGGGTATAATACTCCTAGTTATGAGATTTATGCAGATAGATATATATTTTTAAAAGTTTTTCCAACCATCTTAGAACAAATTACTAAAAGGCCACTAAAAGCACTGCAGCACAACAGAAGTCTCTAAATTCCTTAGCTTAAAAGGTTATAATAATGCTTATGTTTTGTATAGTTAATTGCTATAAGTCTATAACTAAAACCAAGATTACAGTAGCTCAATACATAGAAGTTAAAGAGAAAGTCAATTTTGTAACCTCACCTTTGGCTTTTTGTTTGTACAATAAAAATTATCCAGGCATGGTGGTGCACACCTGTGGTCCCAGGTGCTTGGGAGGCTGAAGCGGGAGGATTTCTTTAGCCTGGAAGGCAGAAGTTGCAGTGAGACAAGATCATGCCACTGCACTCCAGCCTGGGTGACAGAGTGAGACCTCGTCTCAAAAAAAAAAAAAAAAAAAAGTGTTAGTGAATGCCTGTTCATGTCCATCTTTCCTAGAACATTTAAATTGGCTATAAATCTTTGACTTTATGTCCCTTGGCCATAGGGAGTCCCACCAAGGGACAGGATGGACCCAGGGCAGGCCGTCATGCTGCCCTGGCAATGCCAGGGGACAAAATAAAAGTTTTGGTGGCCGTTGATGTTGCCTCTGGCAAATCTTGGCCAGAAGGGGAAGACAATAAACCAGAAATAAAATTCTAAAATCCCCAATCATCTAAATGGACCCCTCTCTCAGCCAAGGGTATTCTAACCTTAACCTGAAAAACTAGTTCAGGCCAGGCCATGATGGGAAGCAGGGGCGGGATCTGCTTCATTATACCCTCCTCCCTTTTGGAATTACTGATAGAACACACTCTTAAGTCTGGTAAGAAACATTCACAATCTATTCTCTTTCAAGCCTGCTTCCTGGAGGATTCATCTGCATGATAAAATCTTGGTCTCCACAACTTCGCTGGAGTACAGTGGCATGACCTCGGTTCACTGCAACCTCCGCCTCCCGGGTCCAAGCGATTCTCTTGCCTCAGCCTCCCAAGTACCTGGGACTACAGCCATGCACCAACACGTTCAACTCATTTGCTTTTTTGTAGAGACAAGTTCTCACTATGCTACTCAGGCTGGTTCCAAACTCCTGAGCTCAAGCGATCCTCCTGCCTCAGCCTCCCAAAGTGCTGGGATTACGGGCATGAGCCACTGTGCCCGGCCTTGGTGCAATGTTTTAAATGGTCAGATGTCAATTCAGGCTTTCTGTTTCTTTCTGTGTCAAATTTTGTAAGATATACACTTCCCTGGGAAATTTACCAATGCGTTCTAAGTTTTCAAATTTATTCATGGTTATTTACAGAATTCTTTCCGTTTAAACATTTTGATTGCAGCTATTATTATGTCCTATTATCAGTTAGTTATTTTTGTTTTGTGTTTTTTTTTTTTACTATTTTTCATTTTTAAAAACTGGATTTACAAATAAAGATTGAATACAGTCAAAGTGTGCCATGCGATGACTTGATACATATAGATTGTGTATAGTTATTTTTTTCCTAATCAGCCTTGCCAGATGTTGGCCGATATTAGTCCCAGCACTGTGAGAGGCAGAGGTGGGTGATCACCTGAGGTCAGGAGTTCAAGACCAGCCTGGCTAACAAGGCAAAATCCCATCTCTACTAAAAAAAAAAAAATACAAACAGGCCGGGCGCGGTGGCTCAAGCCTGTAATCCCAGCACTTTGGGAGGCCGAGACGAGCGGATCATGAGGTCAGGAGATCGAGACCATCCTGGCTAACACAGTGAAACCCCATCTCTACTAAAAAAAAAAAATACAAAAAACTAGCCGGGCGACGTGGCGGGCGCCTGTAGTCCCAGCTACTCGGGAGGCTGAGGCAGGAGAATGGCGTAAACCCGGGAGGCGGAGCTTGCAGTGAGCTGAGATCCGGCCACTGCACTCCAGCCTGGGCGACAGAGCCAGACTCCGTCTCAAAAAAAAACAAAAAACAAAAAACCCCTCTATCCTCAAACACTTCTCTGAGTNAAAAAAAAAAAAAAAAAAAAAAAAAAAAACAAACATTAGCCGAGCATGGTGGTGGTGCCTGTAATCCCAGCTGCTCGGGAGGCTGAGGCAGGAGAATCGCTTGAACCCAGGAGGTGGAAGTTGCAGTGAGCTGAGATCGCACCAGTGCAATCCAGCCTGGGCAACAGAGCAAGACTTCGTCTCAGGAAAAAAAAAAAAAAGAACCATCTATTTTGTTGATCCTATCTCTTATGCTTTGTTTTCTATTTCATATATTTTTGCTTTTATTATTTATTTTCTTAGATTTACTCTATAGCTTTTTAAAAGCATCTTATTGTTTACAATTAATTGTACTTCTTTGATGTTTTCTTTTTTTTTCCTTTTTCTTTCTTTTTTTTTTTTTGAGACAGAATCTCACTCTTGTCATTCAGGCTAGAGTATAGTGGCACAATCTCAGCTCACTGCAACCTCAGCCTCCGAGATTCAAGCGATTCTCCTGCCTCAACCTCCTGAGTAGCTGGGATTACAGGTGCCTGCCACCACGCCAGGATAATCTTTGTATTTTTAGTAGAGGCAGGGTTTCACCATGTTGGCCAGGCTGGTCTCGAACTCCTGACCTCAGGTGATCTGCCTGCCTTGGCCTCCTGAAATGCTGGAATTACAGGCATGAGCCACTGCGCCTGGCCTGATGTTTTCTTTTCTTTCTTTCTTTCTTTTTTTGTTTTTTGTTTTTTGAGACAGAGTCTTGCTTTGTTGCCCAGGCGGGTGTGCAGTGGCAGGATCTCGGCTCACTGCAACCTCCACCTCCCAGGTTCAGGCAATTCTCCTGTCTCAGCCTCCCAAGTAGCTGGGATTATAGGCACACATCACCATGCCTGGCTAATTTTTTTTTTTTTTTTTTTTTTTTGAGATGGAGTTTCACTCTGTTGTCCAGGCTGGAATGCAGTGGTACAATCTCGGCTCACTGCAACCTCTGCCTCCCGGTTTCAAGTGATTCTCCTGCCTCAGCCTCCCAAGTAACTGAAACTACAGGTGTGTGCCACCATGCCCAGCTAATTTTTGTATTTTTAGTAGAGGCATGATTTCACCACACTGTAGAGGGATTGATAAGGAATTAGAGAGACCGATGGGGTTGAGAAGGATATTTACTATTTAGGTGCACCGGCCCAGTCGGGTTAATATCCAAAGGACTGAGCCCTGAACAAAGAGTTAAGTTACCTTTTTTTAGGGGGGAGGGGGATGAAGTCTCGCTGTTGTCCCCCAGGCTAGAATGCGATGGCACAATCTTGGCTCACTGCAACCTCCACAGCCTGGGTTCAAGCGATTCTCCTGCCTCAGCCCCCCAAGTAGCTGGGATTACAGGCGCCTGCCACAACGTCTGGCTAGTTTTTTTGTATTTTTAGTAGAGACAGGGTTTCACCATGTTGGCCAGGTTGGTCTTGAACTCCCGACCTCAGGTGATCCACCCACCTCAGCCTCCCAAAGTGCTGGGATTACAGGCATGAGCCACCATGCCCAGCCAAGTTAAGTTACCTTTTAAGCATTTTGTGGGGCAGGGGGAGATCTGTGCAGGAGGAAGCATATTACAGAATCGAGAAACAAAGACAATTATTTAATTAGTTGAGACATGCATTGCATCATTTCTTACTTTTCAAAGAAAAACATGTTTTACGACTTGAGTTTATCTGTCTAGTGACCTTGCAGCTGAACAGCTGGAGAAACAGGGTCTTCACAATGCCTGGGAAAGGAGGAGAGATGAGGCTCACTAGCCACAGAAAAGCAAGCAGTTAATTTTTAAAGGATTCCAGCTCTTTCTCTTTCTCGGGGGAACTTGGGTTTTCTTATATACAGCTGAGTTTTTGCTTACATATTCTTTAATTTCTTTTTATTACTGTTTCACTTTCCCCCGTTGGTGCTTTTTATAACAAAGGTGTTAATAGAAAGCACCACTATTTGACACCTCTTCGCAGAGCTGAGCTGCTTCCTCTACTGGCAGTGGCTGATATCTGGTTAATGCCACATCTGCGTGGTAGCGTCTTGGGTTACTATTGCCTTTATAGTTGACTGAATATTCTTTTTTTTTTTTTTTGAGATGGAGTCTCGCTCTGTCGCCCAGGCTGGAGTGCAGTGGCACCATCTCAGCTCACTGCAAGCTCCGCCTCCTGGGTTTACGCCATTCTCCTGCCTCAGCCTCCCGAGTAGCTGGGACTACAGGCGCCCGCCACCTCACCCGGCTAGTTTTTTGTACTTTTTAGTAGAGACGGGGTTTCACCATGTTAGCCAGGATGGTCTCGATCTCCTGACCTCGTGATCTGCCCGTCTCGGCCTCCCAAAGTGCTGGGATTAGAGGCTTGAGCCACCGCGCCCAGCCTGAATACTCTTAATAAACTGGGGTAAAAGGCAGGGGAGGATGAGGCAGATGCCAAGAATAAGTTAGAACCCACCAATGAGGGTTTTGAATTTTCCAAAGGTTGAAATACCGTCCTCCAAACAAGGAATCCGGGGACCACCTGGACCAAGTCTGAACTGGAACATGGGCCACCTGGCACTTTTTAGCTGTGATTCCATCATGACACCTTGGCCATTATTATCGATTTCTAGGCAAAGGTTGGTTCAACTAAATTTTCTATATACTCCTCCTTCTGAGACTAAGAGGTAATTTAAAGCCAATCTATTTTGATATCTAGCATTTCTCATTTGTGTTGCTTGTATTGCCAATAAATCTAGTGTCCTTGGTGTTTCATTGGTTATAATTTCTAGGACTGCCTGCAACCTTATGATGTGGTTGAGTATATAGATGGGGATATGGTACCCCCATGACCCATCTTGCACCCAGGTAGCTGGCCCATAATGCTTCTTTCAGGAGGCCATTTATTATCTTTCCAGTTTTCTAATACTGGTCAGGCTGGTCTTGAACTGATTTTCTTATATAAATATTTAGAGAGATATATTTTCCTCTAGGCATCATATCACTCCACTCTACAAGTTTTTGGTATTTTCATTATTGTTCAGTATTAACATTTGCTAATTTCCTTTATAATTTCTTAATCTATACATTATGTAGAAGCATATATTTTACCTTTCAAATGTATGGTTGTTGATATTGCTTTATTATCCATTTTAACTTGATTACCTTATAGTTGAAAAATCTCATATATATAGCCAGATTCATGAAATTTCCTTTATTTATTTATTTATTTATTTATTTTGAGACAGAGTCTCACTCTGTCGCCCAGGTTGGAGTGCAGTGGCATGATCTCAGGTCACTGCAACCTCTGCCTCCCGGGTTCAAGTGATTCGCCTGCCTCAGCCTCCTGAGTAGCTAGAACTACAGGCACGTGCCACCACGCCTGGCTAAGTTTTGTATTTTTAGTAGAGACAGGGTTTCACCGTGTTGGCCATGGCTGGTCTCAAACTCCTGATCTCAGGTGATCTACCTTACTCAACGTGTGGGGATTATAGGCATAAGCTACCATGCCTGGCCTGAAATTTCTTGAGACTTGCTTTGGTGCATGGTATGTGATCAATTTTATGACTGTTTCATGTGTGCTCAAAAACAACATGCCCCTCTCTGCCATATATATGTATTTCTATTAGCTCAATTTTGCTAATTCTGTTGTTCAAATCTTTTATTACCTTACTATTTTGCCAGTTTGACCTATTTGTCCCTGAAGGAAGTGTGGATTGGGCAAATTTTCCTCCTAATTCTGTCGATGTTTTATTTCTATATTTTGAGTCCATGCTGTTAGGTAGTGCTATAGACTGAATGTTTTTATCTCCCTTAAATTTCCATGTTGTAGCCCTAATGCCCAATATGATGATGTTAGGAGGTTGGACCTCAGAGAGGTAATCAGGTTGAGATGAGGTCCTGAGTGTGGGGTCCCTGACGGAATTTTCTTCCTTATAAGAAAAGAGGCCAGGTGCAGTGGCTTACACCTGTAATCCCAGCATTTTAGGAGGCTGAGGCGGTCGGATCACCTGACATCAGGTGTTTGAGACTAGCCTGGCCAACATAGTTGGCCTTTCTCTACTGAAAATACAAAAATTAGCCGGGTGTGGTGGCAGGCGCCTGTAATCCCAGCTATTCGGGAGGCTGAGGCAGGAGAATCCCTTGAACCCAAGAGGTAGAGGTTGCTGTGAGCCAAGATTGGGCCACTGCACTCCAGCCTGGGCAACAGAGTCAGACTCTGTCTCGGGAAAAAAAAAGAAAGAAAGAAAGAAAGAAAGAAAGAAAAGGAAGAGACACCAGATCTCTCTCTCTCTCTCTCTCTCTTTCTCTCTCTGTACCATATAAGGAGACAGCAAGAAGGCAGCCATCGGAAAGTCAGGAGGAGGGTCCTCACCAGGAACCAGATCGGTCAGCATTGATCTTGATCTTGGACTTCCCAGTCTTCAGACTATGAAAAATAAATTTATGTTTTGTTTTGTTTTGTTTTGTTTTGTTTCAAGACGGAGTCTTGCTTTGTCGCCCAGGCTGGAGTGCAGCGGCGTGATCTCCACTCGCTGCAAGCTCCACCTCCTGGATTCACGCCATTCTCCTGCCGCAGCCTCCCGAGTAGCTGGGACTACAGGCACCTGCCATCATGCCCGGCTAATTTTTTGTATTTTTGGTAGAGATGGGGTTTCACTGTGTTAGCCAGGATGGTCTGGATCTCCTGACCTGGTGATCCGCCTGCCTCCACCTCCCAAAGTGCTGGGATTATAGGTGTGAGTCACTGCGCTCTGCCAATAAATTTCTGTTTAAGCCACCTAGTCTATAGTATTTCAGTACAGCAGCCTGAACTGACTAATACAGTATTTGTGAGGGCTCTGATTTTGTGTAAGTGTTGGCAAGGATGTGGAGCAATTGGAATCCTCAGATGCTGCTGGTGGAGATGGGGAATGGTGTGCCTGCCATGGAAAACAGCGTGGTGGCTCCTCAAAAATTAAACATTGAATTACCATGCGACCCAATGATTGTGTTCCCAGGTATATACTCAAAATAACTGAAAATAAGCATGCAAACAAATACTTGTACACAAATGTTTACAGCAGTACCATTCGCAACAGCCCAAATGTGAAAACAATCCAAGGGTTCATCACAGATAAACAAAATGTGGCCTATCCAGACAAGGCAATATTAGCCATAAAAACGAATGGAAGCCAAGCGTGGTGGCTCACACCTGTAATCCCAGCACTTTGGGAGGCCGAGGCAGGCAGATGACCTGAGGTCAGGTGTTCGTGACCAGCCTGACCAGCATGGTGAAACCCTGTCTCTACTAAAAATACAAAAATTAGCCAGATGTGGTGGCACATGCCTATAGTCCCAGCTACTTGGGAGGCTGAGGCAGGAGAATCACTTGAATCCCGGAGGCAGAGGTTGCAGTGAGCCGAGATCGCGCCACTGCACTCCAGCCTGGGCGACAGAGCGAGACTCCATCTCAAAACAAAACAAAACAAAAAACAAATGGAGTTTGGCTGTGAACCCAAAACTGCTCTGAAAAACAAAGTCTATGTTTGAAAAAAGGGTGAAGTACAGACACATGCTGCAATCAACCTGGATTACCTGGAGAGCACTGTGCTAAGTGAAAGAAACCAGACACATACTGTACGGTCCTATTTGTATGAAATGGCCAGCATGGGCAAATCCCCGGAGGTAGAAAGCAGACTGGCGGTTGCCAGGGGATGGAGGTGTGGGAAATGGGGAGTGGTTGCTTATGGGCACACAGTGTTCTAGAGTGTTGAAGTGTTGAAAGAGCCCCGAAGGGCCATCCAGCCTCCATCGTCTGACACCACTTTTGTTTTGTGTCTCTCAAGATAAGGGGAAAATTTAGTTTCTTAGAAACCTAACAAGATGCGGTAAGGTCAGGCACTTCCAAGAGCTGACTCATCAGTCAGCCCTTATTCATCCCCAAGCAGATGTATAGTGGTGTTGTGGAGGACCTTTACTGGACACTCTGCCAAATAATTTGAGCGGTATTTGTACTGTAGTTCAATTGGCTGTCCCTTTTACCCTGGCATTTCATCAACCAGAAAAACAAGCAAACAAAAAAACCCACGACATTGTAAAACAAGAGAAGCCCCTCTTGGGTCCTTTGACCCCCATGTTTATTTAGATGCAACTAGCATTCCACAAGGTATACCAAATAAATTCAAAGCTAGAGATCAAATACCCATGGGGTTCAAATCCCTCCTCCCATAAATAACAATTAATAAAAACGTAGGGACATCAGAAGAAGAATGTGAGTAGGGTAATCTACACATTTTATAAGGGGACAATCCAACATCTTTCCTAGGGGCAGTTTTAATTTTTAATAAAGCAATAGGAAGACTTTTAGTTCATGGCAAGCAAGTCTTCAGGACTGATTTAGTTACATGATTTTTAGGAGTTTGATGTATCCTTTTTACTCCCCCTGAAGAGGATAGATGCCAAGGAATGTGATATTCCCACTTTTTTTTTTTTTTTTGAGACGGAGTCTAGCTCTGTCACCCAGGCTGGGGTGCAGTGGCATGATCTCTGCTCACTGCAAGCTCCGCCTCCCGGGTTCACGCCATTCTCCGGCCTCAGCTTCCCGAGTAGCTGGGACTACAGGCGCCCGCCACCTCGCCCAGCTAATTTTTTGTATTTCTTAATAGAGACGGGGTTTCACCGTGTTAGCCAGGATGGTCTCGATCTCCTGACCTCGTGATCTGCCCGTCTCGGCCTCCCAAAGTGCTGGGATTACAGGCTTGAGCCACCGCGCCCGGCCGCCAGGATGGTCTTGATCTCCTGACCTTGTGATCCACCTGCCTCGGCTTCCCAAAGTGCTGGGATTACAGGCATGAGCTACCGCATCCAGCCGATATTCCCACTTTATGTCTAGTACTTGGGCCTGTACTAGATAATAACACATGCAGTAAAATGGATTTCACTGCCTGAATTAATTTTTTTTTTTGTTAATCTAAACCTAGGTACAATATGTTGAATTCAGACTTTGGCTGCATTACTGGCAGTTGCACCTGAAAAAACAATGGCTTTTACCCAGTGGGTAAAATGATCTACTATTACTAATAAATATTTTAGGCCACTAATTGGGGGCGTTTTAGTATAGTTAATTTGAATACTTTGAAACGGCCTTAGTCCTGGATTTTTTCCTCTAAGGGACAATTTTTTTAAGGTTTGTTTATTTTTATTTTTTTTTTGCAAATTAAATAACTGTAACTTGCTTGGGTAAAGTATAAATTTTAATACATCCATAAACAGAACTGCATCACACATAGCTTGGGGACCCTAATGAGTTCCCTGATGTAGTTGGGACAAAATTTCTCTTATAAGAGGCTTAGATAACATTTCTCTTTGATCTGGAAGTATCCATCTCCCTTTTGAATTTTTTTTGAGCTCTAATCTTTGCTGACTTTTTTGTCTTGATAGAAAATAGGAACTATAGTAGGAGAAGGGAGAAAATGGGTTAAATGAAAAATGCAAGTCTCAGAAACAGCAGCCTGCTTTGCTCTTTGGTCTGCAAGATTGTCTCCTCGACTTTTAAAAGAAAAGTTAGGTTGGTGTCCTGGAACATGGACAATGGCTATTTCTTCAGGTAATTGAAGACTATTAAAAACATGAACAACTAGCAGTTCATGAGGAAGTTCTTTACCTTTACTGTTAATTAGTCCTTGCCTGGCCCCAGTTTTCCCAAATGTATGAGATGCCCCAAAGGCATATCTAGCGTCAGTATAGATGGTTTTTACCTGGTTCTGTAAATATTTTAGGGCCTAAGTGTGGATAACTCACAAGCTTGAGCAGACCAACTATTTGGTAATCTTCCTGATTTTACTCCTTTTAAGGTCTTCTATCAATTATAGCATATCCATTATGTCGTGTCCCTTCAATTACCCAGGAGGAGTCATCTATAAATAGATGTCGCTCTGTTTTAAAAGGGGTCTCTACTAAATCTGGCCTAACTTTTGTATGATAGTCAATTAAATCTAACCACAAATGTTGTTTTTTAATCAGTGGGTTTCCTGTTAAGAAGCCTGCTGGATTTAGGGAATTATGTTAAATCATCTTTTTTTAATAGAATAGTCTCATATTTTAAGATTCTAGAATCAGTAGGCTATCTCCCAGCTTTTTGGTTTAGGATCACCTTAACTTGGTGAGGGGTGCTCACTGTTAGATACCCTTCAAAAGTTATTTCTTACTTTCTTGACAGACTTAATCTTTATCTGACCTAAATTTTGACTAGAAAACCGCTGGCTTGAGAATTGGCTTTTTAGTTCAAATGAAGCAACAATACTTAATTATTTGCTGCTTTTTTTTTGCTTAATTTAGTTTTTTCTTTATCTTTCCAACACTTTAACATAAGCCTTAAAGGACTATCAGGAGGGATTTGATAGCTTGCATCTTTTTTTGCCCCTGATTTGCTATAAATCTTTCCCGTATTGATTATCAGATAGAGTTAACCTCTTAATCCTGGAGATTTCTTGTCTATGCTGTTTTTTCCTGGCTTGCTTAAATTTTTAACGTTTCGTGCTTGAGGTTTCGTTTTCCCTGAGGAGGATTTAACTCCTCTTTTTCTTTCTGGGGGCTTTTTACACTCTTCAATCACTTTGTCCTACCTGGCCACTTTCCTCACGGGAGTTTAAGTCCCTCTTAGCATTGGTGTGCTGGTATAAACCCCACGGCAGGAAGCCTTATGATGTATCCAAGGAACCGCAGGCAAGACTCACTCACTTCGTCCAGCAGTAGGACTTATCACGATGTACACAAGCACCACCACCTGCAGTGAGGTCTATTCGCACACACTTTTAACCTCCAGGATATCCCGACCACCAAGCAAGTACTTTGTCGCCCCCTTGCGACGTTTCTTTACTTTGGTCTGTGCACAGAGTTTACCCGGTCCCTGCCGCAGTGCAATGCTAGCCTGTCTGTCCTTTTCTGCCTTGCTGAGGGTCCGGATTTATTCACCACAACAGGTGAGTCCAGATTCCCAGTCCCTGAGGCCACTGCAATAAGGCAGCGGGACACCTCCCCTGGAGGAGGGGGAATCAGAGATCCCGACCCGAAGGAGACTGGGTGATCCCAGGTGAACCCCCAAGCTGTTGGAAATAAATCGTTATTCCCCAATGTCACAGAGAAGAATCAGCCATCACACAAGAAGCTTCCTCAGCAAGGTGATTTTTACCTTCTGCAGAAAGGGTGCTGTCCGTCAGCAATCCTGCCACGAGCACATACAAAATAAAAAAGACACTAAAATATTTATCCCTTATGCATGAGGTCCCTACTGACGTGTCATTGGCTGGAGCCAGACCTTACCATCTAAACTAAAACCCGATTGGCTAACAGTTTAAAACTTTTTTAAATAGGTAAAGGCAGGGAGGAACAGAAGAAGAAAGGAAGTTGTTTACAAAAAGACTTAGAAAAGTAATAATATTCCCAAATAAGGAAGGAGTGTACGCTGCAATCTGGGACATGCCTGGGTACGTCCAGCACAATATTTTGATACGAGAACATAGAACATACTGCCTGCCTGTGAGCATGTTTAACATAGATATTGAACTCAGAGTATACTTATTCTGGTACATTTGCTACATAAGGCTTAACAGAGAGTTGTTACTATAAAATAAGAAACTTGAAGAAAGTTAGTTCTGAGAAAAGATATCATTAACATTTATGATTTAAAGGGGAAGCTTTGAAGAGGAACTTTTGCTTTCTACAGTCAAGTTGTCTCTAAGTTACCCAGGCTGGTTTTGATCTGTCTGCTGTGGCCTCCCAGAGTTCTGGGATTGCAGGCATGAGCCACTGTGCCTGGCCCTTCCTTTTGGAAGCCCAGTTTGAATACTGCCCTCTTGTTTCTAGTTATTTGTTATGGCAGCAACCCACCTGCAATACCAAAATCCAGACAAGTTATCTGCTGCAGTATAACAAATTATCCCAAAACTGAGTGGCTTAAAACAGTTCTCAGTTATGATTCCATGGCTTCTGCAGCCCAGGAATCCGGCTGCAGCTTAGCTGGGCCCTCTGGCTCACAGTCCCTCCCAGACTGCAACCCAGACATTGTACTTGATGTGGGAATTGCTGTGGACCAGTGCCTGCCTCAGGCTTCCCACCAACCCCTTCCTGGCTTTGAACAGAAATAGTCACAGCAGGCATCTTAGGTGTCATACACAGAAATACTCTATTTTTGTTGTTTGACCACTGACAGCTTCTATGTCCCCAACCCACCCCTTTGCCCCACATCTGGGCAGCCCAATCAGAGAGCCCAAGAGTGCCCTCCGTCTCTTGGCATGAGTGGGAATCTCAAACCACAACAGGTAATCCTTCCACATGGCAAAAACCTGAGGCCACTTCACCCTCCCCACACAGCTTATTCTGCTCCAGACTAATCTCGAGCCCTTCTTCGGGAGGAAGGGCTGTTTATCCTCTTGATATTTATTATGTGAGTAATAAATTTTATGTCATGCCCGTTGGTGCCAATGTCTTTCATCCCAGTATCCACAAATCCCTGGTGGGGGCCCCCCAGTGTCCTGCAGGGATACCAGGCACCCAAATCAAACAATTCATGCTGAGAACCGGAGGGCTGGATGCCAGGACTGGCCTGGACCGGCTCGGCTGATTGCTGGCACGCCTGTGCTCTGGGCCGCATCACTTTAGGGTGGTTCTCCTGGGATTTTCCAAGCATCTGCTTTAAAAGTAGCAGCTTAAGCCAGAGGTAATGATGGGGAAAGGGGGCCGAGGAGCCAGACATAAAGTGAATCCTGACCCCAGACTGGACCCTACTAGGTGGCAGCATCATTCATTGGAGGGAATGGTTATGTATCTCAGCCAGATGCTGGCCCCACATTTCCCAAACGCTCCATATAAAAAGGCAATAACTCCCTGGGGGGGCCACTGAGCAGGAATTTATATGATGTTCAGATCCCCAGGATTCCCATGGCAGAGGTTCCTCAGGGCTCAGCAAGCAGATACATTGCTGCTGCTATCCTCACTGCTGTGACACTGTCATGGACACTGAGATTCCTTGGAGAAAAAAATTAAATAGAAACCCCCCCCTAAAATATCCCTAATTACAAAAGGTGAAGATAAAATGACTCAGGTCGAGGAAAAAAATGGTCCTGTCATTCAAAAGACCACCAGGATGGCTACACAGAAAGAAGGGGAGCTTTACTGGCAAACTGGGAGGAGAGACTCCTCTCAAACAAACAAACAAAAAAAGAAATGTAATTGCCATTGTAACAATGTTGCAGAGGGAGTCCTCCATAGGTGATTAGGTCATGAAGCCTCTGCCCTCATGAATGAATTAATCCCGTTATGGCAGGAGTGGATTAGTGATCACGAGACTAGGTGTGTTATAAAAGTGAGGTCAGCCTGATTTCCTCCATGTCTCACATGCTTGCTTCTGCCTTACACCCTTCTGCCATGGGATGACCCTTGCCTGATGCCAGCACCGTGCTCTTGGACTTCCCAGCCTCCAAAACTGGGAGAAATAAATTTCTTTTCTTTGTCAGTTGTCCAATTTGTGGTGTTAATTTGCAGACTAAGACCAGCTTTCTAATAACGTTTGTTGGGGCTACTTGGATTTTTGAGGCAACATATTCCCACTTACACATTTCATGAAAACCTCTTTATTCAATTTCCCCTAAGTCTGCTCATTATAAATGGCCACTTCACACAAGCCCTCCAGGCTGTGTAGGGAATGGCTCCACCATGGCACCCTGGTGGCCTTGCACATATCCACACAGGCCACAGAGGCAAAAGCTCAAACTGAGGCTCATCTGAGTCATGGCAGGACACCTTGTGACCCTCCAGAGAGTGGGAAGCCTGTAGGAGCTGCTACAACTCCCGTTGACCCCTGTCTCCCCCAGGAGGCTGTCATGAGAAGGTTCTGCATGGCCTTTGGGTTCTGATGAGGCCTGCCGCTGTCTGTCCTGCCCTCCTCTGAATGGAGTTGCTGTTGCAGGAAGTCAGGGACCCTGAATGGAGGGACCAGCTGGAACCACGGCAGAGGAACATAAATTGTGAAGATTTCTTTTTAATATAGACATTTATCCATTCCCAAATACTTTTATAATTTCTTATGCCTGTCTTTAATCTCTTAATCCTGTTATCTTCATAAATTGAGGATGTATGTCACCTCAGGACCACTGTGATAATTGTGTTAACTGTACAAATTGATTGTAAAACGTGTGTTTGAACAATATGAAATCAGTGCACCTTGAAAAAGAACAGAATAACAGTGATTTTTAGGGAACAAGGGAAGATAACCATAAGGTCTGACTGCCTGTGGGGTCGGGCAAAAAGAGTCATGTTTTCCTTCTTGCAGAGAGCCTATAAATGGACGTGCAAGTAGGAGAGATATCACTAAATTCTTTTCCTAGCAAGGAATATTAATATTAATACCCTGGGAGAGGAATGCATTACTGGGGGGAGGTCTATAAATGGCCACTCTGGGAATGTCTGTCTTGTGCAGTTGAGATAAGGACTGAGATAGCCCCTGGTCTCCTGCAGTGCCCTCAGGCTTACTAGAGTGGGGAAAAACTGTGCCCTGGTAAATTTGTGGTCAGACTGGTTCTCTGCTCTCGAACTCTGTTTTCTGTTATTTAAGATGTTTATCAAGACAATACATGCACCGCTGAACATAGACCCTTATCAGTAGTTCTGCTTGTGCCCTTTGCCTTGTGATCTTTGCTGGACCCTTATTAGTAGTTCTGCTTTTTGCCCTTTGAAGCACGTGATCTTTGTACCTACTCCCTGTTCTTACAGCCCCTCCCCTTTTGAAACCCTTAAGAACAACTTACTGGTTTGAGGCTCAGGCAGGCATCACGGTCCTACCAATATGTAATGTCACCCCTGGTGGCCCCGCCGTAAAATTCCTCTCTTTATACCGTCTCTCTTTATTTCTCAGCCAGCCTACACTTATGGAAAATAGAACCTACATTGAAATATTGGGGGTGGCTTCCCCCAATATCTGGCATGCCAACGTGGTTTTCTTTTTCCTAAGTACATGTGGGAACCCAATTCCCTTTGGTGGGTGCAGAGAAACGTTCATCGATCCGGTCCACAGAAACGCTTGTTCGGCTCCACGACGATTGGTGAGCTGTCTGTGTATTGTCCAGGGTAACTATGGGTCACACAGAATCTAAACATTATACTTATCTCTACTATATTAAACTCCTGTTCAAACAGGGGGAGTTCAGGTGCCCATGGAAAATATGGTCACCCTATTTAGGGCAGTGGAAGAACACTGTTCTTGGTTTCCTGAAAAGGGAACATTAGATGTGGAGCTATGGGATTGTGTTGGTGCAAAATTCCAAGAACTGGTCCTAACAGGAAACTATGTTCCTGTCACTGTTTGGGGTGATTGGGCCTTGGTATGTGCTGTCCTAATGACATACCAATTCCGTGACCCCCTGCAGTTACTACAGTTTTCTGAATCTGGTGACCCTCTACCTCTTCCTCAGCTTTCCTCTCCCACTTGGCCTTCATTATCTGCTCGGCTTCTCCCTTTGCCTACTCCTCTCCCACTTGACGATGTTGAGGATTCAATATCTAACTCCGGTGACTTTGGCTTAATGTCACCCCCTGATGATCTCATTTCTTTTCATGAAGAGCTGGTACTTGTAGCTCCCATGGCCCTGACTTAGACAGCCCGGGACCGTATCTATGCTAATTCTTCCCTCTTCAAACCTTTGTAGCCTTTGCCTCCAGAGCCATCTAATGGCTCTGGGACCAAACTACAATTTACCTGTAATTCTGCAGACCCTCCCCTGTTCACTGCAGCCCCTCACCTTCCTGGCATTTTGGTCCCTCAACTGGTCACTTTGTCATCCACTCAACCTGCTTCTCTATACCCTTCTTCACACACAGATGCCCCTGCCACTCTGGTTGCACAGGATTGGGACCATAATCACCAGTATGCATCTGCCTCTTCTGCTCCCCCAGTGCCCCTTTCTTATGCTCTCATACTGGCCCAACCTCAACCTCAGTTTCCCTTATCTACACATACTTTTCCTGTCACTTCTATGCCAACTCCGTCTCATGTGCCTGTTCTTGAAACTTCCATGCAACACTTATTATGCCAGAACAAAGAAACAAGTGGATGAGAGGTGTGGGCGTATCTGGTGGCACTGGAACCTTCCAATGCTCAAGGGGTACAAGTGCGTCAATATGCACCACTCAATCTTACCTTTTTTAAAAAATTCAAAGATGCTTGTACTCAGTATGGTCCTACTTTTCCATATGTTAAAATGGTATTACAGACTCTGTGTACTGAGGTCATTTTGCTTCCTTTAGACTGGAACCTTTTGGCAAAAGCTGTTCTAACTCCATCTCAGCATTTGCAATTCCGTACCTGGTGGTCAGAGGAGCTCCGTCTGCAGGTTCCGCTAAATCAGGCTGATGGCATTCCAGTTACTCTGTCTCCGCTCACAGGCTCCAATAATTACTCTGACACTACTGCCCAATTAGGCTTTGATGCTCTCACCACAGAACAAGTAATAAAGGTGTGTATAAGAGCTTGGGATAAATTACACACCCCAGGCCAAGCTCCTGTTTCTTTTACTACTGTTAAACAGGGTCACAATAATTTATATCCTAATTTTTTGGCTAGATTACAAGATGCTGTTGAAAATCTGTAATTGGACAAGCTCGGTGTAGAATACTTAAAATTTCCGGATTTGATCCCAATTTAATTGTGGTTCCTTTAAATCGGCTTGAAGTTCAAGCCGCTTTTCAATATTCCATACAGTGGCAAATTCACTTGGCTGATTTTATCAGTGTTATGGACAATCATTATCCAAAAAAACAAATTGCTTGATTTTATAAAAATGACTTCTTGGGTGGTCCCTCGATTGACCAAAGATCAGCCCATGCCTGAGGCCATAACCATGTTCACTGAGGGCTCCAGTAATGGAAATGCTGGTTATGTGGGTCCTACAGACGAGCTTATTTCTACCCCTTATACCTCTGCTCAAAAGGCAGAGTTAATTGCTGTAATTACTGCCTTACAAGATTTCCCCAAACCTTTAAATATTGTCTCTGATTCTGCTTATGTTGTACATGCCACTAAAAATATAGAAACTGCTATCAAACATTTTGATAATTCTGAATTGGCTTATTTTCAAGGTTACAACAGGTGGTTCGCCAACGTAGATACCCTTTCTATATTACACATATTGGATCTTATACCACTTTACCAGGACCCATGTCTGCTGGTAACCATAAGGTCAACTGTTTGGTCTCTTTTGCAATCCAAGAGGCTCAGGAGTTCCACAATCTCACTCATGTCAGTGCTGCTGGATTAAAAGATAAATTTGCTCTCACCTGGAAGGAGGCTAAGCTTATTGTCCACCACAGCCCTCAGTACCAAGTTTTCGTACTTCCAAATCAGGAGCCTGGCGTTAATCCCAGAGGCCTAACTCCTAATGATTTATGGCAAATGGATGTGACTCATGTTAGCTCCTTTGGCAGACTTTAATATGTAAATGTTTCTGTAGACACCTTTTCAGGTTTTATTTGGGCTACTTGCCAAACAGGGGAAGGCATGGCCCATGTTAAAAGACCTCTGTATTCTTGCTTTGCAGTTATGGGGCTTCCATATCAAATAAAGGCATATGGATATGTTAGTAATGGTTTTGATTTATTTATGCAACAATGGGGAATTTCCCATATTACCGGAATCCCTTACAATCCTCAGGGACAGGCTGTGGTGTAACGGGTCAATCACACTTTAAAAACTCAATTGTCCAAACAGTCTGAGCAATAAAAGCATAATTTAACCACTCCCCACTCCCAATTACATTTAGCATTATTTACTTTAAACTTTCTAAATGTTCCTAAAGACGATACTCTGACTGCAGCCGAACGCCATTATACAGGCAAAAAATTCTCCCTAAATGAAGGCAAGTCAGTGTTACGGAAAAACTCCCAAACCAATACCTGGGAACCTGGAACAATTGTAACATAGGGAAGAGGGTATGCTTGTGTTTCACCAGGAGATCATCAATCCGCTGTCTGGGTGCCCACGAGGAGGCTTAAACTTCGTGTGAACACTGACAATGAAAACCACAGGGAAGAGACGTCTGCATCAGAGACCGCCCTCATACCTGGTGAGATCTGTGCTGACTTCTCAGAAACCGGCACGCCAAATCAAAGTGGGTCTGGTTCAACCCTCCCTAATGGGAACGGAGACCCCTCTAACTAATCCCACTTCTCCTAATTCCCTTTCTTTTTCTCCTTACAAACCTAAAAATCTCACCATTTCCATTAGCCTGAAAATAACATCCCTCTGTTCTTCTCTTCCTCCTTCAGCACTGGATCTCGCTTACAATAGGTTTTATCTAATAATTCTCCTCCTTATACATTCTGTCTCACCAGTTTCCCCTCACCCTGATTTACCTGCTACACAAAATTATTCTTATTGGGCTTATGTGCCTTTTCCTCCACTTACTCAACCTCTCACCAGGTTGGATGCTCCTGCGGGAATCTATACTAACAATAGTGTGTGGATGCCTGGAGCAACAGATGACTGTTGCCCTGCTCAACCAGGAGAAGAAGGTGCTGCATTTAATGTTACGATGGGTTATAAATACCCTCCTCTGTGCCTCGGACATGCACCTGGTTGTATCCATCTAGAAACTCAAGTCTGGGCTGCTTACCTTCCAGAGAGATTAGTCACAGGGGAACAGGGACATTTGGTCTCCGGCCTCTCCCTTTCTCCTTTAAGGCAAATGAAAAGGGGAGTAATAGGAGATACCCCATGCTTTCAATATAAACCTGTAGGAAAACTATGTCCTAAAAATTTTGAGAGCCCATCTAAAATTTTAATTTGGCAAGATTGTGTTAATTCCCATGCAGTAGTATTAAAAAATGACTCATATGGTTTAGTAATAGACTTGGCACCAAAGGCTTATTTAAAAAACAACTGCTCCTCTGACGGAAGAGAATGTCTGGAGGCTATTTACTCTATTTCTTATTGGGAGGATGAGGATCATCATCCTACTTTGCATAGGAGGTTCAGCTCCTTCTTTCCCTTAAAATGAGAAGATAAGGGCATTACCTTTATGTAGAATTCCATGATTCTAGTCATTCATAGAATTGTGCAACCATCACCACTGCCTAATCTTAGAACATTTTCACACTCTGGGTCAGGCGTGGAGGCTCACACCTATAATCCCAGCACTTTGAGAGGCCAAGGCAGGTGGGTCACCTGAGATCAGGAGTTCAAGAGCATCCTGGCCAACATGGTGAAACCCCATCTCTACTAAAAATACAAAAAAACCAGCCAAGTGTGATGACACGCACCCGTAGTCTCAGCTACTCAGGAGGCTGAGGCAGGAGAATCACTTGAACCTGGGAGGCGGAGGTTACAGTGAGCTGAGATCATGCCAGTGCACTCCAGCCTGGGCGACAGAGCAAGACTCTGTCTCAAAAAAATAAATAAATAAATACAAAAATTAGCTGGGTGAAGTGGCAGGTGCCTGTAATCCCAGCTACGTGGGAGGCTGAGGCAGGAGAATTGCTTGAACCCAGGAGGTAGAAGTTGTAGCAGTGACTCCAGCCTGGGTGACAGAGCAAGACTCTGTCTCAAAAGAAAAAAAAAGAAAAAAAAAACATTTTCACGCTCCAGAAAGAAACCCGTCCCCATTAGCAGCCACTCCCCATTCCTCCTCCCCCAACCCCTGCCCACCTGGTCAGCTTCCTGTCTCTAGGGATTACCTGTTCTGGAAACTTCATAGAAATGGAATCATACAACCTGTGGCCCATATGCCTGGCTTCTTTCCCTCTGCACGTTTTCAAGGCTCGTCTGCAGTCAGTACTTTGGAGCCAGCAGAAATGTTGAATCCCATAAGTCCCAGGCTACCTATGGCAACCTCACCTTAACCCCAGCCCCAACCAAATGAAAACCCAAAGCCACCCTCTCCGCTGATGCTTGTTTCGTTCCAGACCCAACCTAGGCCCTTCTTCCAGGGGAATCCTCTTGCCATTTACTATATGGTTAACAAATTTTGTCACACAGCCATTGAAGCCTAGGTGTCGTTTGTCCCAACATTCATAAATCCCTGTAGGGACAAGGGTCCCGAGCATCTGGCAGGGATGCCAGGCATCAGATAACACACCACGCATCAGTTATCAAACGCCGCAGCCAAGCCGTCGCTGGGCGGCAATCATCTCAAGGCTGGCCTGGATGCCGCCTGCTTCCAAGTTCATGCCCTGGGGCTGACAAGATTCAGTTTCTCCTGGGTTGTTGGAATAAGGACCTCAGTTCCTCCCAGGCTATTGCCCAGAGGCTGCTCCCAGTTCCTTTCAAGGTAGGCCTCAAAAAGAACGCCAGAAAGTGTGACCAAGACAGAATCGGTCTTCAGAACCTGCCTTCGGAAGTGACAGCCTGTCACTTTTTGCCACTGTATTATTTTTCTTTTCCTTTTTCCTTTTTTTTTTTTTTTTTTTTTGAGATGAAGTTTCACTCTTGTCGCCCAGGCTGGAGTGCGAAGGTGCAAACTCTGCTCACTGCTACTTCTGTCTCCCAAGTTCAAGTGATTCTCGTGCCTCAGCTCTCTGAGTAGCTGGGATTACAGGTGCCTGTCACGACACCCGCCTAATTTTTGTATTTTTAGTAGGGATGGAGTTTCACTGTTAGCCAGGCTTGTCTTGAACTCCTCACCTCAGGTGATCCGCCTGGCTCAGTCTCCCAAAGTGCTGAGATTACAGGTGTCAGCCACCATGCCCGGCATCTTTTTCTTTTTAAATTGAGACAGGGCCTCTCCCCATCACCCAGGCTGGAGTGCAGTGGCGCAATCACAGCTCACTGCAGCCTCAGCCTCCCTGGCTCAAGTGATCCTCTCCACCTCAGCCTCCCCAAGAACTGGGACCACAAGACATGTACTCCCACACCCAGCTAATTTTTATTTTTATTTTTATTTTTGTAGAGACGGGTCTCCGTAGGTTGCCCACACTGGTCTCAAACTCCTGGGCTCAATCTATCCTCCTGCCTTGGTCTCCCAAAGTTCTGGGATTACAGGTGTGAGCCATCAATCCCGGCCTTGTATCAGTTCTTTATCGCTGTGTAACAGATTACCATAAATTCCAAAGCTTGAAGCAACACCCAGGCATTGTCGCACTGTGGATGTGGATGATGTGGATGAGGAGTCTGGCATGGTGTAGCTGGGGCCTCTGTCCAGGGTCTCACAAGGCTACAATCAAGGTGTGGGCCAGCCACGTTCTCAGCTGGGGTTTAGCGTCCTCTTCACACCCCTTCTGGTTGTTGCTGGAATTCAGTCCCCTACAATGGAGCACTGAGGTCCCTGTTTTCTTGCAAGTTGCCATTGGGGACCACTCTCGGCTTCCAGAGGCCCCCTTGCAGGTGGCACCATGGCCGCTTGCTCTGCTCCAAGCCTGAAGGAGAGCGCCTCTCCGCCATGTGCCTTTCTTTTAAAGGACTTGCCTGACTGGTTCAGGTCCACTTAGGTAACGTCCCATTTGATTAGCTCAAAGGTACTGTAGCCCATCACATTCACCCACGGGAGGGCATTAGCGAGGTGTGGACTCCAGGGAGTGAGAAATCTCTCAGGCCAGTTTAGCATTCAGTTGGTTAGCCAGGTTCAGGGGCTCACGCCTATAATCCCAGCACTTTGGGAGACCGAGGTGAGCGGATCACCTGAGGCCAGGAGTATTAGACCAGCCCAGCCAACATGGTGAAATCCCATCTCTACTAAAAATACAAAAATTAACTGGGCGTGGTGGTAGTTACCTGTAATCTCAGCTACCTGGGAGGCTGAGGCAGGAGAATTGCTTGAACCTGGGAGGTGGAGGTTGCAGTGAGCCGAGATTGTGCCACCACACTCCAGCCTGGATGATACAGTGAGTCTCAAAAGTAAATAAATGGAAAGGTTGCTGAGTGCAGTGGCTCGTGCTTGTAATCCTGGTAGGTTGGGAGGCCGAGGCAGGAAGACTGCTCAGGGCCAGGAGTTTCATCCTAGCATGGACAGCACAGTGCAACTCTATCTCTGAGTAAAATAAAAGAAGTAAAACGAGAATTCAGTTGGTTAAAAGAAACTCACTAGGTCCAGCCCACAATCAAGGGATGGAAATTGCACAAAGTTGTGAAGAGTCAAGGGTGGGAGATCACTGGGAGCCCTTCTAGAAGCTGCCTGTCTCACATACTATGGGACAGCCTCTCTCTCCTAGCTGGGGGTATTTGGAGCAGGTGTCGAATCCTACTCTTTTGTATGTCTGTTGCCGTTTCTCACAGTGATGTGTTTCCTGTGTGTTCTGTCATTTTGAATTGTGAGCTGAGCTTCAGAAGGGAGAATCCTGGGTGGCCAGGTTTAAAGGAGCTACCGAAAGAAGTTTTCTGTTTGGTTTTGCCAGGGGCCTGAGGGTGCCACTAAGTCAAGGCAACTATTTTTTTTGAAATGGAGTTTCACTCTTTTTGCCCAGGCTGGAGTGCAGTGGTGCGATCTCGGCTCACTGCAACCTCTGCCTTCCGGGTTCACGCCATTCTCCTGCCTCAGACGCCTGAGTAGCTGGGATTACAGGCACACACCACCAGACCTGGCTAATTTTTTGTATTTTTAGTAGAGACGGGGTTTCACCATGTTGGCCAGGCTGGTCTCGAACTCCTGTCCTCAGGTGATTCACCTGCCTCAGCCTCCTGAAGTGCTGAGATTACAGTCGTAAGCCACTGCACCCAGCTGAAAGCAACTTTTTAGTGTTAATTTCTCAACTCTGGCGTTCCTAGACCACACAGGTGGCATGACTTCACTGTAGTAATTCCACACTTACAAAAGAGAAGCCTCAAAACGATGATCTCATGGGAAACTTTTTTGCCACCTAAAGCTCAAATTTTCTCACCTCTTTCTGTTCCCCTGGGTGAAAATTTTTATGTCCCTTTCTCTAAAGGTGTTGCATTTCTGTGACCCCAACTTCATCATGCTTGACTGTAACCCTGACCCCCTGCCTTGTAAGGGTTTCCAACGCTCAACCCAGCCCTGCCCTCAGGCAGCTGCAGCACCAGCTCCTCTGTCCCCACCTTGGTTCTTACTTCCCTCCTCACTTCTGGCCTTAGGGGACTTAACTTATTTTCTCAAGAACTCAGCTATATGTTTATTTTATTTTGTTTATTTATATATTTTTTGAGACGGAGTTTCACTCTTTTGCCCAGGTTGGAGTGCAATGGTGCGATCTTGGCTCACTGCAACCTCCACCTCTGGGGTTCAAGCAATTCTCCTGCCTCAGCCTCCTAAGTAGCTGGGATTACAAGTGCCTGCCACCACCACGCCTGGCTGATTTTTGTATGTTTAGTAGAGAT
Organism: Theropithecus gelada; assembly: GCF_003255815.1. NCBI lineage: Eukaryota > Metazoa > Chordata > Mammalia > Primates > Cercopithecidae > Theropithecus > Theropithecus gelada. The sequence continues at coordinate 6,951,498 of NC_037682.1, read as the reverse complement.
GGGGTTTCACCATTGGCCAGGCTGGTCTCGAACTCCTGGCCTCAGATGATCTGCCCACCTCAGCCTCCCAAAGTGCTGTAATTATAGGCATGAGCCACGATGCCCGGCCTCAGCTATATATTTAAAAGGACGTTTGTTTCTTACCCAGAATTTCTAGGTGTTTTGAAGAGGGAGACTGCTCAGGTTATCTAACCTGCTACTGAGAACTTAAAGATAGGGAAAATCTTGGACTGGAGCTTCTTGGAATCACATAATTGAAAAATCCTGGCCAGGCGTGATGGTTCACGTCTGTAATACCAGCACTTTGTGAGGCCGAGGCAGGTGGATCACCTGAGGTCAGGAGTTCGAGACCAGCTTGGCCAACATGGTGAAACTCCGTCTCTACTAAAAATACAAAAAACTTAGCCTGGCATGGTGGTGGGCACCTGTTATCCCAGCTACTCGGGAGGCTGAGGTAGGAGAATCGCTTGAACCCAGGAGGTGGAGATTGCAGTGAGCCAAGATCACACCAATGCACTCCAGCCTGGGCAACAAGAGTGAGACTCCGTTGCAACAACAACAACAAAAAAAAAAAAAAAAAAAGAAAGAAAGAAAAGAAAGAAAAGAAAAAGAAAAACCCCCACAGTGCAGATCAACAAAATCACAGAGTTGCTTTGGGAGCGAGGGTGGCAATCAGACACGGAGGCCATGACACAACCTGCTCATCCACTCAGGGGTCCAGAACCTCCACCCAGTCACCTTATCCAGGGGTGATGGAGACAGGGGAGGTGCCACCTATGCCAGTGTCATCTCTTACGATGAGCTACCCCTGCCTGAAAAGAGCCAGCCGGCTGAGCTTGCTGCCAGGGCCTGTCGCGCTGCCTGCGCTGTGTTTCCTGTAACACAGTCCGTGCTGTGTGTTTCCCGTAACACAGTCCGTGATGTGTGTTTCCCGTCGCACGGCCTGTGCTGTGTGTTTCCCGTAACACAGTCAGTGATGTGTGTTTCCCATCGCGCTGCCTGCGCTGTGTTTCCCGTCACACGGCCGGTGATATGTTTCCCATCATGTGTGCACGTGTGTTGTCATGTAGTGCCTGTCACAGGTGTTACCAATCACGTGTGTTTGCATGTTGCACACGTGTGGCCTATCAGGTGTACATATGTGTTGTCTGGCACATGTCAGCATCTGGGCATTCTCCGTGTGCCAGGAGCAGCCAGATGCCCTGTGAAGCCTTCTCATGGGAAATGCCCAGATAGGAAGAGCAAAGCTAGGAGCCAAGCCCCAAGTGGCCACTCCATGTGCCCGGGTCACCTTCAGGTCTGCTCAGCACCAGAGCCTCTGTTCCTTGGCACCATGGACATCAGAACTGACTCTGAACTGGGAAGAGCTGTAGGCCCACTATCCAGGCACCCGCTCCCCGCTTGCCCAGCATCCCAGGGGCTCCCCCCCTCCAAATATCACCTTGCCCTGCATTCAGAAGTGAATCATCCGAGGGGCAGGTTACCCAACTCTGACTGGTTTCTGTGGAGCCTGCCGGGAGGATGTCGTCAGCCACCTCCAGAAAACGCTCAGTCAGCAGATGCCCGGGGGAACTGGAATCACACAGTGCTGGCCTTCACCCAGCCTATGGTGGCACCTCGGGACCGCTGTGAGTCTGCTTGTCACCGAAGGTCGGCGTGAGGCAGGCAGCGTTCCCTCCCAGATTTAGAAAATGTCAGGTCTCCCATCGCACCCTTTTGTGTTTCTTACAGGGTCTGGGGCGCTTGCAGCCGCCAGGCTGAGGGCTCCAACATGTTCCCTCGTTTGCAAAGACACACTTAACAGAGAAGGAACCTGTGGCTCAGATGGGAGACTCCTGTCCAAGGCCACAGAGTCTGGCCCCAGGGCCCACTAGAGGCTTCAAGAACCAAACTCACATGAGGGCAGAGAGGGAGATGGGGCCACAGTTTAGGGCTGGGAGAATCCGTAGAGCCATGCTGAGGCAGGCATGGAGCCTGGAGGCAGGGAGGAGGGACTGGCCGCAGTCGGGGTAGAGGGGCTGTGGGGAGTGAGGAATGGTGTGGGCCAGCCCCAGGCCTGCTGGGGTGCAGCTGGGGGCTCCATGGCCCTCCCACGGCCCCTACTTGTTCTCACCCAACCGTTCAGAGCTCTTCACGGCGGGGGTGTCCCTCTCCTTTGGCCACAAGAGAAGCGGGTGGAGGAATGGCACCTTCAGACCTTGTAGGGGGTCTGGCCCTCAATCAGCCTGTTTCTCGTGGGCATCGCAGCTAAGGCTGTAGCCGGGAAAGGGTAGTAACCGACCGTACCTGGCCTCCAACCACCACTTCCAAGGCCCCTACTGGGCACCAGGTGACCCCACCGTGGCTCAGAAGTGGATCCTGTACGAATAACGAAAAGGTATGTGTACCAGGGTGGTCGCTGGAGGGCTGAGGATGACTACACAGGCCCCTGGAGGGTGCGCCTCCGGAGTCTGTCCCGCCCTCTGGACCCATGGGGGACCAGCAACGCCGTCACACGTTGAGGTCCCTGCCAGCCGCTCCGCCGCTCCTTTCTCTCGGCTGGGGTTGGCAAAGGCAGGCACATATTGGGAGGGGCAGGGCCTCAGGAGGGAGGACGGACTGGTGGGCGGAGCCTACGGACACCTTGCCCCGCCCCCAGTGGGGTTCCGCACTGCGCACTCCCAGCGGTCCCCCTAGGTTAGGGCCTCCCACCACGGCGCCCAGAGGCCGGGTCAGCCGGGCGTGCACCCCAGGGGCGCTCCGTCCCACGCGGCCTAGGACTCCCCAGTCAGGACAGTACAAAATCTCTTTATGGCTCATTTTCTGTAAAAAATTGTGGCTCTCGGCGGACCCTGGGGATAGGAGATGCAAAGCGCGCTCCCACGCGGTCGGGGCAGGCGGCCAAGAGCTGGGGGGATCTGGAGCGGGGCCGGGTCGCAAGAAGACCCTGACCCTGCGCCGGGGCTGGGGCGCGTGCTAGGGGACCGCGGGATTTCAGCTGTGTTTTCGAACCCCTGTTCTTGGTTGAGGGGTTCCCAAGGCTCCACCCCGCCTTGGAGGGGGCTGCTGAAGCCCGGAGGTGACCCGGGCTCTGGGAGGGGCGTCCCCAATGTGGGGGAGGAGAGACAGGAGCCTTTGAAGACAGCTCGGGACTCGGAGGGGGTCTCCCCGACCTGAGACGTGGTAAACTGAGGCCGGCGAGCAGGGAGGCTGAGTCCCGGGACCAGGCGACCCCTCACTGCTCCTCGGGCCCGTCGCCCCCTTGCGCCTGTTCGTAGGGGCAGGGCCGGCGGCCAAGTCCGGCGAGCTCGGGGCCGGGCCTGGGCCCCGCGGGCGGCGCCTCCTCCTCCGCGCCGTCCCCATGCTCGCCCTCCGCGTCGCTCTCGTCCGAGTTGTCCTCCTCCAAATAGCGGTAACCGCGCACCTTGTGCTGGGGCCGCGGGATGCGGGGCTGGCGTGGGGCCACGCCCCGCCGCAGCTTCTGCTCCATCCGCAGGTAGGAGACCGCGGCCGCCACCAGCGTCACCAGCAGCACCGCCAGCTTAGCCTGGGCATAAGGACAGGGATGCCAGAAACCCGCGGTCGCCTCGCCCCGCACCTCCCCGCCTATGCCCCTCGCTGAGATAGGCCCTTCCCTCCTCCTGGAGCCGCCCTCAACTTCTTCAGCCCCTCCACCATGCTTCCTGGACCGCCTCCTGCAGGCGAGGCTGACATCCCAGCACTGTCCCTTACTGTCGCCACGCCCCTGGGAACCTCAGTGTCCCACGCTGTAAGGGGAGAATGCAAATCCCTTTGCCTCATAGGGTGCATGCACCGGTGCTGACAAACTGCTGGCCACAGGCCCTGCCTTCGCAGGGCTTACAACACTCTGTGTCCCTGACACGCCCGTGGGCTGTAGTGATGCTTTTCATGGGGTTTTGACTATAACCCGCAGTCAGGAATGATTTTACATCATAGCTCAGTACATACACACATATCTGTAGGCATGCTTCCTGCTATTTTCTTTTTTCGAGACAGGGTTGCTCCTTCTCCCCCGCCCCACACCCGCTAGAGTGCAGTGGCATGATCATGGCTCACTTCAGCCTCAACCTTCCAGGCTCAAGCCATCCTCCCACCTCAGTCTCCCAAGTAGCTGGAACTACAGGCACGCGCCACCACGCCCAGCTAATTTTTAAATTTTTGGTAGAGACAGGGTCTCCTATGTTGCCCAGGCTGGTCTTCAACTCCTGGCCTCAAGCAGTCCTCCTGCCTCAGCCTCCCAAAGTGCTGGGATTACAGGTGTGAACCACCATGCCCAGCCTGCTCACTGTTTTGTTTTGTTTTTTGTTTTTTTTTTGGAGACAGAGACTCACTCTGTCCTCCAGGCTGAAGTGCAATGGCATGATCTTGGCTCACTGCAACCTCCATCTCCCCGGTTCAAGCCATTCTTGTGCCTCAGCCTCCAGAGTAGCTGGGATTACAGACACATGCCACCATGCCCAGCTAATTTTTGTGTTTTTAGTAGAGGCAGGGTTTCATCATGTTACGCAGGCTGGTCTCGAACTCCAGACCTCAGATGATATGCCCACCTCGGCTTCTCAAAGTGCTGGGATTACAAGCATGAACCACTATGCCCGGCCCATTCCCTGCTATGTTTAGTTCTATTTTTAAAAAATGTTTAGCAACTGGGACTTGCTAGACCGAGCCACCATCTTTTGGGAGCAGAGTATGAGGGCCTTGCCCTGCTTCAGGCCATGAAGGGAGACGACCCAACATCTGGAGAACAGGGTACCAAAGAGCCCACAGGACGGCTGTGATGCACCCACAAAATCCCCTCAGAGAAGGGCAAACAGACTGGCTGGAGGTGGGCCAGTAAGTGGGGTGCTGAGTTGAGGGCCACCCAGTGGGCTGCAGGAATGGGGCCTTGGCCCAGAGACTGGCTTGGGAAGGGGTGGCGTTTAGGAAACTGTGAAGCCAGGGCAGGGGCTAAGGAAGTACCCGTCATTGGGCATGGGGCCCCCAACCCTGCCCAGCCTCACCTTCATGGGCAGGCTCGAGCCCAGGTACACGGTGAAGATGGCCACAGCCTGCCACCAGTGGTAGATGGTGAAGATAAAGTCCTGTCTCTCCTTGTCTTCGTACAAGATTCCCAGGAGTGCTGCAGGCAGGCGGTACAGGGCAGGCAGGGGAGAGGTGTCACCTGGGGCCTGGAGCTGCCGAGCTACCACCTATGAACTTTACTAAGCCCTGTGTGAGTCCCAGCCCAGGACCGGAGAGCGCCTAGAAAGTGCTGTAAGCCGGTCCTGGCCTGCCCCCTGGTGGAGACCCTAGTCACCACACCACTCACACGCTAAAGCAGAAATAGGAGCAGGTGCGCTGGGCTGTGTGGATGCAGGTGGTTCCGCTCTGCACCACATGCGTGGCCTCAAAAGAAGAAAGCTCTGTGCTTAGTCATGTCCTGTCCCCAACCCCAGGTGTGCAGTGCCAGGCGTGCAGGCGCTGTTTCTCCTCCTCAGCTGGGGCTAGGGAGATCGAACTGTTTGCAGCTGCTAACTCTGCAAATCAAACCCGAAGCTAAGCATGGAGAGGGGGCTTCCTTTCCAACGAGTCCTCCCAGGGTGGGCAAAAAGAGTAATGAATCGGGAGTCAGGAGACGCGTACTCGTTCTCAGGACTGTAATGTCGGCTCTGTGGGTGATTTGGGTACTTAACTCCCCAGAGCCGCTTTTCCCAGTGGTGAGATGAACTTATGCCTATTGTGTGCTGTGTTCTGAAGTTCTAAAGTAAGAAAGTGGGCATGGCACCTGCCAAATTGTAGGGGCCACTATTAACACCTTTGCCAGGCACTCAGGACATGAACACTCCTGTCTTGGGGCCCTGCAGGGTGACTTTACCCCCACAGGGCTGCTATGAAGAGACACAGAGCCCCCATGGTTCACAAGGAGGAGACGGAATGTGGAGCTGGGCAGAGGGGATGCCAGGACCAGACAGGGAACAACATAGGTCCGAGATACCCAGGCAGGACTCTGCCCAGAATTGGCTATCCGTGGGCAAAACGGCCAAGAGACTGTGGTGCAGTGTGGGGCTCCAGCCCCTACTACAGACAGAGACACCGAGCAAGCCCCTGCCCTGCCAGCAGCAGGCATGACCTCTGCCATACGTTCAAAACTGTTCACAGCTTCGGCCCATCAGAACAGATGCTGACATGGATGCCCTGCAGGACCGTGCCCGTGTGTGCTAGCTGTGTCACTGCATGTGCCCATCTGTGGGCAGGGAACATCCTGGAGCTGAACTTGGGCCTACCCGCTGCCTTCTGCAAACAGGGCCCTGTTCCCCAGCAGCCCAGACCTGGGGGCTGGACTCTGGTACTGAGCAGACTGGGTTGGAGCTGCAGGCCTGCTCCTCTCCATACAAAGGCCCATGTCTGTATCTATGCCCTGGTGTACACAAGGCCACTTGCTCCTACCACACGCTGCCTGAGGCAGAGACCAAAACATCTGCTCCAAGTGTCACGAAAACTATGCCAAGGTAGGCCCTGTCCCCTGGTATGAAAAGGGAGAATCCCTGATGTGTTTTTCACACTGTCCCTAAGGGGTGTCCACAGAGCCCCACACCTACCCTGTGTAGCCACGAGATTTCACACTGACCCTCCAGTGTTGATGGGGCCCTGTGCCCGCCCTGGGGTATTAACAGAATGTTCATGGCATGGAACTCCCACACCTGTCTCCAGGCCCTACCCATCTGTCCCCACTGTGTCCATGAGACTTCCCTTCCACCCCTGGAGTGTCCACAGGAAGCCCCTCTGCCATGTCCACAGGACCCTATGTGACCATGGGACCCCATATCTGTCCCTGGGATGTCTATGTCCAGCCAACCGCCCAGAGATAACCATAAAGTCCCCTGCCCCGCCCCGCCTCCCCCACTCCCAGTGCCTACAGTTATACTCACTGCTGAGTCCAGTCTTGTTCAGGGCGCTGCCCACACCCCAAAGGGCAGCTGCCACATAGAGGATCCAGCTGTGTTGCAGGACCCGAGGCACAGGAGCCCAGAAAAAAAGGACGAAGGTGAGCAGCAGGTGCACCCCTGCTCCAGCCACCAGGGGCACCGGGCGTGGCAGCCACAGCCCCAGCAGGCCCAGGAGTGAGGCAGCTGAGGCGCCCAGGCTGTAAGCCACGAGGAGGTAAGCCAGCCGCTCCAGCCCCACCGAGCACACGCCATAGCCCTGGGGGGGACAAGGGGTGCGCATTGGAGTCCAGAACAGCCCAGACCTCCCCACAAGAAGTGTTCCTTAGGCCACGCCCTGCCCTCCCTGGACTGCCTGACCTCGCTGCAAGGCTCAGGGGAAGGTTCTGAGGGCAAGTGTGAAAATGCCTGGAGTGCGCCTAGACAGCATGGGCTGTACTCCGCAAGGAACCAAATGCTTTGTGGGTGCCGTCCCATTTCAATTCAGAGAAGCTAAAATAACTTGCCCAAGGTAAAGACGGGATGGGGGTAAGAGAGGGAAGAGAAAGCAGGAGGGGAATATTTGGGATAGACATATACACACTTACACATGTAATTAAAAATTATCCGTTGTTTACTTGAATTCAAATTTACCTGGTTATCTTGTCTTTTATCGGGCAATCCTATGCAGGCTGTACTTACCAAGGCGATACCAGTGCAGGCAAAGAGCACCTCGAAACCGCTGTATATAAAGAAAGGCACGAGATGGCGCAGGCGGTAGTCACGCACGTGCTTGAAGGGCAGCTGGAAGATGTTGCCCCAGCCCACGCTGCGCAGATCGATCTCCTCTGTGGGCCGGTAAGCGGCTCCGCACAAACCCAGCACCTGTGAACCCATGACTTGAGGGGCAGCCAGCCAGGCCCAGGCCCGGCCTCCAGGCTTCAGCCCCGCCCTTCAGATGCACCACAAACCCAGGCCTTGCCCCAGCTCTCGGCCCCGCCTCCCAGCCCAGGGCCCCGACCCTGAGACACACCCACAGGTCCAGGTCTTGCCTCATCCCAGCTCAAGGCCCCGCCTCTCAGCACAAAGCCAGGCCACCACACTCCCAGCCCCTGGCCTCTGGATTCCCACCCCTGCCTCGGACCACAGGCCTCAGCCCCGCCTCCGAGCCTCATGCCCGCAGCAGCACTCGGCCCTAACTCCCCAACTCAGATCACGCTCCCAGGCCTACGGCTCCCCCTCCAGGCCACAACCCGACCCTGGCCACTCCATCTGATCCAGACCCTTTCTCGCAGACTCGGTCCCCAGACCCACACTCTGCTTCACAGACTGTCCTGCCCCCATCCCAGGCCGCACCAGCAGCATGGCCAGGAAGGCCACTGCCATGAGCACGCTCTCCACCACAATGAGGTTTCCGCTCCGCGGGAGCGTCCGCAGAACCGTCTTGTTGAAGCCGCTGAGGATCCCGTGGCTGTTGGTGCCTGGGAAGGGTGGGGGTGGGAGCACCGTGAGTGAAGAGTAGGGCATAGAGTCAACCCAGCCACCTGGGTGGAGCCACACCAGCCGCGGAGGCGCGGGAGAGTGAGAGCAAGGGCAGGGTTCCTTCGGAGAGCGGTTTGGAGGTTTGGGCCACTGGGGCTGGGTGTGCCCCGGGAAAGGGGCATCTTTCCCCTGCTTCCCACCCTATTGCCCCAAGGCTCAGTCGACCTCACATTTCCATACACACCCCCTGCACTGATTGAGCTCTGACTCTTTGCCTGGCCCCAAGAAAGATCCCACTGGCAGCCTCAGCCCAGATGGTGCCTCCTCCAGGCAGTCTTCCCTGCCCGCCCACTCTCCTGGCTGGGTCAGATGTCCTAACTACTTACTCCTACAGGGCCCTGTGTCTTGCCCACCAGAGCCGTGGGGCACTGGGCTGCCAGCCCTGAATCCTGTGAGTGAGGGCCCAGTGTCTGCTGGGAAAGTAAGCAGGCTTTGGGGACTCCTCCCCAACCCCCATAAGGACTAACCGCAGCTCTGCACGTTGTACAGCGTGTGGTTCAGGTCATACAGGTAGTGGTTCAGGAAGTAAATCATGGGCAGCTGGGCGCAGGCGAAGCTCAGCTGCAGACACAAGGGCAGTTGGGACCAGACTCAGGTATAGAGCCAGGTAGGGGTCACAGTCACGTCCAGGCACAGCCTTTTGGGGACAGGGGCCTTCCCAGTTCTGGGAGTAGCGTGGTTACAGGGCCGCGCAGTGAGGAAGACCTCCTCCTGGCCAGCACTGTGGACAGGGGCAGATGAGGTCTCTATGGATGAGCAAGCTGGGGTGTGCTCAAGAAAGGCAGATGGGCAGCCTGGGCAACATAGAAAGACCCTATCTCTACAAAAAATAAAAAAATTAGCCGGGTGTGGTAGCACACGCATGTGATGCCAGCTACTCAGACCGCTGAGGTAGGAGCATCACTTGAGCCCAGGAGTTCAAGGTTGCAATGAGCCGTGACTGCACTACTGCATTCCAGCCTGGGCAACAGAGCCAGACCCTGCCCCCCACCCCCACCAAAAAAGAAAGAAAGAAAAAGAAATGAAGTTGGGGCAGATGCAGTGGTGTGCGCACGTAGTCCCGGCTGCTTGGGAGGCCAAGGTGGGAGGATCAATGGAGCCCAGGAGTTCAAAGCCAGCTGGGCAACGTAGTGAGACCAGGCCTTTTAAAAATAACAATAATAAAAGAAAGGAAAACAGGACTAGAGGGTTGAGACTGTGGATGGGCTTCAATGCGGGGGTCTGCCCTTGCCACCCAACAATGACCCACGTGGCACTCACATGGAAGAAGCTGTAGAAGATGGCTTGGAAGACCAGGAGATAGGGCGCATGGGAGCCCCGTGGAGGCCGCTGCTTCAGCCCCTGCCCATCCTGCTCCTTGTAGTGGGAGTACTCATGGTACTTCTGTGCCATCCTGGACCACAAAGGAGAGAAGGCTCTCCCCTGCCCGACCTGTGCCACTCCTGTGTGTCCTGCACCCAGAGCTAGGGGCAGACCAGCCCTGGTGTGGGGAAGCTGAGGCCCAGAGGGTGGAAGGGGCTGGACTGTGATCCCTGAGCCAAAGTTGGCAATAAAGTGGAGGCTTGACCAGGTCTCCAGCCTCCTGTTCTGCTGCCCACCAGGCTCACCTGGTGATGTAGTTGCCCATGGAAGCCCAAAGAGGCACGATGGCCATGCCCAGGGCCACAGCGGAGGGCACAAGCGTGTAGTAGCGCTCCCAGTAGTTGGTGGAGACAAAGAGAGCGTAGATGCCCACAGCCAGGAACATCATCCACTTGGTTCCAAAAAACCTGCGGACAGTGGGAGGCATGCTGGCACCACGGGCCTGCTGGACCACGGTGGCCTGAAGCCAAATGGGGCCAAAACTGCAGGTCCCAGCTGACAGGGCTGTGTGAGGTAGAGAGAGTCGAGGGCCCTGAGATGGAATCTCAGATACACAGACCTGCTGAGTGGCCTCAGGCAAGCTACTGTGCCTCAGTTTTCCCAGCTGCCATATGGCACAGAGCCCAAACCACAGGCCTCTCACCGCCACTCTGAGGATGGAGAGTGGCCCATGGGTATAACCAGACCTCATGCGTGTTCTGGGCTCTCTGACTCTCCCATTCCCCCTTCTCCTCCCAAGCTCATGCACTGTGTCTGTAGGGCCCAGGGACGCCTCCCAGGGGCTTGATTCAGGCTGGGAGAAGAAAGAGGAAGAGGCCCCACTGCTGGGAGCAGCAGAGCCGGAGTCCTGGTGCCCCTGCCTCCAGTCCGTTGCTCTTAAGAACCGTGGTGGTCAGTCAGGAAGTTTCCTCCTCTCTGGGTCTGGGAAAAGGTCACACAGTGACAATAGAAGGGGCTTGGTGAGTGACAGGCTGAGGGCCCAATCAGGCCATGGAAGCTGATCAGGCCAAAAACTACTACTGGTATCTTCAGGTTTTCTGTATTTACGCTCCTTAAGTAAAAATGCCAGTAAAAATGTGCATTCACCACTCGTGAGGATGTGGTTTAAAAGTGGCACATATAGGCTGGGCATGGTGGCTCACGTCTGTAATCCCAGCACTTTGGGAGGTGGAAGTGAGCGGATCACCTGAGGTCAGAAGTTTGAGACCAGACTGGCCCAACATGGTGAAACCCCATCTCTACTAAAAATACATAATTCGCCGGGCGTGGTGGTACACACCTGTAATCCCAGCTACTCAGGAGGCTGAGGCTGGAGAATTGCTTGAACCCAGGAGGCAGAGGTTGCAGTGAGCTGAGATCGCGCCACTGCACTCCAGCCTAGGCAACAGCAAGAGTGCATCTCAAAAAAAAGTGGCACATATAGCCAGAGGTCATGCACACAGCATAACCCTTTGGGAAAGCAGCCTGGTAGTTTTGGCAGGGGGTGAACATGTGAATTTGTCCTTCTGCCAGGGTTCAAGCCTTCAGTCTGCCAGTTACTGCCTGTGGGACCTGGGCAAGTTGTTCAACACCATGGTTTCTTCATGTCTAAGATTAGAGCAGCTTCCTCAAATTCTTGGGAATGAAATTGCACTTATAAAGTGCCCAGCACGGCCAGGCATGGTGGCTCTTGCCTGTAATCCCAGCACTTTGGGAGGCCGAGATGGGTGAATCACGAGGTCAGGAGTTTGAGACCAGCCTGGCCAACATGGTGAAACCCCGTCTCTACTAAAAATACAAAACATTAGCTGGGCGTGGTGATGGGCGCCTGTAATCCCAGCTGCTCGGGAGGCTGAGGCAGGAAAATCGCTTGAACGTGGGAGGCGGAGGTTGCAGTGGGCCGAGATTGTGCCATTGCACTCCAGCCTGGGTGACAGAGCGAGACTCCGTTTCCAAAAAAAAAAGTAAAAATAAAAATAAATAAATAAATAAATAAAGTGCCCAGCACACAGGAGACAAGAGTTCACTGCTACTAGTAGAAGTGATAGGTTCCAAAAACCATAAAGCCTTTCGTATGGCTTTGACCTAGTAAAGACATTGTTGAAAATGTATCCTAGGAAAAATAATTGTTTAAAAAATTGGGGGAGTGCTGGATGTGGTGGCTCACACCTGTAATCCCAACACTTTGTGGGGCTGAGGCGGGTGAATTCGAGACCGGCCTGAGCAACATAGCAACTCCCCATCGCTATAAACACTATAAAACTCAGCCAGGTGTGAGCCAGGTGCTCCTGCCGGCCCAGCTACTCCGAAGGCTGAGGCGGGAGGATTGCTTGAGCCCAGTGTGTGGGGGTTGAGGAGGCAGCGAGCTGTGTTTGTGCCACTGCACTCTAACCTGGGTGACAGAGTGAGACTCTGTCTCAATAATAATAATAATAAATAAACACATTAATTAAAAAAAAAAAACAAGGAAACAACTCAGTGCCGCCATATCTGCAGAAGATGCTACCATCTTGCAAAGTCGTAACTGTGAAGGCTGTAGAGTAGGCTAAGATATGCTCAGTGAAAAGAAGGAAGCAAGCGCTGGGCACGGTGGCTCATGCCTGTAATCCCAGCACTTTGGGAGGCCAAGGCAGGCGGATCATTTGAGGTCAGGAGTTCAAGACCAGCCTGGCCAATATAGTGAAACCCCGTCTCTACTAAAAGTATAAAAATTAGCCGGGTGGCAGGCGCCTGTAATCCCAGCTACTCAGGGCACTGAGGTAGGAGAATCGCTTGAGCCTGGGAGGCGGAGGTTGCAGTGAGCCAAGATCATTCCACTGCACTGCAGTCTGGGTGACAGGGCAAGAGTCTGTCTCAAAAAAAAAAAAAATTAGTAAGCAAGCGAAAGCAAACATGGCCCGCTTGCATACACAGACACACACACACACACACACACGGGCGTGTCCACACACATGCGCTCTGGGGACAAGGATGTGAATATAATCCACGCATGGTGGTGGGACAGCATGGATAGCTGATTTCCTGGAGCCCTTAGGCGGGGTTTCTTTTTTATGATTTCAGTTATTCTAATCCTGCTTGTGCACCTGGAGATGTTTTAAATTTTCAAATTTTTGTTTAAATGGAGTTTTTTTGTTTTTTTGTTTGTTTAAGATGAGGGAACTCAAATTCACACAATTTGTCCACTGGTCTCCAGGTCCCATCAGGGAGGGCGCTGTGGACCGGTGATGGGGAGGCTGAGCCACATGCCTCCAGGGCTCAGATCTGGGGCAGAGTTCCTGGGGCACCTGCCCCGCCATGCGTGTCTGTGAGAAACACCCCTCAGCATCAGTCACAGCGACTGGGCCAGGCATGGGTGCTGGACTTTGCTGACCAACCAGAAACCCCTAACTCCACAGCCCCAACCCAGAAGGCCAGGGTGGCTCTGGGAGGCCTCCCAGGAGGCCTGGAGAGGAGGATGTCCCATGAGACCCAGGCAAGCTGGGAGGGAGCTCAGCCCGTGGGAATCTGTTGCTGGAAACCAAATGTGCCCTGAGGCAAAGTTCCTCTTTCCTTCCCCAAATCCGAGTTTCACCCCCTTCACTCTCAGGCTTCCGGGTAGAAGAAGCCTCTCCCTTGCTCTCTCCCACCACAAACACCCGACAGATGAACGCCTCCTAGCCCGTCGGCCTCTACACCCCGCCGAGATGGGAGTACCGCAGCATCCCACGGGACCAGCCACGCCCACCTGATGAGCACTGGTGTGTAGAGCAGGGCGGCGATGGGCGTCACGTTGATGCCCATCAGCATCTTGCTGTCGATGTCGGGCAGTCCCATGTTGCCATATTTCACCTCGCGGTAGGTCTCGTCGTAGTGCAGGATCAGCTGCATCTGCAGGAGGCCTGGGGACAGGACAGGGAGCGGCGTGGAGGGAGCAGCCTGGCTCTGGGCGCCACCGAGCAGAAGCCGGCATGCAGGCCTCCTGGGGACCTGCAATCACCGAAGGCATCCCCTCTGGCAGCGCCCCTCAGGACAGCGTGGGTCCGGGTTGCCACGCCTTCTGCCAGCCCGCGGCCACTTGGCCAGCTGGGCCCAGACCCCCACCTGCCTTGCTCCGCCAGCCTCCATTTCCGAAGGGGGCAGGTCTGTCCCGGAGCCTGGACCCCCGCCCCCCACCCACACCGAGGCTCTGGCTGGGACCTGGGGACGCTGCGCTACTTGACCTCCCTACCCCACCCCCACCGCGGGGGGCCGTGGCTGCAGCTGCGAGGGCGGCGGAGGGGAAGTGAGAGCGGGCGCGAGGCCGTGGCCCGCGGTTTCTGTTTCCCGGGCAGGGCTGGGAGCGGGCGGGGCGGCCCCGGGTGCCCGCGCGGCACCTACCCAGGTAGACGCCGTAGGTGAGCATGCCCCCGGCGCTGGCCGCCAGCACGTTCTTGAGCACGCCCAGGCGCTTGCGGCGGTAATAGCGGCGCTCCTCCTCCTCCTCGTTGTAGTTGGGGTACGCGCCCACCAGCTCGTCCAGCTGCGGGCCACGCATGCCGCTCGCACCCGCGATCGCGCCCCGAACCCATGCCCCCCGGTGCCCGCTACCCCCCGGCCCGCCCCGGCCCACAGGGGACCCCTGCCCCTCGCGCTCCTGGTCCCCGCTCACCGGGGCCTCGGGCCCGTCCGGGACCCCGAGCCGATCCTCGTCGCCCTGCGGTCCCGCGGCCCCCGCCATCGGGTAGAGCGGCGGCTCCGCCTCCATGGCCCGAGCAACTGCGGACTCGCGGCGGTGGCCCCAGAGCCCCTGCGACCGCCCGGCCACTTCCTCCCGGCGGGCGGGACCTGCCCCCGCCCCGCCCTGTCCCGCCCTGCGGGCTGCCTCCTCCAGGACACGTGTGTGTGCGCGCGCGCGCGCGCGTGCAGGGGCGTGCCTGTGTGTGCCCCCTTGGGTGTGAGTTCGAATTCCCGCTCAGCCACTTCCTGGCCCTGTGACTTTAGGAATTAACTCCATTTCTTTATGCCTCGGTTTCCTCAGTTTCCTTGACAGTGAAACAGAAATACTTGGCACTACCTCCAGGGCCAGGGCAGAATTACTGAGTTAATGCAAAGCCTTGGAAAAGTGCCAGGCCCACCTTAAGCTCCCGTCAGGGTTGCCTGGGTCATCCCTAGCCCCACCTCGAAGTCTGCTGTTACAGCTCATCAAAGAGCCCTACAGAGACAGTATCCTCACCAGCTGGGCCACACCTCCCACCACAGGACGCTACAGCCAGAGCCCACCTCCCATGTCCCCATCCTGCTCCAGTTTGGGCTGTGCAAAAGGGAGCTTGGGTGGGGTCCTGGGAGGTGGAGATTGTGGCCCCCACTGAACTACATGGGGAACCCTGCCACCATCCTGTAGTGGGGCCAAGAGCCACCCGCCCCTGTCCTGCTGGGCACTGGATCCAGGGCTGCAGCGGGAGCTGTGGTGGGGCTGACATTCCAAAGCACTGGCTGTGCACCCCGCTGGAGCCACGGGGCCACTTTTGAAAATATCCAGATTCTCTGGCCCCTGGGTTCCTCCTGGTTTGAATGCTCTTCCTTCTGCTCCTCCCAGGTGGCTTCCTTCCCACTCAGCTCTGGGAACAAGGGGCCGTCCCTGCAGAGATTGCAGCCCTCCACTTCCCTTCTGGTTTTCCGTGCCCTCCCTGTGCACCCCCTCCCCCAACTGCTCTCCAGGTACATCCTCTCCCGAATGCAGAGGATGGCATTGGGCACCTACTGAGTGATCAATACTTGTGACTGGATAGATGCATGAGTGACTGGATGACAAACACCTCCTGCCCCGCAAGGATTGCTGGGAAGGTGGAGGGACAGGGGAGGGAGGTGTGAATCTGCAGTGGCTTCAGGCTTCCAGGAGATAGAACTTTCTCCAGGTGAGGATGCCCAAGTGCAGATGTGGGGAACAGACAGGTGGATTCATGCAGGTGGGTGGCTGGAAGTGGGACACAGGAAAGGAGCAGGAGGGAGGGCAGGGCCCGAAGCTCAGGGGCAGGGAGGAGGTGGGAGAGTAGGGCTAAGGTGGGGGCCGTTCTCAGACAGCAGACACTGGCATCATTACACAGCATGATGAGAAAGTGCAATTCTCCTGCCTCAGCCTCCTGAGTAGCTGGGATTACAGGCATGTGCCCCCATACCCAGCTGATTTTTGTATTTTTAGTAGAGACGGGGTTTCACCATATTGGCCCAGGCTGGTCTCGAACTCCTGACCTCAGGTGATCCACTCACCTTAATCCCCAAAGTGCTGAGAGTGGGCCCCCCAAGCTTCTCAATTTCCCTGAGGGACCCAACCCTCTGGGGCCTGATGACATCTCTTCCTCCCCTTGTCCCTCTGGGTCTGGGGGTGGTGGCAGCTGCTGTGGTTGCCCATCCTGGGCTCTTCAGTCACTTGTGCTGTGCCACCAACTCCCTGCACTCAATGTCTCCTACTCGAAACACCTGGAGACAGCCGGGCACGGTGGCTCACGCCTGCAATCCCAGCACTTTGACTGGCCAAGGAGGATCACTTGAGCTCAGGAGTTCAAGACCAGCCTGGGCAACATAGCAAGACCCCATCTCTACAAAAAACACAAAAACTAGCCTGGTGTGGTGGTGCATACCTGTAGCCCCAGCTACTCAGGAGGCTGAGGTAGGTGAATTGCTTGAGCCCAGGAGGATGAGGCTGCAGTGAGCCGAGACTGTGCCACTGCACTCCAGCCTGGGCGACAGAGTGAGACCTTCTCTCTCAAAAAAAAAAAAAAAAAAAGCCCTGGAGGCTCTAAGCCCTGACTGACCTGACTGATACATTTCCTCTCTCCAGAAAGGATTTTTTTAGGTGGTTTATGGAGCTGCTCTTGGGGAGCCTGGAGACTACCTAAGAGGCTGATAGGGTGGCCCAGATAAACACACCAGGGTGACCTGCGGGACAGAGATCTGAGCAGGGCCAGCACTCACGCCAACCCATCCAGGTTGCAACAGTGCACAGTCACATCCCCAGGAAGGGGCAGCCAGATCTCCCCCCTCACTGTTTGCCAATGCTTGTCTCTATAATAAGGCTTTACTTTCAGTTCTCATTATGAAAATGATCAATGTTCCTTGAAGAAAAGCAAGCAGAAGAGAATAAATATTGCTGTGAACTGGAACTCCCTGAAATAACCTCTTGGAATATTGTTACTCTGCATTGCACTGACACAGGAGCGTGCTGGGCAGCCCACGTGATTCCCTTAACACCGCTTCCCTGGCATGGATGCGATTCCACAATATTTTAAACATTAAAGCCAATGGGGATGATGATCACTGGGTCTGGCTCACAGGATGTTGGGAGGTCCCCAGGTTAGGGTGTGCCAAGGGCTCTCCTCAGTGCCTGGCACAGCAAATTCCCAGGTGGCTGTTGCTTTCCACTGATGCTTGAGGCTCCCAAGAGTTGGTGGCAAGGGGCTCACCCAGAGCTGAAGACCCCAGCCCATTCCTGTGCGAGGGCTCCAGGCACCTTGGAAGCACCGTGGGCCGGGGAGCCAGGACTGGCTGGGTGTGGATCCCTGTGTGTCCTTGTCACTGTGTGACCCAGCTGGAAAGCACAGTCAATAATGTCTGGGAATTGTGAAAATTGTGTGAAGTATCTGCACACAGTAGGTGTTCAGTAAAGGGTTGTTGAGTGCATAAATGAACAAGTAACCCGCATTCACGGTTGCCCGTGAGTTCTGACTGTGTCCTGGGCCCTGTGCCCCTGCAGCCTCTAACTTTGCCTCTCCGAGGAGCCAGGGTGGGTCCAGCCTTCCAGGCTGCTAGGGAGGGAGTGGGAGGCAGGACCAGGGCCTCAGGGCCAAGGCCTGGGGCAGCTACTTCCTCAGGAGGGCAGGAGGACGTTCACATGCTCTGGGCACCTCCTGGGCACCAGGTGCCATCAGGTCGGCTCTCATTTCACCCTCACGGTAGCTGTGTGAAGCAGCTAGAGTCAGCCCCATTTTACAGTTCGGGAAACTGAGGCCCAGTAAGGAAACGTGACCTGTTCAAGGTTACTTGTGGGCAGGTGCGGCAGTGAGATGCTCTCGGGCAGGTCTGAGGCCCTGTGAGCCAGGCTCAGGGGTGTGTGTCTGAGAAGTGAGGGAATGAATAATGAATTATGAATGAATGAATGAATGAATGAATGAATGAATGATTCCACCTGATGCCATGCTCATGCCCTGCCCATGCTTCTGTCCTGGAGTTAGGATGGTAGCTCTCAGACCCCTCCAGAGGGGCTGGGGCACTTGGAATGGTCACAGTTCCAGGCCCATGTACATGGAATGACTTGTTTCGGTCTCACAATCACTTGGGTACGTTCTTCTTACACATCCCATTTTATAGATGGGAAGGCAGAGGCACGGGGGGTTAAGACGCTAACCTAGGTCACACAGGTAAGTGACAGAACCAGGATTTAAGCCCAGACCTCATGCTTAACGCCCTCCATGCCGGGCGCCGAGGTACGTGCCCACTGAACCCTCTCATTCACCCACAGATGCCCCCGGGACTGTAGTCAGCCCCATTCTCACATGGGAACTCCGAGGCCCAAAGAGGGGAAGCGTCAGCCCAGCGAGGAGGAGGCAGGGCAGGCGGGGCTGCAGCTGTCTGGCCCAGATCCCTGAGCTCCCCTCCATTTGCCCCACCTGGCTGGCCTGGGCCTTGGCAGAGCCCCCTCACCCCAGAGCTGGCTTCAAAAACGAGTCCTCCTGGTGCCATACGCAGAGGGTTCCCCATTTACCCTGGGCTCCCCTCAACAAGGACGGGACTCCCAGGCCCCACTGAGCCTCTGAAGCTTTGAGGAGTAGTGAGGGGCACCCAACCCAGACTGGGGAGGGCCCAGCCCTCCTGTCCCAGGAGGACAGGCCTCTTCGGCGGCCTTCTCCCAGTTGCTCCTGCATTCATGACAAGTTCAACCCCTGTGAGTTGGGGGAATTCCTCGACAGCTCCCTGGCCAGGGAGGGGGCCCTCGGGATCCTGAAACACCCTTCCCACCTGCCAGTACCCACCAAGATGGGTCCCTGATTTGCTGTGTGGCCTTAGACCAGTGGCTGCCCTCTCTGGGCCTCACTCCCAGCTGAGACCTACAGACTCAGCCCCTGCCCAGCCCTGCCTGGCACCCGCTCGATCTGGCTGAGCTCCAGAGAACGGCAGGGCTGGGCTGTCACATGCTGAGCCACGTGACTGGCAGCGGCTGGGGGCTCCATCCCACACAGAGGAGAGGGGCTCTGCAGTTCCTCACTGCTACCCTATCTAAATCCTCACAGGCCACCAGTGTGGGCGTGGTCCAGAAGACCTCACCGCCCTCCCAGGTAGGCAGGGAGCTGGCAGGTGGGGGCCGTGATGAGCACCTCCCAGGTGCCAGGTTGGCCCAGAGGCCCCAGGGCCAGGAGCCACGGAGACCCAGGGCACCAGGGAGATGGCAGCAGCGGCAGGCCCAGGAAGGGGTATAGAGGAGGCTCCTCCCCGACACCTGTCACCCTGTCCCCTGCCTGTCCACATCCACAGCAGCTTGCGCATCATCCCTGCAGCGTGCTGGCTCAGACAGGTGTATCCGGGGCGGGCTGGGGGCAGGCAGGGACAGGCTTTGGCACAGCTGCCTGTGCCAAACCTGAGGAGGATCGAGACTACAGGAACCACCAAGGTGACCATGGCATCACGACCACGGTCCTAAGCAGAGAGGGAGGCACTCCTCCTGGGAGGCAGAGGGGACATCCAGGATGGGTACAGACCCAGCTCTGGAGCGAGAAGCCCTGCCACACACCCCCCCCATGTTTACATCCTACCCCTTCTGCCCCCACTTCCTCGTTTGTAAAATGTTAGATCTGGGGGAAGACAGGCTCTATGAATGGGGTGGCCCGTGGGGTGACGTGGAGGGACATAGAAGCACAGGGCGCTGGGAGAGGAGCAGGCACAAGGTGTGGTCCCTGAGATGGTATTTCTAGACTCCAGCCACCTTTGGGTGTGACCTCTTTGTTTTGCAGAAGGGGAAACTGAGTCTTGGGTAGGATGTAGCAGGACGAACCACAGACAAAACTCCTCAGACACTGGATTAAAGAAGGAAGAGGTTTATTCAGCCAGGAGGGTTGGCAGACTTGCATCTTAAGAGCTGAGCTCCCTGAAAAATAAATTCTTGGCCTTTTTAAAGGCTTCCAACTTTAAAGGGTCCACATGAAAGGGTCATGATAAATTGAGCAAGTGTGGGGAAGGTGACTTGCTTGACGAGTCCTCAAACTTCAGCCATGTGTAAACTGGTCAGCCTCCAGAGTGACCAGAGCAGGGCTGTTGGTCTCAGCAGCAGCTTGGTCTCGTCTCAGGATCAGCTGGATTGGATGATCTGCGTCCTGCTGGCTGGTCTACTTGTCCTGAGCTGCCAGTGTTAGCTGACTGTGATGAATCTAAGACACAACACATGCAAGTTTAACAGCAGTGGGAGTGGACAAGATTTTCATACAGGGCCTATCCTATGTGGGTCTTAGAGAAATTAGATTTTACTTTTTAACTTAAACAGAGTCACTAGATTTAAAGGGGTGTCAGGCTTATCGACATTTTTATGTACCTAATTATGAACACTTTGGCAATTCTTAAAGCCTGCATTTGTTTCTTAAGGTTAATTCCCCTAGTTCTTGGAGGTCACCTTTAATTTGACCTATGATGTGGGGATGGCCGACCGAACAAAATCTTATAGGGCAAATACCCAGTTTGTTTGGTGGGGGTGCACCTGACTCGGAGCAGGACCATAGGCAGAAACCTGATTCTATCTTAAATGAATTTCCCGGCAATATTTCTTCAGTAGCTGCTCAAGTGTCTGCTTCACGCATTCCACCTTCTCCTGAACTTTGCAGCCGATAGGCTGTGTGTCTCTTCCATTTGATTTTTGACAGTCCTGTTAAATCTTGCACTATTTTAGCTACAGATGCCGGCCTATTGTCTGACTTTAAAGTTAGAGGCAGTCTACACCTGGGGATAATGTCTTTTAACAGTGCTTTAGTCACTTCTTGTACTTTTTGTGTCCTGGTGGGGAAAGCTTTAACTTATCCTGAAAAGGTGCAAACAAGCACTAGCATGTACCGACAGCCTCCGGCACGGGGCAGTTCTGTAAAGTCTACAAGCAAGTTTTCACAAGGCAGGGCTCCTTCTCCTGTTCCGTTTCCCAGAGGAGGGGTTCGTTTTCTGCCCCTTTTGTAACTCCATCTAGTGGCTTAGCCATCGGTGAGAAACTGGAATCCAGATACGGCCAAATCCTGCCACCTTTAACTTCTAATGTGACCATGGGCTCCTGGAAGCCTAATGAGAAGGTGCCGGGTCTGTCCCATTCCTCACGTCCTTCAGCGTCTGCCAGCCTGATCAGGTCAGAATTTGGTTCCTCCAAGGTGCGGCAGCCCTTGGCCAATGGCCTCTTTGTCTTGCAGCCTTGGCCATTTCCCTCATTGCCTTCTGAACATTTATCTTTCTAGTTTTCTTTCTTTTTGTATCTGGCACATTAATCTTTCTCTAGCCTTGTCCAGCTCTTGAATCCTTGCCTAACTTGACTTCTTCCATGTCTGCATCTCCATCCATGTCCTCTCACATTGTTAATTTTTTTTTATAAGAGCTGTTGCCAACAGATTGGCTTTTTTTCTTTAAGCCTTGAATTTACTTTCCTTTTTTTTTTTTTTTCTGAGTTTTTCTGCTCCCACGTCCAGCTGGCAGGGCCAGGCAATGGCATGGGCCCTGCCCTCATGCACTGCTGTCTGTCTCTCCTATTTCCTTTTGATTTCCTTTTTTTACACTTACTCTTAGTCTTGTTTTTCTTTTGCTCTTCTCCTGGCACCGGTCTTTAGCCTCCCTTTTTTTTTTTTTTTTTTTTTAGATGGAGCTGGGCTGGGGAGAGGGATTTAAACTTTGGCGTGCCTAGCCGCCATGCTTGTTACTTTTGCTCTTTCCCTTTTGTTCCCTGGTCACAGTTAACATACACGTTGGTGGCCACTTTTATAGACTGGGTGGTATTCACGCCTGCAACTTCCGCTTGATGTCACCCTGGGCTTGCCCTACAAATGAAGTAATCACCATATGCTGATGTTCAGCAGCCTCAGAGTTAAATGGGGTGTAAAGCCAGAATGCTTCATAGAGTCTCTTATAAAACTGACTTAGGCTCTTGTCAGTTCCTTGAAGCACTTCTGAAATTTTTCTTTTTTAAAATATTTTTTGAGATGGAATCTCGCTCTGTCGCCAGGTTGGAGTGCAGTGGCTCAATCTCGGCTTACTGCAAGCTCTGCTTCCCGGATTCACACCATTCTCCTGCCTCAGCCTCCCAAGTAGCTGGGACTACAGGCCCCTGCCACCAGGCCCAGCTATTTTTTTGTTTGTTTGTTTTTTTGAGACGGAGTCTCACTCTGTCGCCCAGGCTGGAGTGCAGTGGCCGGATCTCAGCTCACTGCAAGCTCCGCCTCCCGGGTTTACGCCATTCTCCTGCCTCAGCCTCCCGAGTAGCTGGGACTACAGGCGCCCGCCACCTCGCCCAGCTAGTTTTTTGTATTTTTTAGTAGAGACGGGGTTTCACCAGGTTAGCCAGGATGGTCTCGATCTCCTGACCTCGTGATCCGCCCGTCTCGGCCTCCCAAAGTGCTGGGATTACAGGCTTGAGCCACCGCGCCCGGCCCCAGCTAATTTTTTGTATTTTTAGTAGAGACAGGGTTTCACCACATTAGCCAGGATGGTCTTGATCTTCTGACCTCGTGATCCGCCTGCCTCGGCCTCCCAAAGTGCTGGGATTACAGGCGTGAGCCACCCACGCCTGGCCCTGAAATTTTTCTTATATTAATGGCTTTCTTTTTACCAACTCTTAGCTTCTGCAGAAGTGCCTCTCGGCACCTCTGCAAACGCTGAAACTGAGTTGCGTTCTCTGGGTCCTTTTTGTCCTTTTTGCCAGAGTTCAGCAGGCCCTTTTCTTTATATAATACTCCATGCACTTGGAGGGTTAAACAGGCATACCGAGAGTCGGTGTAAATGTTTACAGTCTTACCTTCACTGAGTTCTAAGGCCCGGATTAAAGCAATGAGCTCCGCTTTCTGGGCTGAAGTATTTCCTGGGGCAACGATCTGGGTTTAACGACAGTGTCCAGGGTTACCATCGCATATTCTGCATCTCTCTCTCCTTGTGGGTTGATGAAGCTGCTCCCGTCCACATACAGCTCCCAGTCTGCTGATGCCCAAGACTGGTCCCGGAGGTCAGGTTTGCCAGAGTAAACTGAGTCCAACACCTCTGCACAGTCATGCTTGACAGGACTCTCTGATACCAGGAGCAAGGTGGCGGGTTCAGGGTGTTTCCAGTTTAGTGGTTGAAAAAGGCTGATAGGCCAGGCGCGGTGGCTCACGCCTGCAATCCCAGCACTTTGGGAGGCCAAGGCAGGTGGATCATGAGGTCAGGAGTTCGAGACCATCCTGGTTAACATGGTGAAACCCTATCTCTACTGAAAATACAAAAAATTAGCTGGGCCTGGTGGCAGGCGCCTGTAGTCCCAGCTACTTGGGAGGCTGAGGCAGAATGGCCTGAACCCAGGAGGCGGAGCTTGCAATGAGCAGAGATGGAGCCAATGCACTCCAGCCTGAGTGACAGAGCGAGACTCCGTCTCCAAAAAAAAAAAAAAAATTAGCCAGGCGTGGTGGCGGGCGCCTGTAGTCCCAGCTACTTGGGAGGCTGAGGCAGGAGAATGGAGTGAACCCGGGAGGAGGAGCTTGCAGTGAGCCGAGATCACGCCACTGCACTCCAGCTTGGGTGACAGTGCAAGACTCCATCTCAAAAAGAAAAAAAGAAAAGGGTTGATAGATGAAAGTCTGTTGCCCCTGTCCCCGGACATGGGCCTGGTCATCATAATAGATAGGTCCTCGTGTCTTCCTGAGAGGCATTTACATAGCTTGAGGACAGCCAGATCTGAGACGGCCCGCTTGACTATCTTGACTTCCTTCCCTGGCCTCTCAAGGCTCCGATCCTCCCCTTGGAGGTGAGACCTGGGGCGTGTTAGCTCCTGAATCTCATTCCTGGGAGGGCTGTTGGCCTCGGTAAAGAGGGGTAGGCTGGGGCATATGGAGAAAAAATTTCTGTTACCTCTGGCGGCTCCTACAAAACTGGCTTCTCTTGCTGTTTCTGGGACTCTCCTTTTAACTCTGTGTCTACTGGCGAAACTGCTCTTACTTTCACTTTCAGCTTTTTTTTTTTTAATCTTTTGCAATAAGCTGTTACACAGGGCTAGATTTATGCTGGTTTTTGTTTATATTATATTTAACTATGAGTTAATATAAAGGAATTGATCTGGGTCCACTGGCTGTCCTCTGACTCTTGTCACCACCTTAAATACATTGCTAATTGTTCCCCGTGTATACCTTCCGTCGGCTATCCAACACCAAAAGAGGGCAATTCTAATTCACAGAGAGTTCTCAGCCTCTTTGGGGGAGGACGGGGGTTAACTTAACTCTATAACCCCCTCCAAAACCTTTCATAACATGCATTTTAATAGAGTAAGTTTTGGCTGAGCGTGGTAGCTCATGCCTGTAATCCCAGTACTTTGGGAGGCCAAGGCAGGCAGATCATGAGGTCAGGAGATCGAGACCATCCTGGCTAACATGGTGAAACCCTGTCTCTACTATAAATACAAAAATTAGCCGGGTATGTTGGCAGGCACCTGTAGTCCCAGCTATTCGGGTGGCTGAGGCAGAAGAATGGTGTGAACCTGGGAGGCGGAGCTTGCAGTGAGCAGAGATCATGCCAACACACTCCAGCTAGGGCAATAGAGCGAGACTCTGTCTCTAAAAAACAAAAAACAAACAAACGAAAATAGAGTAAGTTTTGATGTTTTGATGACTTTTCTCGTATTTTTTTTCTTTTTTTGATTTTTTTTTTAACATAGCTCCTAGCGGAGTGGGCTTACTTTGTGTCTGACGTGTTTTTCTCTCAAGACAAAACAACATTCACACTACAAGAAGGAAAGGGTAAAATGTTACTCCCTCGTCTAATTCACACTAAATCAAAATCAAAACTAAAACCAAAGTGTTGTTAAAGGCACAGCTGTTCGTCAAGCAATTTAAGCCAAGTCAAAATCAAAACAAAACCCAAAGTGCCAACAAAGGCACACTGTGGGTGGTCAGGCCACGCTTCCACTCCGATGGAGTGGGCAAGTTCCCAAGACCAGTCTTACCGTGTTTCAAATGTCCGGTTCCTTCCCCGTGTTCAGCCACTGCGTTGATCCTCCACGGGGGCCTGCTGTGCACTGCTCTGACAAGGCATCCTGCCGGGGCCAATGCTTACCCTGGAGCGCTCTCAGGATCCGAATCGCTCAAGCTGGCTGGAGTCCCCCGCAGGGATGCTCTACAGGGCAGGCATAAGCTGCCTAAGGGGCTGCCTTGAACACCCATTAATCACCTTGCTTCCTGGTCAGGGAACCAAGAAATGTAGTGGGACGAGCCGCAGACAAAATTCCTCAGACACCAGATTAAAGAAGGAAGAGGTTTATTCAGCCGGGAGCGTCAGCAGACTTGTGTCTTAAGAGCCGAGCTCCCCAAAAAAGAAATTCTCGGCCTTTTTAAAGGCTTCCAACTTTAAGGGGTCCACGTGAAAGGGTCGTGATAAATCGAGCAAGTGTGGGGAATGTGACTAGGGGCTACGTGCATCAGCTAACAGAACAGAGAGTTTTACGATGCTTTTTCATACAATGTCTGGAATTTACAGATAACACAAGTAGTTTAGGTCAGGGGTTGATGTTATTATTATTATTACTTTTTTAAACTACCAGGGCCGGGTGGTGGTGCCAAGGTCTTCTGGCTATTTCTCTTACTTCTGTTTTTTCTAACTTTTTGCTTTCTCTCTTTCCTCCTGTCTTGTAAACCAGGCAAGGTGGTGGGAGGAGGGCAGCAGGAGTAGTAGTGGTCTCCTTCCTTAGGGAGGCATCAAGGGAAGGCTGGGAGTGGGGGGCAGAGACTTCCTTACTATTCTGGGCCACAGAATATAACATTCCACTAATATTATAATATAATATACCTGATACAATGATAGTTCCCCTCCCCACACCAGGATTCCCAGGGCCACTGCCCCACTTCTTGTCCTCAGGCTGGCCCTCAGCTCGGAGCTCATCCCTGCTGTGTGGCTCTAGCCTGGCGCCCTCTGGGCGTTGACTCCTTCTCTGTGGTCTGGGAGGAGATGTCGAGGCCCCTGAGGGAGGTGGTGGTGAAATCTCGGCTTGCAGCCTCCAGCCCGCCCAGAGCCAGAGTCAGGCATGAGGCCAGGGCAACTCCGCCTCCCGGGGGCTGGCCCTGCATTGGACGTTTCTTAACAGCAGGGCTGCCAGGCAGAGTGAGACAGCCAGGAGGAAGGGCAGCTTGGCAGAGCCTCAGGTACAGTATTCCGGGGAGGCTGGGGCTGTAGTGGGCCAGCAGTCAGGGCCAGAGTCCAGCTCAGCAACTGTGGGTTGCAGGCAGCCCAGGCAGGCCTAGCCACAGGCAGCTGCACTCGGGGGCCGCCATGTCCTGGCTGAGCTCATCTGCCTGCCTGCTGAGAAAGCAGAAGGAGGAGAGGCAGGGCTGGGGAGTGGCAGCGAGGTCCCGGGCACCCCACTGGCTAGCAGGCACCCTTCCGTTGTCCGAGCTGGGCTGCCACCGCCTCCTCTTCCTGGGATTCCCAGACACCCTCCAAGGGAACCAAGGGACCAGTTCTGGGTCCAGCTGCCCCAGGAAGGACTGTGCCCTCCTTCCCTGCAGGGGGTCAAGTATCTCTTCCAGCAACAGCTGTTTCCTGGGCACCAGCCTGCATGCCCAGCACTGATGCAGGGACGTGGCGATGAATGACTCTGGGAAAGAATTGTTCTTAGCAATGGACTTTGTCAGGGTCCAAGGAAGGAGTAGCCAACCAGCCCCGCCCTGCCTGCAGGAGGCCCTTCTCATCCTGGGAACTGTGCCCCAGCAGGGAGCCGGGGCTGCTCAGCCGCTTTGTGGCCCAGGGTTGGGTCGGCCCAAGCCACAAACGTGGGGATGCGCTGGTCCCTGGCTCCCCAAGGACCCCATGGAAGGGAGGGGCTGCCGAGCTTTGGGAGACCTCATGAAAATCCAGCTTAAGGCCATCAAAAGACAAAATGACAACACATTTAGTTATAGATCAAATTGGCTTCTATTCATGATTCGTGAATCTGGGCAGCCTGCATTCTACAAAATGGAATGAGAGTTCCCACCAGGCTGTGGCGGAACAGGGGGTTCGTAAGGCAAGAAGGAAGAAACAGAAAAATAGGAAACACCAAACTACCTAACACTGGGTCACTGCAGACACCGGGTCACTGCGGACGGCTGTTTTCTAAGGGGCAAGGCAGAGGGGACTCCCTGATGACGCCAGCCCAGGTGGACTGGAATCTCCTGCTTCCCGGAGAAACTTGTCTGTTGTTTTGGGCTCTATCTGCTTCCTTAAAGCTTCAGTTTGATGACGTGGTGTTTGGCATAAGTGCCTCCATTTTGGTTCGGTCTTGTCTGTTGGGGCCTAGTACAGGAACTCAGGTCAAACCACAGCCTCTCATCATGTTTGTTGAAGGAAGCTAAACTGCAGGAGATCAGAATCAGAGACCCTGTTTTATTGGGCCTGTGGGTCCCCTGAAGCTGACGTGGTGATCCCCGCCTTCTGGCTGCCCTGATGGGGGTCCCCCCAGGCCCTCTACTCACCATGTTCAGTCCCTCTGTCACCACATCACTGTCCCCAGTTGGGTCTCAGGGTGATGTCCGTGTCTCCCCAACACCCACCCTGGATCAAGGTCTCTTCAGGCCCCTCTACAGAGGGGCTGCCCCCAGCCCTCCCCTGTACGTCCGTCCTCCGTGGACACTGAGCACTTCCCGGGCTCCCAGTGCTTGAATTCTCCCGACAGTGGTGTGGGGGCTACAGCCAGTGCCCCATTTTACAGACGGGAAAAGTGAATACAACGAGGTCAAGCAACCTGTCCAAGGTATCCCCACTCACACGTGGTTGCTGCAGTTTGAACCCAGGTCATTGGGCCCCCAGACCACACCGTGCTTACAGGATGCTCTTAGAAGGCCCGTGGTATAGATGAGGAAACTGAGGCAGGAAGAATGAGAGAACGGGCAGAGCCTCTGTTTCCTTGGAATCCAACCCACTTGACGTGCCGGGGTGTGAACGAGTAGAGGGGTCTCTGCCCGGGGATGGTCCCTCAGCAGGACGGTCCCTGCTGTGAGGTTGGGGGCAGCGGCTTGGCCAGCCATTCACTCCCTGTGATATGTCGTCCCCGTTCCTGCCCGCTCTGTTCCCAGAGCCTGTGGGCACCTGCGGCGAGCACCCAGGCTGGCATAGTGCCCAGTGTGTGGGCACCTGAGTATTGCTTTTAGAGGCCTGCGGCCTTGGGGTGAAGTGCCTGGTCCTGCACCGGCCCCCAGGCCAGAGGAAACAGAGCCACTGTCTTCATCACCAAATGATGTGACAACTCCCCCCCACCCCAGAAGCTGTAGGTCTGGGCCAGATGTGCCTCAACCTGTGATGGGGGGCCATGCCCCAGAGACCCTTGGGCCCATCAGCCCCCCGACCTCAGTGGCTCAGCCCCAGGAGGCAAGAGGTGGTCTTAGACCCCACAACCCAAGCACTGTGGGGAGTGGCAGCAACGGTGAGGAGGGAGGCCAAGGAAATGGAATCCAAACAGCAAGAGACCTCCCCTCACTGGGCACCCCTCCCACAGCCGGCCTGCCGGAGTCCACCCGGCCCTGGGTCTGCTGTCCAGGCCCCAACCCACTGTCCCTTCCCCCAAGGACTTGGCTGCCCGTCCCCAGGGGACTATGAGGGAGGGGGGAGCCGGGGTGGGTAGCCTTCTGCTCCTCTGGATTTGGGTTTTCCAGTGTGAGGAGCTGGGTGGCATCAGGCAAGCTCTAGCCCTCTCTGAGCCTCAGCCTCCATCTCCTTCAGTGGGGTGAACAGCACCCCCTCAGTAGGCAGCCGTGGTGGTGAAATGAGTAAGGGCAGGCACGGGGATCACACGAAACTTCCTTATGACCTCACACTGTGGGAGAGGCGCCGCGGGGGTGGGCTTGGGGGCCGCCAGCCCAGTGTCTGATTTAGGAGTTCCCTATTCTGTGTGACCACAATGGCTGCCCGGCACCCTCGGTGGGTCACAGGCCCAGGATCTCCCGATCTCAGGCGGAAGGCAGCCTTGGCTTCTCCACTTGCGAGGGTCCTGCCCAGCTCCCTGTCCCCTGCTGGGCACTCCCTGGGGGCCTCAGTCCAGAGTGAGTGACCCGTAGGGGCAATGCCAGGGCTGGTTGCCCTGTGGGAGAGATGTGTCCTGCGGCCCTGGTGAGTTGGTTTCAGTGTTGCTAGGAGGGTTCTGGAATGTTCCATGCAGAACTCCATCCCTCGCAGAGCTCCCGGCCCACAGTCCACCATTCACATTACGTGCCTTGCATTTTTGTGGTTTCTGCAGAGATTCTTACAAAGGGCGAGAGAGGTGCAGGCGTGGTTTGCCTTTGACCATCGGCGGAAGTCTGAAGGTGAGAGTAGAATGGAGAATGACCCAGGAGAGTGCGGAGTTGGGGGAGATAAATATTTGCAGGCTACTTAGCAGAACACCCAGAGCTGACCTTTGTCGAGTACTTTCTGTGGGCACAACAGCAAACATTTTATGCAGCGTCATGTCATTTAATCCTCACAATGACACCAGGTGCCATTAGCATCCCCATTTCACAGATGAGGAAACTGAGGCAGAGAAGGTGAGTTACTTGCCCAAGGTCCCACAACCAGTAAGAGGCAGAGCCCGGAGACAGGCCTGATGGTGGCTCGAGAGGCTCATTCTTGGCTCCTGGGTCTCAGTCCTGCTCCCGTGACGGGCCATCGCCTATGGGGACCATGGTGCCTGTCCTGTGTGCGGGCAGCTGCCCAGCTTCTCCCAGTCAGAGCAGGAAGATGGTGGGTTCAGCCTGCCTGCCCCTGCCCCCCAATCACTCCAGCTGAGGGCTGGCCTGGGTCTCCCGACCAGGTTGTCAGCAGCACACTGGTCCAGCAGGGCCATCCTGCAGACCGAAGCAGGTCCCACCCTCAAGGTGGCCACTTAATAATCACCCACAGCCTTGTACTCACTGACGCTGGGCCCTGGGCTCAGAACAGACTGTGTGGTCTCATTATCAGCTGGCAGGTGCCATCATCACACCAGTAACATGACAGGCTTCGAGCACTAGTTCTCAAATAAGTAGGCACAGAGGGGCCTGCTCCCAGCCTGAGGGGGAAATAAGGGGGATGTGGATAGGGTTGGGAGGTGGGTAGAGTGTAACCAGACGTTTATCACATAGCAAAACTCAGAACGGTGGGGAGCAGAGTCAAGGGGCCACTGTGACAGTGGATGGGGGCATAATCTGGGTGGGCTGCCTGGAGGAAGCATCAACCAACCTGAGATCTGGAGGAAAGGGACTCAGAGAGGAAAGGAGGAAAGGGTCCCCATGGGTCCTTGGCACCAGGCCGAGGAACGAGTGCGCCAGAGCGCTCCTCCAATGAACTTCAAGTTTCAAGTAAACAGGCAGGGCTCGGGGGAATGTCTAGGCCCCTACCCTGCCTGCCAGCCCTGGCTGGCACCAGCATGGAGGCAGGAACGCCCTCTCCCACCCCCGATCCTCTCCCCCACAGCTGTTTCCGCCTCCCAGCACCACAGCCCCGGCGGGGTGGACAGCAGGGCCTCCAGGAGGCCCGAGGTGTTGTCCCTCTTCCTGCAGAAGCTCAGGCACAGGGAGAGGAGGCTATTGCCCACCGGCCTGGCCTCCCTGGGCAGTGCCCCCCGGCTGGGGACAGGGAAGGATGGAGAATTCTGTGTCTGGAGTGCTCCAAGGTGGTGGCCATGGTGGCAGTGGGTGGGATACCCCCTCTACTCATCAAGCTCCTGCTTACTCCATTCAGGCTGGCAGGGGTGAGGCCGCCCCGCCTCCAGGAGGGGCATCAGGGCAGGGCAGAGGCCATGGCTTGGGGTTAATTTCTGTGCGGCAGGAAGAAGCGTGGCGCTCTGCCTGCTGCTCACCCTCGGGGGGCTGTGGTGGAGCAGCTGTCCCCAAGCCCACATCCAGTCCTTCAGCCGCCTCCAGGTCCATGGCAGAGGGGAGTGGTGCGAGGGGCTTCATGTGTGTCTGGGAGTGTTCACTGTTGGGGGTAAGGGGTCGCAGGCAGCCTCAGTCCCCGTGGGGCCATCTGAGTGGGTCCCTGTGTGTGTGTGAGGTAGAGGTGTCTGCAAGCCCCTGTGGGTGCAGGCAGGTCAGGGGTGCCCAGACCCTGGGGCGGCTGGGTGGTGCCTGCGAAGGAGGGGCAGCCCTGGCCACCCAGTTCATGCCGCCCCATCTGGCAGGATGGACCCCTTTGAGGACACGCTGCGGCGGCTGCGGGAGGCCTTCCACACGGGGCGCACGCGGTCGGCTGAGTTCCGGGCTGCGCAGCTCCGAGGCCTGGGCCGCTTCCTGCACGAAAACAAGCAGCTTCTGCATGACGCGCTGGCCCAGGACCTGCACAAGGTGGGCTGGGGTTGGGGTATGAGAGGGTGCACCAGGGGCAGGGGGGCACGGAGGGCAGCTGGGACAGAGGAGGATGAAGGCAGCTGCGCCCTCCATGAAGGGGAGTTGAAAGCAGCTCCTCCCCTAGGCCAGAGCCGCTCTTGCACATTCATCCAGTCACTCATTTCTGTATTCATGTAGCAACTATTTGCTGAGCACCTACTATGTGCCAGGTACTATGTGCCAGGTACTGTTCTAGGCTCTGGATATACAGCAGAGAATAAAACAAAGTTCCCACACCTACGAAGCTGACCTTCTGTCAGAGACAAAAAAACAGCAAATAAATAATTGCACAGCGAGGCCGGGCGCGGTGGCTCACGCCTGTAGTCCCAGCACTTTGGGAGGCCAAGGTGGGCAGATCACTTGAGGCCAGGAGTTCAAGACCAGCCTGACCAACATGGCGAAACCCCGTCTCTGCTAACAATACAAAAAATTAGCCAGGTCTGGTGGTGTGTGCCTGTAATCCCAGCTACTCGGGAGGTTGAGGCATGAGAATGGCGTGAACCCGGAAGGCAGAGGTTGCAGTGAGCTGAGATCGCACCACTGCACTCCAGCCTGGGCAACACAGTGAGACTCTATCTCAAAAATAAGAATAATAATAATAATTACACAGCATGTTGGGTTGAAATATGTGCCCTGGAGACACACCCAGGGTGAAGGGGAGAGAGGGGGCCAGGATCAGGGTGCTGTTTTATATGTGGGGGTCAGGGAAGGTTTCTCTGAGGAAGGGGCCTTAGAGCAGAGACATGAAGATGGAGGGGGAGGCTCCCCATGGACGCTGGGGAGATGGCAGCAGGCACAGCATGTGCAAAGGCCCTGAGGCAGGAGGTGCTGGGCGCTTCTGGTTGAGAAGCAGCAAGGAGGCCAGCATGGCTGTGGGGAGTGGGAGAGGAAGAGGCAACAAAGACGAGGCCCGGGGCATGGGCCACACTAGCTAGGACCTCACAGGCTATGAGGTCTTGGGCTTCTCTCTGGGTACAGCAGGCATCGTGGCCTCTGTCTGGACCCAGAAGGCCTGGGGCCTCAGCCCCTCCCAATCCCAGTAGCAGCCAAGGCAGAACCCCGAGAAACACACTTCCCCCAACCCCTTACCCATCAGGGCCTGGCCTGCCCCTGCCTCAGGACACCTGCCCCTGCCTCAGGACACCTGCCCCTGCCTCAGGACATCTGTGCCAGGGGCTGCCCCCGGCTCCTATTCTCTGGACAAAATGTCTCCTCCCTTTGCCTCGAAGGCCATAGTGTCCAGACCTTCCCCTAGCCCATTGGGTTCCCTGGGGACAGACTCTCCCGCCACCAGTGAGCTTCTGCCACCGGCCACCTACCTGCCTTCATGAGACTTGACCTGACATCTGTCTGGTCCCTTTTCTCCCTTCGGCTCAGATTCTGCCTCCTGCCTTCCCATCCCAGGTGCAGAAGCAGGGCCCTACAAAGGGAGCAATAGCCCAGAACATTCAACCTGGTCTCTCTCTCTGGCCCTGGTCAGCCCCCTGTCCCCATCCTCAGGAGGCAGCATCTGCCCAGCGTCACGTGCACCCTCTCAGTTAACCCCTTGGTGAATCTGGCTGGACAACCACGCACCCAGCGGCCCCCAGACAAGGCTCAGAGAGCGCGTTCTTGCCCGAGGGCAAGCAGCCAGGAAGAGCAGAGCCAGAGTTTGAACCTGGCTCAAAATAGCCCAGTCTCCCAAAGTCAGGTCCCAGGTGACCTAGGAGGCGTGACGGGCAGGCCACCAGGCTTATGGGGCCGGAGCACAGGCTGTGGGAAAGTCCATGTGGAAAGCACCTTCACGGAGCCTCCGTGGCTGGGAGGGGCTGGTGCGCGTGGCGTCTTCCTCCCTCTGGCTGGAAGCCAGCTGTAGCCCTGGCCTTGCCCCTGGTTCGCTGAGTGACCTCAGGCAGGGCATCCCCTTCTCTGGGCTTCGCTGGTCCTCCGGCCCATCCAGCACCCCCTCTGCCCTGACCCGGGAGAGCCCGCACCCCATAACCTCAGGCAGGGAGATAGCCTGGCCCGGTGTCCCTGACCTGTTCTCCAGCGGCCTGCGGCCTGGCTGATTTCTCCTCCCTTGGGGTGCAGAGGGCAGGGCGCACTGGCTAGTCGAGAGCAGGACAATGTCCCTATTGATTCGGATCTCCTCACTCCTGCTTAGAAGCCTGACAGTGGCCCTGGCCCCTGGGCTGTGGGAACTGACAGCATTTACCTAGGGGTGGCTGTGCCTGTGTCCCCTGCAGACCAATCTCCACCCTGCTCTTTGGGAGGCCGAGGTGGGAGGATTGCTTGAGGCCAGGAGTTCAAGACCCACCTGGGCAACATAGCAAGACACTCTCTCTGCAAAAAATCAAAACCTAAACTTTTTTTTACATTAAAAATTAAAAAAAAAAAACAAAACCTAAGTCAGATCCCATCCCTGCTCTTCTCAGGAGTCCCTTGCCCAGCCGCCTGGCCCCCTCACCTTGCCCACTCCTCCTCTTGCTAAACAGGAGCAGAGCAAGCTCACAGCCACCTCAGGGCCTTTGCAGCTGCCAGGGCCTCTGCCCACAGTATGCCACCTCCCAGTACCCACAACTTGCTCCTTCCTTGCCTTCAGGTCACTGCTCAAATGTGACCACCGCCTGGAAACCTGTACTGGCCACTTTGTAAAAACAGCACACACACACACGCTCATGTGGATGTATACATGTGCACACCTGTGCACAGCCACACGCTCCAGCAGTCTCCACCCCTGCCCTGCTCCGTGCTTTCCCTAGCACAGCCACATCCTAATGGAGCCGTCAGTGTTCTCACCTTCACATGGACCGACTACCCCCTGCAAGGTCGGCCCCAGGGCAGGGCCCTCCATTTTGCAGAGACAGCACCTCAGACAGGAAGCACGCACTGAACATGGAGTGAGTGAGTGAACGAATGAAAATGAATGAATGAGTTGTGGAAGCAGGCCCTGCCTGGAGGAGGCTGTACCCTCCTGCTGGCTCTGGGACTCCTGGCCCACCCTAACCCCACCCACTTCCTGCAGTCGGCCTTCGAGTCGGAGCTGTCCGAGGTTGCCATCAGCCAGGGCGAGATCACCCTGGCCCTGAGGAACCTCCGGGCCTGGATGAAGGATGAGCATGTGCCCAAGAATCTGGTGAGCTGGTCGGGCTGAGGCGGGCGGGGGCTCAGGGGATATTTGCTCCCACAGGATGGCCCCTCTGGATGGAGCTGGCTGCCAAGGGGTCGGGGTGCTGAGCACTTAATTTCATCCCCGGCTCCCGCCCAGGCCACACAGCTGGACTCCGCCTTCATCCGAAAGGAGCCCTTTGGCCTGGTCCTCATCATTGCGCCCTGGAACTATCCCCTGAACCTGACGCTGGTGCCCCTCGTGGGTGCCCTCGCTGCAGGTGAGAGCTGGGCCTGCCCCTTTCGGCCACCCTTCGCCACTGGGGGTCTCAGGGACACCCATGGATCCCAGGAGGACATGGGGGAACCGGCCCAGGTGACAAAGAAGACTGTCTGCTCCACTGTACCCGAGCTGTGTGGCCCTGGGCCCATCATGTCACCTTTCTGAACCAGGTTCTGCATCTGAAAGTGGGTGAGGCCGATGCCTGCCCTGCAGGTGTGTGGAGACCAGGAGCGGGCTACGCCTCCCCCAGCTCTCTCCCTGCGCTGTCCTGCAGGGAACTGCGTGGTGCTGAAGCCATCAGAGATTAGCAAGAGCATGGAGAAGGTCCTGGCCGAAGTGCTGCCCCGATACCTGGACGAGGTGAGCAGGGCTGCCGGGCAGGTGGAGTGGGAACAGGCAGGGCTCAAGGGCTGGGCAGCCCCTGACATGGAAGGGCCTGTCGGTCAGACCCAAGCCCCACCTCAATTCTGCCTCTTCTGAGTTGTGTAAACTTGACCAAGTCACCGCCCCTCTCAGCCTCACTTTCCCTCTGAGGAGCAGCGAGGGCCGCCTGTTGCCCAGGGGTCCCGTGTCTGCCTCCACCTGGCCCTGGCATCAGTCCCTCCAGCGCCAGCCGGACTCCAAGCTGGGCCTGCCAATGCCAGGCAACCTTGGGGAGCTCCCTGCTCCCCACTTTGCCTCCACCCAACCCTCTTAGAGCCCTGGCTGGGTCAGGCCAGGCGGGGCGGAGGCAGGGCAGGGTCCAGGCAGGGTGGGCTCCTCCCTGGGCTCTCGGAGCTGGGGTCCCAGAGGGAGCCTCGCCTATCGCGCCTTGCAGAGCTGCTTTGCCGTGGTGCTGGGGGGGCCCCAGGAGACGGGGCAGCTGCTGGAGCACAGGTTCGACTACATCTTCTTCACAGGTGAGGCCGGGACAAGGGTCGGGACAGGCTGGGGTCGGGGAGGACAGCCCCATGCTCAGGGGTCCTGTCCCTAAATCTGGGAGTCCACAAGGGAGACTGAATTCTCTGTCTCTCTGGACCAGGCTGGGAGCAGTCCTGGATCCCCGGACCCCTTAGGAAGGGATGGAGTCCTACGTCCAGGGCCAGCCCACCGTGCCAACCACAGCCTCAGGAACCATAGCCTCTGCCCCCACTGCCCCCAGACCCTCATACGTGACCCCACTGCCCCCAGGCTCTTAGACACCACTCTACTGGTGCCCACAGCCCTCTCTGCAGGCAGATGAGGGACTAGGCCTCAGCGTCCTGCCCAGGGTCACCCTTGTGACCAGGATGGGGACCGGCTGGAATGTGCATACAAGCCCTTGGTGAAATCCATGCCAGAGGTCACTCCTTTTTTTTTTGAGACAGAGCCTTGCTCTGTCACCCAGGCAGTGGCACAGTCTTGGCCCAATCTTGGCTCAGTGCAACCCCTGCGCCTCCCGGGTTCAAGTGATGCTTATGCCTCAGCTTCCCAAGTAGCTGGGATGATAGGCATGTACCACCACGCCCGGCTAATGTTTTGTATTTTTAGTAAAGACAGCATCTCACTATGTTGCCCAGGCTGGTCTCGAACTCTTGGCCTCAACCAATCCTCCTGTCTTGGCATCCTAAATTGCAGGGATCACAGGCATGAGCCACCACAAAAACCCAGCCTCGAGTTTTTGAGCTAGTGAGGGGCAGAGGGAGGAGGAGGAAGACAGTGGTGCTGGCAGGCGAGTCTGTGCCTTGCAGGTCGAGGCAGTCATGGGGATGGGCCCGGCAGGATTGACCAGGCCACCTCCCAGCAAAGACAGGAGGAGGCCCGGAAGGAAGCACAGAGCCCAGGAAGCACTGTGCCCAGGACGGGGCAAGGGTGAGAGTAGAGAAGGGACAGTGGCTCCTGCTGGCTTTAATCCTTGACCACAAGGGGGAGAAATGCCAGGGCCATCCCCACAGACACAGCAGCGTGGTCCGCGAGTCAGGTCTGGGGAGGGGCCTTGAGGCCCAGACAGGGGTAGGGCAGAGAAGGCTGAGTGCATGGGGAGACTGCTGGGCTCTCAGAGGCCAGCACAGAGGAGAGGTGAGGCTGAGCCAGGCAGGACATGGGGACGCCTGCATCAGCCTGGGCCAGGCCACCTCAAGGGTCAGAAAAAAAGGGCTGGGCATGTGGCAGAACTTCCAGGTTTAGGTTTAGAGAAGAGAGACCTGAATGCCACAGACAGAGCTGGACTCCAGCCTTGGTTGATCAGGGATCCCTGACATTTCCAAAGGAGATGGAGGGGTTCCATGCAGCATTTTGCAAAGAGTCCCCTGCAGGGTAAGCCAAGGTCAGAAGCAGAGGCGGGAGGAGCCAAGGGGTTTGGCTCAGGAGGGGGACCCTGGGGGCCAATAGCGGCCATGCACCATTCCCTCCTGAGACTCTGTGCTTAGGGGCTGGTCCTGGTGAAGGATGAGCAGGGCCCTGGGCTGCAGGGTGGCAGTGAGGAACAAGGAAATGCCAGGTGAGGGATGGTGCCTGCTGACTCCAACACCTCTCCAGGGAGGAGCGGGGCCCGGGGCTGGGCCATCCTGCCTGGCCCAGGTCACTGAACGGCCACTCTGGTTTCCTTCCACACCCAGGGAGCCCTCGTGTGGGCAAGATTGTCATGACTGCTGCCGCCAAACACCTGACACCTGTCACCCTGGAGCTGGGGGGCAAGAACCCCTGCTACGTGGACGACAACTGCGACCCCCAGACCGTGGCCAACCGCGTGGCCTGGTTCCGCTACTTCAACGCCGGCCAGACCTGCGTGGCCCCCGACTACGTCCTGTGCAGCCCCGAGATGCAGGAGAGGCTGCTGCCCGCCCTGCAGAGCACCATCACCCGTTTCTATGGCGACGACCCCCAGAGCTCCCCAAACCTGGGCCGCATCATCAACCAGAAACAGTTCCAGCGGCTGCGGGCACTGCTGGGCTGCGGCCACGTGGCCATTGGGGGCCAGAGTGACGAGAGCGATCGCTACATCGGTGAGTCCTGCTGCCCCTACCACAGCCCACCTGAGCCAAGACCCCTCCTCACGGGAGGGCCCACAGCTGGGCCACGAGTCTGGACCCGCACCTGAAAGCCGGCCCCACTGTCAGAGCCCGGCCTTGAGCCACGGCTCCAGGGCCCAGCGTGCTAAGATGAACTCCCATCCCACCACCGGCTGTCCTGAAAGGCCACAGCCTCAGATTCTCCAAGCCCACGATCCCCAGGTTCTAAACTCTAATGGCCCCGTCCTGAGCTCCCCAGTCTCCTGGGCCGTACGGCTCAGCAGCTCACGGGACACTGTGGCTCCAACACTCTGGGGTGCTGTCGCCTCATGAACCCCAAGGTTCTAAGAATCCCATCACCCCTGACTGTGAGACCAAGGTTGGGGGATTCTCTGGGCCCCACAGGCCCTGAGCAGGCTGGGGAAGACCTAGGGTCCCTTCTTGGGGGCTGTGGGGAGACTTTCTTCCCTAAACACTCCAAAGCCTGAAGCCGTGGGAAGTCAGCCCTTAGGATCCTGGCCTGGAGCCCTGGCCCGTGGCCCTATCCCCATCTCTACCCCCACTCCTGGGTGCTATCCTGACTGTGGCCCCAGGGCTGAGCTATCTCTGGTGCCCGGCAGCCCCCACAGTGCTGGTGGACGTGCAGGAGACGGAGCCGGTGATGCAGGAGGAGATCTTTGGGCCCATCCTGCCCATCGTGAACGTGCGGAGTGTGGACGAGGCCATCGAGTTCATCAACAGGCGGGAGAAGCCCCTGGCCCTGTACACCTTCTCCAACAGCAGCCAGGTGGGGGTGTGGCCGGGCTGGGCAGGGTGGGGAGCCTGCAGTGGGCAGTGCAAATGGTGGCAGCAGAGGGGCCACCAAAATCCAGTGGCTTCAGGACTTTGGAATGGTGGTCCTCTTGGTTCTGTCTCTGCCCACTCCTAGAAGCAGCTGAGCCTCACCCACCCCAACCCTGTCCCCAGTCCGGGCCCCACTCTTCTAGGCCTTCTGTGGGTGGCTTCCCAGGGTCTTCTCTAGGGCCCAGTGTTTCTTCTAGGTCAGCCCCTGCCTTTGTTCTTCCTTACACATTGGAGCCTGGTGGCCACATGACCCCTCATGCACAGGCAACATGTCAGGGATGACCCAAAGGTGCAGGTCTGAGAATGAGCCCTGATCCCCCACCCCTGCTCAAGCTGCAGAGGCAGCCTGGGAGGCCCAAGGGTGGAGCCCTCAGATTAAAAAACACTAGGAGGTACCAGCAGTCCCTACCCACCCTCCCCGTCCCTCAGCCAGTTCCTCGATTCCCTCCACTTGAACTTTTTTTTTTTTTTTTTTGAGATGGAGTCTCACTCTATTGCCCAGCTTGGAGTGCAGTAGCACAATCTCGGCTCACTGCAACCTCTGCCTCCTGGGTTCAAGCAATTCTCCTGCCTCAGCCTCCTGTGTAGCTGGGGTAACAGGTGTGTGCCACTATACCCGGCTAATTTTTTGTATTTTTAGTAGAGATGGGGTTTCTCCACGTTGGCCAGGCTAGTCTTCAACTGTTGACCTCAGGTGATCCACCTGCCTTGGCCTCCCAAAATGCTGGGATTACAGGCATGAGCCACCGTGCCCGGCCACTTGAACTTTTTTTAAAATAAACTTTGTATTGGGAAATACTTTTAGATTTACAGAAAAGTTGCCAAAATGGTACAGAGAGTTCCCATGTACCCCACACCTAACTTTCCCCATTTAATGGTGCTTTGATGGGTCAGAACTAAAAAGTGATGGCAGGGCTGGGCACAGTGGCTCACACCTGTAATCCCAGTACTTTGGGAGGCAGAGGTGGGAGGATTGCTTGAGACCAGCCCCGGCAATACAGCAAAACCCTGTCTCTATGAAACATTTTTTAAGATTAGTTGCGAATAGTGGGACACACCTGTAGTGCCAGCTGCTCAGGAGGCTGAGGTGGAAGGATCGCCTAACCAAAAAAAAAAAAAAAAAATTGTGACAGCAGTGCCTATTAACTATACTCCAGACTTTATTTGAATTTTGCCAGTTTTGCCACTGACGTCCTCTTTCGGCCCCAGGATCCACACCAGTGTCCCACCTTGCATTAATAAGCCTCTCAGCTTGAGGAGTGCTGGACAAGTCTGTAGAACATCTCCAGCCTCAGCTCCTCTGGTGTATTTCTCATGATTAAAGAAGGGTTACCGGTTTTAGGAGAGAATCCCACAGAGGTGAACCTGCCTCTCACACCACATCAGGGGCACCTGAGATGCACACGTGGCTAGTGAGGGGGAACCTTCACTACCGGGTTAGGGCGGTATCTGCCAGGGTCTCCCTGGGAAGTTACTATTGTTTGTTTCTCTTTTACTCGGAAGCAAGTCTCTAAGGCTACCCCACCCTCACCAGGTGGGGGTAATTAAGCTCTATGCTGGTCTATCATGTTGTTAGTTATTATCTAGTTATTTTACACATTCTTTTTTTATTCCGTTTGTGGTTTGGTGGAATTCTGTTGCATTGCCATTTGATAGCCTTCTCTTCCTCCTTGGTATGATTGTTTTATAGGGCCTGCGAGTTTTGTATTTTTGTGTGTATTATGGCAAATATCAACTTGTTTTCATGTTAAGATTCCTTTGAGCATTTCTTGCAGGACTGATGTAGTAGTGATAAACTCCCCCAGCCTTTGCTTGTGTGGGAAAGGCTTTATTTCTTCTTCATCTATGCAGCGTAGTCTTAGCTGGATACAGTATTCTTGGCTAGCGGCAGTATCTACATCTATTTCCTGGAATTCTGTAAGAAAGATTCATCTCTTGAATTGTTTATTTAGGTCAGTATGGACTCAGGTATATTTATTTGACTCCAGGGGCTGTAATCCAAGGTCGTGTGGTTTGTCTGAGGCTCCGGCTCAGAAGCCCATGTAAGGTGTTCCAGCCTCTTGGGTTGTGACCACCTCCTTCCCCTCTGGTGC
The DNA here is from genome assembly GCF_003255815.1 of Theropithecus gelada. Classification (NCBI taxonomy): domain Eukaryota; kingdom Metazoa; phylum Chordata; class Mammalia; order Primates; family Cercopithecidae; genus Theropithecus; species Theropithecus gelada. The sequence goes on along the minus strand of NC_037682.1, from coordinate 6,910,932 downwards.
TACAAGCAGCTCCAGGCTCATCTTGTATCTTCCCTGCTCCAACTCCAGAAGTAGCCATTCCTCCAAGGAGCCCTGCTTCATCTGGATACTTTTACTTTAGAAAACTCTACAGAGGCTTTTTGGCAGTGGAGTCATCTGGCTTCAAACTTTTCTGACCACCCAGCACTGCTCCCAGGACACACAGTCACACCTAAGACACAAGTCACGCACAAGGTGGCTTGCCCATACTACTTGGGACGCCCTCTGCTGCCTTCTGCTCCATCTCCTCCATCTGCTGCCACTGCCACTGTGGGTAATGCTGGTCTCTGAATCCACTGGAGGGAGTCCACTTTCCCCACATCAGACAAGCCCTGACCCAGCTGTGATCAGAGGTTCATGGTGATTGCAACTAAATATATTGAAGTTTTTGTGCAGCAAAAATTTAGTGTCTACCAATCCTTTTTTCTTTTCAGTCTTCAAATAAGCCTACAGATTGAGGAAGAAGGTCCTTTATTAAGTCAAGCAACGGCCACGCTTCTGTTTCTAAAGTGCAAATCTGACCACATCATTATGTCTTCATGTCTCTGTGCTCACACCACACAGCCCTTCCGCCGCCACTCTGTCTAGGGTACCCTCTTTACCTGAACAACTTCTGTCCCTCCCCGTTCCTCCACTCAGCAGGCACATGACACCCCTCCCCTAGGATGCCTCCCTGCTGTCCAGCACTGCACTGCTGCCACTGCACCCTCCATGTCCCCAAGCAACACTGGGTTTCCTGCCCCTACCCCCAGGCCTAAGAGTCTTTGCCCCCAGCACGGACTACACATGAGCAGATGTCCAGGAAGCACGTCCCAAGTTGGAAGCTCCACGAGGGGCTGCTACACAACCCCTTGCCCCACCTGTACCATCACAGGCCCTTCAGCTGACATGGTGGCCTCAGACCCTTTCTGAGGCAAGATCAGTGTCACAGAGTCCAGCATGGAACAGGCTCTGGGTCCTGAGGCTCCTGCTGGGGCTCAAGGCGGCCTCACACACATCCTGTTCTCTCCCAGGTGGTCAAGCGGGTGCTGACCCAGACCAGCAGCGGGGGCTTCTGTGGGAACGACGGCTTCATGCACATGACCCTGGCCAGCCTGCCTTTTGGAGGAGTGGGTAGGTGCCTGCTACCCTGCCCTTCTGTGACCATTTGGTCAAATTGCAATAGTGTTACCTGCATACATTCCCGCCAAAGCACCCCAGCCCCACCTCAGTGTAGAGGGACAGGCAAGGAGGCCTCACCCCAGAACCTGCATACTGCTCCCCACCCCAGAGGGTCTGAGTCCAACCTGGGCAACATAGTGAGACCCCGTATCAAAAAAATAAAAAGTCTGCAGTGGAACCTTCTAGACCATCTCTGCATGGACACACAATTTAGTGAATGTTTTAAAATACTACACAACCATGATCACACTGCCCACTGCGCTGCTATCTGCTCTTCTCCCCAACTGCACGACCTGGCGTCTGCCCCTCAGCAGCAATGCCGCCGGTGTCCTTTACTCCAGGGCGGCCGCTCCTCTAACCCCGTCCCCGTCCAGCTCTCAGTACCACACCTCCCCACCCTGAGAGACCCAGATGAGTGTCAATCCTCCACCCCCCAGAGCAGCCCTGATGCCACTGCAGAGTCCTGGCCTCTGAGTCAGGAAGCCTCAGAGATGGTCCCAGCAACGCGCCTGTGGCCCAGGTGGCGCCTCCCCTCTCTGAGTCCACTTCCTCCTCAGTGAACAGTAGGCCCCAGGCAGGTGACAGGCAGCCCTGCCACCCATCCACACTCAGCACCAGAGTGAACGATGGCAGGGCCAGGCAAGCTGCCTCAGGTGGGTCCACGCCCTTCCTGGAGGGCAGCCAGGGCCACAACAGTGCCTGTGCCGCTGTCCTGGCTCGGCTCGAGTTTGGGTGGCTGCCCCTGACTCCACCTAGCTGCCTCCTCAGCCCCAGCCTCCTCAACCCACCTCCCCTGCCCTGGAGGAGAGCTGGGGCTGTCTGTGGGCACATCTGACCCTGCTGCTCCCTCAGGAAAGCCTCCCCCAGCTCCCAGGCCCCCGAGCCGGCCCTTCCTGGTGGCCATGGCCACAGCCCGGCTTCCCCACCTGCTGCTCCCACAGCCTGAGCTCTGCCCAGCTCCTTAACACACCACGTGGCACCCACCTCTAAGGCTCCCCAAGCCTGGGTCCCTCTTGCCCCCACCCACCCTCTTCCTCTCATTGACTGCATATCCCTGGAGCTCACTCACTGCAGGAAGCCCCCCCAGCCAACCCCACACCACCCAGGCTGTGCCCTGGCCGCCCTGGCCTGGGGCCTCGTCTACCTCCCGACCTAGACGCTGAGGAGAGCTCACTGCACACAGCACCTACTGGGTCCAGGTTTCTCAACATCCCCTCAATTCCCACCACAACCCTAGGAGGGAGGTACCCTTGTCACCCCACAGCAGAGGAGACTGAAGCACAGTCCAAAGTGACACAGATTGTTTGCAGCAGGGCCAGGGTTTAACCCCAGGCAGTCTGACTCTGGAATCCATGCCCTTGACCAGTCTGCCTATCTTGCCTGGCACCTGGTACCCCCAAGGTTTACTGAGCTGGTGCCAAGCTCGGGGCTACCCACAGTGCCTCATGATCAGCCCACTAGACAGATGGAGAAACTGAGGCTCAGAGGGGTGAAGTAGCCCATCTAGGCCCCACTCTCTGTGACTGGGAGACCCCCAGGGCCTGACCACCAGTGTTGTGTGCCACTGTACAGGTGCCAGCGGGATGGGCCAGTACCATGGCAAGTTCTCCTTCGACACGTTCTCCCACCATCGCGCCTGCCTCCTGCGCAGACCGGGGATGGAGAAGCTGAACGCCCTCCGCTACCCGCCGCATTCGCCGCGCCGCCTGAGGGTGCTGCTGGTGGCCATGGAGGCCCGAGGCTGCAGCTGCACACTGCTCTGAGCCCTTCCCCAGGCCCAGGCCCGAGACCACCATGACGGCTGTCGCCTGCAGCTGGTGGAGACAGGGCCCGGGCTCCAGGGCCCGAGGAGGAAAAGGATTGCCAAGGCTCCAGGGCACTCCTCAAAGCAGCGCCTGCCTCCTCCCTCCTGGGTCTTCCCTCTCCCTGCCTCAGCCTCCTCCCTCAGACACTCCCAACTACGAGAGCCGAGGCAGGAGGCATGGGAAACAGTGCAGTGACCTGCCCCCACACCAACCACCCATGTTCAGGAGAAGAGGACAGACATGGCGCCTCTAAGCCACCCGTCTCCTGTGGAGCGGGTGGCCGAGGGGCCCTAGCATCTGACTCAGGCCACACCATGGAATCACTGCATCCAAGGCCATCCCTGCCCTCTGAGTCTGTTTCCCCATTTGTTCAGTGGAGAGAATTAACCAAGTCCCACTTTTGAACAAGTTGATGATTCTGAAACCGGCCCAATTTCCTAAGAAGCCGGATGCTTGAGAAACCTACATTTGGACAATGACAGGCAGCTCCTACAGCCTGCGGGCCACCTCCTCTTCCTTGGCTCCTGCTTTCTTTTCAGACGATATCAACCTACAACATTAGTCAGGGAGGGGGACAGGGATGGACCTGAGTTTCGTCTCCTGTCTCTCTGGCTGATGTCACCTGAATAAAGCGTTCTTCCCTGGCAATACTTGTATCTCGGTGATTTGCTTTCTGTGCAGCTAGCAACAGGACTCTGGACCAAGCCCCTGGCGTTGGGTAACAATTCTGTAATGATGCAGGATTTCCTCAATCCATGCAGGAATCCACGCAGGAATCGCCTGGTGAAGGCCCGGGGTCAGGTGTGGGCCACCATCCCGAGACCTCCCTTCTCTCCAGGGCCAGCCCCTCTCCTCTGAGCACCTGCTGATCAGCCCAAAGCCCTCTCCACTCCTCAGCCTGAACTCCCCCAGAGTCTCCCTGTGGCCCACAAATCCTTTGGAGGTTCGGGCATCCGCATGCAAATCCCAAACCACTGTCCCCTTTGCACACACTGAGCCTTCCCTTGTCCTCGTCCTGGTCTACCGTGCATGTCCTCCCTCTGCATGGGCATGGGACATGCCCTCTGTCTCCTTCCCTTCCTGGCCTGCCCAACTCCTACCCACTCTCAGGGCAGACCCTCCCAACACACACACATACAGGCAGCCTGGGGGCATCCACGGGTCCCTCTACCACAGCATTCCCGGGGACGGGCCCGGTGTGGTGGCTCACAACTGTAATCCCAGCACTTTGTGAGGCCGAGACAGGAGGATCGCCTGAGTCCAGGAGTTCCAGACCAGCCTGGGCAACACGGCGAGACCCCGTCTCTACAAAAAATACAAAAATTAGCCAGGCCTGGTGGTGGCAGGTGTCTGTGGTCCCAGTTGCTCGGGAGGCTGAGATGGGAGGATCACCCGAGCCTAGGAGGTCGAGGCTGCAGTGAGCAGAGATCGGACCATTGCATTCCAGCCTAAGCCACAGAGCCAGACTGTCTTCAAAAAAAGAATTCGCGGGGAGGAAACACAGGCTGGTTGAGTACGGGAGTCATACGGATCAGGTGGATCAGGCGGCCGCACACCGAAGCTCTATGGCCCGGGAACGTTACTAAATACTCCCATGCCTCAGTTTCCCGCCTTAACGTGATAACACGTTACTGTAGTTTCTCCACACAGGGCTGCTGTAAGGATTAAAGGAGGCCGCGTGGGTAGAGCATCTCGTCGCCATTACCGTCATCACACGCCCCCCACCCAGACTCGATGGACCCCCTCTCTGCACCCAGGGCGACCGCAAACGCTTTCTAAACCACGCCCCGGATGTCCCACCTCCGGCGACTCGGAAGTCTTCATTTATTGGCCTCCCCAAACCAACATGGCGGCCCCCTACAAACTTCAAGCGCCGCTCTGTCCCAGCCAATCAAAAGAAAGTATTTCTGAATCCCGCCTCTTTCAGCAGCCTTATTGGCCAATCAGACCACACCATGGAGCATCAATACAGAAAAAGGGGAGCCGGCCGGCCCAATGGGAGCGTCCTAGAGTGTAGGCTCCGCCTCCCGATTGACTGGCCTGCTCCGCAAGGCAAGTAGTGGCGGCGCTTGAAGGTGGGTGTTCATGTCTTGTCCGCGAAAGCCGGGCGTGGGCAGCGTGGCTTCGGGGGCGAGTGTGGTGTCCCCGTTGGCGCCGCCAGCTGTGCCTGGGTTTCCCCTCGGCTCACTCAGGACCCGCGGCCTCCGTGTCCTTCAGGTGCAGCGGGGAGCCCGCTCTCAGGGCGCATGCGCCGGCCGCTGTGCGCCCTCGGCCTCGATGGAGTCGGAGATCACTGGGAAGGTCGGGGAAGGTGCCGGGTTGGGTCCCTGGAACTACAGTCAGTGGTCCAAAGGAGTGGGCCTGTTAGGGGGTCACAGGTCGTGGGAGGAGCACTTATGAGCTCCGACTGAGTGCCGGGCTCTGGGGTGCCCTTGGCATGTATGGGCTCCCCTTATTCCCAAGATCACCAGCCCCCAACCCACTTCATAGGTGAGAAGACGGAGGCCAGGTCACGTCACCTGCCCAAGGTCACGCGGCAGGCTGGGGGACAGTTCCAGGAGGGCCTTGAAGCTGGGGGAAGGAATATGGTACTGAGGACTGTTCAGGCCTTGAAGGGTTTCCAGCAGGGCAGGGCTGGGTTCCGATCCTCTGCGTACCTCCTTATCATGTGACTTCAGAAGAGTCACTTTTTTTTCTTTTTTTTTTTTTGAGACGAGGTCTCACTCTGTCGCCCAGGTTGGAGGGCAATGGTGTGGTCTGGGCTTACTGCAGCTTCTGCCTCCCGGGTTCAAGCGATTCTCCTACCTCAGCCTCCCGAGTAGCTGGGATTATAGGCGCCCGCCACCACGCCCGGCTAATTTTTGTATTTTTTGGTAGGGATCGGGTTCCACCATGTTGGCCAGGCTGGTCTGGAACTCCTCATCTCAGGTGATCCACCCGCCTCGGCCTCCCAAAGTGCTGGGATTACAGGCGTGAACCACTACACCCAGCCCTGGCGAGTCACTGAACAAATTGAGCCCCAGCGCCTTATTAGTGCCTCCCTCGTGGAGTCCTTGTAAGGATAGGATGGCAGTGCATGTGACCCCCTGGGCACGGTGTCTGGGGTGGGGAGCTAGCAAAGTTAACTCTCAGTGCATGCTGGTAGGGGCTGGTAATGTTTTTGGTCAGATTTGGGGAGGATGAAGGGAGGAGCAGAAAGATGGGAGACAGGATCTCTGGGAGGGAGAAAGGAAGGATGGATTTAAAAGATTTCTTAGGTGAGGCAGAACTTGGAGTCCACAGAAACTGAATTGTAGCTCAGCTGAGCTGGATCAGGTGGAAAGCTGGGAGGTGCTGGGAACAGGAAAGCCACCTGTGCCTCTGACAGCAATGGGGTATGAGTAGAGGGCAGAGTGACACATGGGTCTCCAGTGGAGGCTTGGGATCCCTGCTGTGCCAGTCTCAGAAGAGGATGGTACTTGGGCACACCCCACTCTCCACCCCTGTTTCTGCCCCCAGATGCGCTGCCTGACCATGCCCATGCTGCTGCGGGCCCTGGCCCAGGCCGCACATGCAGGTAGGACCAAGGAAGCCTTTGCTGGGGGTAGGGGAGCCCAGTCTCCTGGCATGAGGTCACGCCCCTCTTTTTGCAGGACCTCCTGGTGGCCGGACCCTCCACAGCAGTGCAGTGGCAGCCACTTACAGTGAGTACCTGGGTGGCCTCTAGCCTGACTGGTCCTGCCGGAGGTGGGGAAGAGACCTGAGTTCCAGTCTTGGCTTTGTCAGGGGCGTTCTTCTCTGAGCCTGTTTCCACTCTTAAAATGATTATGATGATGGAGACTGACTAATTCCCAGGGACAGGGTCCATCATGGCCAGCACGTGTGATCTCAGAGCTCCCTGGGGGTCATGGGGAGGGGGTTGCCAGGTGTGAGCCATGGGTACCTGTGCCTTTTGCCAGTCCCTGGTGAAGGTAAAGGCTCAAGCCCCCCACTTCCCCCCTTGATTCCTCTTTCAAGCCCTGTTGGGCGGGGGTGCCTGCGGGCTCGAATGGCCACCCAAGCACAGGGAGAGGTAGGCAAGGATGGGCTCAGGCCAGAGGCGGCCTCCAGGGTCCTTGCTGAGGCTGGGGAGAAGTGTGGTGAGTGTACCGCCCCTTTGGAGCCCAGCAGTTGCACCTGGAAGTGAGGGCCAGGCCTCCTCTCCCGGAGACTCCAGGGAGACAGTGTGCGAGGCCCCTGCCACGGCCTCCCTGCCCGCCTCTCTGCAGAGTATGTGAACATGCAGGAGTCTAAGACGGACATGAAGTCAGTGACTGACCGGGCAGCCCGGACCCTGCTGTGGACTGAGCTCTTCCGAGGTGCGTCCTGGGCAGGAGGAGACAGGGCAGGTGCCGGCTGGGCACAGATGCATGGGGGAGGAGGGTGCCCCTGCCCACCAAACCCATGCTGCCCACAGGCCTGGGCATGACCCTGAGCTACCTGTTCCGGGAACCCGCCACCATCAACTACCCGTTCGAGAAGGGCCCGCTGAGCCCTCGCTTCCGTGGGGAGCATGCATTGCGCCGGTACCCATCCGGGGAGGAGCGCTGCATTGCCTGCAAGCTCTGCGAGGCCGTCTGCCCCGCCCAGGTGAGTCCCCGCCCCAACCGACCACCAGGCCAGACCCTGCCACTGGGAGAGGGAGGCCAGGCAGCCCTAGGCCCAAACCCTGGCCCCTGCTTGATGTGTGTCCCCAGGGAAGTCCCTTTCCCTCTCTGAGCCACTTCCCCCGTGAATGGGAAGGATGAGGTCTTGCTACCGGAGCACAGAGTCAGTGAGTTGGCAAAGTGCAGCTTCCAGCCCTGGGCAGGTGCCTGACACACACAGGTTCCCCCTTGGGGTCTGGCCAGGGGTGTGACCCCTGGGCCTATGAGCCATGGGGTGGCACCTGAGGCCATCAACCCCTCCCCGGATATAGCCACCGTTTCCGGGGTCCTGCTTGTGTGCCTGTTGCAGCTTCCCTTCCCCAGTGGCTGCTCCCCTGAGGCCCGGCTTTCCGTTCTGTTAGTGGGTCTCGTGCTTACCAGCAGGGGCCAGGCCTGTCAGCACAGGAACAATATGACTCGGTCAGAGCTCTGGTCAGACCCCTGTGTGTGCCTGGCAGGAGCCCCGGCAGCCGCCATTGCTACTTCCTGTGCGCACAGCAACCCCTCCCAGTGTTCTGTGACTCGGGTGGCTCCTGTCCAAGTCCTAGTTTGTCCCCTGGAGCACTCCCAGGTCCTCCAGGCCATGAGCTGCGGCTCTGATGTCTCTACTCCAGCCACAGACTGGGAGCGCATAGGAGTGTCCCCAAACAGCAGTCACGATGGTCACGGCCGTGGCTTCCACACAGTGAGTGCTGTCCACAGACAGACCTGGCACTGTGCCACGTGTGTGACGCACAGCCTCTCCTGTAATCTCAACAACCACTCGAGGAGGTAGAGGTTATTGTCCGCATCTTTATAAGCACTGAAGGATGAGCCTGCCAGCCACAGGTCCCACTGTGAGTTGTGGCCACTACATTTCTGGGATGGGGGCGTAGGAGAGTCCTTGCCAGGCACCCTAGAAGGTCCTCCCAGCCAGCCCCTCCCCCAGCAGGCTACCCAGGAACTGAGAGTTAGGACGTGCCCTTGAGTTAGGGCTGTGCCCCCGCACTTGCTGTGTAGCTTTGGGGAGTCCCTCAACCTCTCAGAACCTTGTTTTTCTCATCCATCAAATGGAGAAAAGTAGATTTAAGGCACAGGATTGCAACCAACCGTGCAGGCGTTCTCGGCGATGTTGCAGGTTCGGTTCCAGACCATTGGGGTAAAGTGAGTCACACAGATGTTTTGGTTTTCCAGTGCATTTAAAAGTTAGATTTAGACCGGGCACAGTGGATCATGCCTGTAATTCCAGCACTTTGAGAAGCCGAAGTGGTGGATCACTTGAGGTCAAGAGTTCGAGACCATCCTGGCCAACATGGTGAAACCCCGTCTCTACTAAAAATGCTAAAATTAGCCAGGCCTGGTGGCAGGTGCCTGTAATCTCAGCTACTTTGGAGGCTGAGGCACGATAATCACTTGAACCGGGAGGCAGGGGTTGCAGTGAGCCAAGATAGCAAAAAAAAAAAAAAAAAAAAAAAAAAAATTAGGGCTGGGTGCGGTGGCTCACACCTGTAATCCCGGCACTTTGGGAGGCCAAGGCGGGCGGATCACAAGGTCAGGAATTCAAGACCAGCCTGGCCAACGTGGGGAAACCCCGTCTCTAGTAAAAATAACAAAAATTAGCCGGGTGTCGTGGTGCACACCTGTAGTCTCAGCTACTTGAGAGGCTGAAGCAGGAGAATTGCTTGAACCTGGGAGGCGGAGGTTGCCGTGAGCTATGATTGCACCACCACACTCCATCCTGGGCCACAGAGTGAGACTTCGTCTCAAAACAAAAACAAAGAATTTACACTACTGTAGGCTGTGAAGTATCTAAAACACAATGTACCTTAATTAAAAATACTTTAGGGGCCAGGCACAGTGGCTCACACCTATAGCCCCAGCACTTTGGGAGGTCGAGGTGAGTGGATTACTTGAGACCACCCTGGGCAACCTGGCAAAACCCCGACTCAACAACAACAACAAATACAAAAAGTTAGCCCCTGTATTCCCAGGTACTTGGGAGATTGAGGTGGGAGGATCGCTTGAGCCTGGGAGATTGAGGCTGCAGTGCACTATGAGCTGTATCACTGTACTCCAGCCTGGGTGACAGGGCGAGAGTCTGTCTCAAAACAAAAAACCAAAAACAACAAAAAAAAACTTAATTCCTAAAAAGTGCTGACCCAGAGATAAGAAGCAAGCACGTGGTTGGTAAAATGACATCAGTGAGCTTGCTTTATGCAGGGTTGCCCTAAACCTTCAATTTGTAAAACTCACAATATCTGGAAAGCTCGGTGAGGTGAGGCGGGACTGTAACCTAGCCCCCGTCGCAGGGTGACACCCTCAGGGCAGGGGGCGCTACACTGAACAACGAAGTGAACAGCCCCCTCGTGAGAGTGGGGTTCTTAGCAGATGACGCCGGCAGCTGACAAACAAGCAAGGCAGGCCGGGCGCGGTGGCTCCCACTTGTAATCCCAGCACTTTGGGAGGCCAAGGCAAGTGGATCATGAGGTCAAGAGATCGAGACCATCCTGGCCAACATGGTGAAAACCCGTCTTTATTAAAAATACAAAAATTGCCGGGCGCGGTGGCTCACGCCTGTAATCCCAGCACTTTGGGAGGCCGAGGCAGGCGGATCACAAGGTCAGGAGATCGAGACCACGGTGAAACCCCGTTTCTACTAAAAATACAAAAAATTAGCCGGGCGCGGTGGCGGGCGCCTGTAGTCCCAGCTACTCAGGAGGCTGAGGCAGGAGAATGGCGTGAACCCAGGAGGCGGAGCTTGCAGTGAGCCGAGATCGCGCCACTGCACTCCAGCGTGGGCAACAGAGCGAGACTCCGACTCAAAAAAAAAAAAAAAATACAAAAATTTGCTGGGTGTGGTGGTGCACACCTGTAGTCCCAGCTACTCAGGAGGCTGAGGCAGGAGAATCACTTGAACCGGGAAGGCTGAGGTTGTGGTGAGCCGAGATTGTGCTACTGCACTCTAGCCTGGCAACAGAGCGAGACTCTATCTTAAAAAAAAAAAACAAACCAGCATGGCAGGGACGCCAGCAGGGCGTGTGCCGAGGAGACAGGCGCCAATGGCAGAGGTGCAGGGCGGCCTCTTAACTGGAGTCCGGGAGGCCTCTGAGGGGAGAGGGCTTCTGGCAGACACCAGGGGTGGGGATGAGCAGTGACCCGGGCAATGGGGGCTGGGATGTGACAGCGCAGCGCAGCAGTGTCTGGTGGCCCCTCCCACAGGCCATCACCATCGAGGCTGAGCCAAGAGCTGATGGCAGCCGCCGGACCACCCGCTATGACATCGACATGACCAAGTGTATCTACTGCGGCTTCTGCCAGGAGGCCTGCCCCGTGGATGCCATCGTCGAGGTGCGTGAGGCCCCTGGGTGGGAGGGGCGCTGAGGCTCCTCAGCGGGGCCTAACCACTGTCCCTGCACCCCACCTGCAGGGCCCCAACTTTGAGTTCTCCACGGAGACGCATGAGGAGCTGCTGTACAACAAGGAGAAGCTGCTCAACAATGGGGACAAGTGGGAGGCCGAGATTGCCGCCAACATCCAGGCTGACTACCTGTACCGGTGACGCCCCACCGGCCCACAACCCCTGCTGCCCAATAAAATACTGCTCCAACCCCACGGCCTCTTGTCTTGACTCTGGTGGTCCAGGGTAGGGCCATCCCCAGCCTGCCTGAGGCCTGTGGTGCCTCCAGCTGGACTAGGTAGCCCCCTAGTCTTTATGCTCTCTGCGGTCCTGCTGCCCCAGCCCGGCCTTCCTGTGGACTCCAGGGCCCCACCAGGCCCTCATGGCTGGGCCACAGGCTGCAGCATCACGATCACCCTGCCTCTTCCTGGGTGTCTTCCCCGAGGCCCAGCAATGCCAGAGGTCACCACAGTCCTGTCGTTCCCACAGTCCCAGCTGTCCCGGCTGGGGCCTGGGCCTCCTGTCTCCCAAGAGCCATCCACTTCTAAGACCCTTAGGACTTGGAGCATCCCAAGGCCTCAGGCTGAAGAACAGCAAGTGGCAGAAACTCCGGCCGGGGCATCCTTGCTGGGGGTAGGAGGAAGCCTGCTTGGGGTGACAGTCACGCGAGGGTGACACAGGCCCTGCTGGCCCTGAGCTGGCCTTGCCTCCAGCCACATCCTCTTTCTTCCCCATGTTCCCCAGGCCAGGCTGCTCGTCCGGCAGCTGCTTACCACTTCCTGCTTTGCAGGCCCAGCAATGTGGTGGGGTTCCCCCCAGGGTCACACACAAGCCCCTTGCCCACATAATGGCCAAAAGCAGCCCACTTTAACTTGTGCTAAGCACTGTGGAAGGATTTCACTTCATTTGCAGTGAGGAAACCAGCTCCGAGAGGTGAAGAGGCTTGCTCAGGGCCATGGAGCACACATCCCATAATAAAACTCAGTTACAGACCTTGAACCCCCGTCTTCCATCATTTCCAAAAGTGCTTTTTACAAAGCACTACTTCATAAAAACCTACTTCGAAAGAACAAGTTTCCTCACCCAGTGAGTTTGGGAAATGCTCCAGCTGCTCTCTGCCTGCTGGCAAGTATGGCGTGGTAGACATTCAAGGCTCTGAGAAGGCCTGCAGCAAAAAACCAGCCTCTCCCAGCCCGTTTCCAGGAAGCCTTTTCCCAGGTCTAACACCTGGGCCTTCTTCCTAGGCCAGGCATTGCCATCTAATGCCAAAGTGGCCGGGCCCCTGCTTGGGCCCCACAGCCTGTGGCACTGGGGTGAGAAGTAACTGCAGGAGTCGAGGGGAAGCCTGGAGCCTGGGAAGTGTCCACAGGTCCGGCTCACAGCGCATCTTGGCCACTGATGAAAACAGGCACTCCTTCCAAAAACCAGGCGGGCGTAGGACTCCTGAATCCCTGCAGGTTTAGCTGTTCCCAGACATAACTGCTGTTAGAGCGCAGCGTGGAGCCTGTAGCTGCGCACGGAGCACAGAATAGAATAGAAATTCCAAGCGGGTCAGACTTTCCAGTTCACCGCTGGTTCTCTCCCTTAACCGTGGCCTCCCGGGCACTGCTCTGCTGAGATCGCACCAGAGCTGTCTGGTTGTGTCAGGCCCTGCCCCTGTCAGAACAGGCCTATGACCCCCAACAAGTCCCCCAATTTTCTGAGGAACCACAGCTGAGCTTGGTTGTGACTCAGTTTCCAGGCCCGACTCTGGGGCTCCATTTGTCCACCCCTGCCACAGCCCCTCAGGCCTTTGCTCACTGTATGGGGCTTAGGCATTGCCAGAGCTGAAGGGCCCCTGGCCTCCAGTGGGAATGCCCCAGGCCTGGCCAAAGTGCAGGCAGCTGGATGGCCGTGAGTCCCAGCTTCCAGGCGCTAGGACCTGATGATGCCCATGGTGCTGACCTGGAGCAAGGTCACAGTGACAACCCCCGCTGTGGCTGCCGGTGGAGCTGACAGCTGGCCTCTACCCCAGGGTATCTCCCAGGGCCTGCTCCCAGGGTGCGGGGCCCTGGGCAGAACAAGGCAGCATGGCCTGGCCCTGTGTCCTGCTGCCAGTGAAGCAGGCCCGGAGTGGGGCAGCCATCCACCCAAGGGCCAGCGCGGGGCCTCTCCCGGGTGGTCAAGAGCAGGAAGGTGTAAGCACCGCCTTTCACTGCCGTGCACCCAAGGGAGGGGTCCCGGAGGTGGGAGAGCATCCTGGGGACCCCAGGCCCATGAGCCTGCGAATGTTGGGGTCCCATCAGCCAGAGGCACACAAGCCTCAAAGTGAGAGGAGAGCAGGGTCTCATCCCCTATCCTGAGCTGGGCCTGAGCGGAGCTGCCCCTGCATCAGGGCCAGCACAGACGCGTGCGGTTGGCACTGGTCCGTTATCCGCTCCGTTCTCCAGGTCTCCTCTCCGGGATTAAGCGCCCCACTGAGGACCCGTCCGCGAGGCCACAGCCTGGGCTCAGCCTCCCCCAGGCTTCCCGGACTCCGGTGGAGGCTTGGGCCGGGGGAGGGGCGTCCCTGGCCCCTCCCCGTCGCCCCGCCTGCCCGGAAAGGAGTGAGCGGCGCCGGGCCCCAGGCGGGCGGGAACGCAGCTCTGAGTGCGGCCCGGCGTGCGCGGAGTGGGGCAGCCAGCAGCGGAGCCGCGGCGCGCAGCCCACCCGGGTGAGTGACCCCGCTGGGGTCTGCGGAGCCCCAGCTCTGCCTGCCCACCCTCTTCCCCCGCCCCGGGGAGGGGATCTCGGCGCCCCACCCAGTTGGCTCCGTGAATGCAGCTCAGCCTGCCACCCCGCCGGGTGTCAGGCCTTGGGGGGGCCACGGAGGATCGCCAAGGGAGGAGGAGAAGGGTGGGGTGTTGGCCAACAGAGCCCAGCGTTCCTGGGCCTGGTGTGCGCGGAGCTTTCCCCACTGCATTCTTCCTGGGAGGGAGGGACCCATTCTACGGATGGGGAAGCTGAGGCCGCCCAGCTAGGAAGTGTCAGAGCTGGAGACCAGCTGGGTCTTTTGACTCCAGAGCCGACCCCATTTGGAATGGAGGGGCCGCCAGACCCTCTCCTACTGCCTTCCCGTCATCCGCAGGGGAGGGCGGGGGTGCAGAGAGACCTGGTGGGTTCCTGGAGGAGCCTTATGAGGGGCCAGGAAAGGGGCACAGGGTGAGGAGTGGGCTGGAGCCTAGACCCCAGGGCCGCAGGATGGAGGCATATTCATTTACACCATAAAAGGGGTTGGGTGACCCCTGGCTAGAGTGGGGATCAAGGGGGACAGCGGTAGGGGGTGAGCCAGTGGGGCCTCACATGCCAGGTGCGGGGGTTGATCACGTCCCCACACCCCTCCCCCTGCCCATTATAGGTTGTTCCCCCACCCCCTGGGAAGTGCTGGAAGGAGCCGGGCCATTGGCATAGTGGCTGTGGGAGCCCTGATGGCCCTGAGCCAGGGGTGCCCCCTCCCCGGATCCCCAGAGCTGACTCCCTACACCCCCTTATTTGGCCAGCACAGCCCCAGAGGGAGCCAGGTCAGACCGCAGCCCTCTTCCGAGCTCACCCTTTGTGCTGGGCACATAACGTTGGACTTTACCTCTCCAAGTGTCAGTGGAGTCCTATATAAAACAAAGGTCTAGCGCCCCCTCCCCCAGGATTTCTCCCCCCAGGGATTAGTGGGAGGTCTTGTGGATGAAGGGATTCAGTCGGGGCTCTGGTTATTTTTGTCACCTCCCTAGATCCTGTCTCTGTCAGGGGTGCCACGTCCCATTCACCCAAAGAGGAAGTAGAGGCCCAGAGAGGGTGAGAGACTTGCCCAAGGTCACACAGCCCTGGGCGCCAAGTCCCTCTGCCCTGTGGCCGGGCCTGGTCCTTAGGGATGGAACCCAGGCCCCGCTGCCCCCTGCCCGGCCCGCTTGCAGCCTTGGGCCGTTCACTTAGTGTTCCCTCGTTCCCTCCTTCTCTCCTTTCCCAGGCTGGGGCTGGGGCTGCGGTTCTCTATTTAGAGTTAAGTAAACCAGACCCGGGGGAGGAAGTGACTGGCTGGGCAGGCCCTGGCCAGCCCAGCAGCAGGCGGGGCCCTGACCAGGCCTGTCCCCTCCCCCTAATTTTCGAGCTGAGGAACTGAGTCCCACAGAGGGGCGCCGGGCCCCCAGAGCAGTGGCTTTGGAGCTGGAGGGGCCCCAGCATCCACAGGGCCAGGGCGGGTTGGAGGTGGCCTGGCACTCGCCCTCAGCCTGCATCGGCCTTGAGCAAGTCCCCGGGCCCTTCCCCGCCATTCTGCAGTTTCACTTTTGTTGGTTTCAACACCTGGTAGGCTGCGGCTGCTGCCAGGCAGCCTGGGCCTCAGGGGACGCCCCCCTCCCAGCAGCGGTGCTCCCTGGCCAGTCCCAGGGTACCCAGTGGAGATGCCCACCCCCGCCTCTCAGCGCATGCAGCCCCACAGGGAGCAGGGAGGGCTCCAGCCACCCCGGGGGCAGCCCTGGGCCTGAGTGCCTGGGCCAGTGGGATCCTGTCTAGGGTGAGGGCAGCCTGAGAGGGGGAGGCCAGAGTGAAGGTGGGGGTGGAGCCGGTGTCATTGGGAGATGCTGGAGGTAGGGGCGGGGGTCCCTGTGGGCAGAGCAAGCCAGGAGAGAGCTTGAGGTTGGCCCGAGAGTGGGCTTTGGGGTCTCCCAGTCCCACTGCTTACTTCCTGCGTGACCTCAGCACCACGCCAAGCCTGCCCAGGCCTCAGTTTCCACCTCTGTCAGATGGGGGTGGTAGCAGCAACAGCTTCCAGGATTCAGTGAGTGAAGGTACGCAGATGCCCGTGGTTGGGAACTGTCTGTGGTCCGCCTCTGACTGGCCCCCATCCGTGTCCACCCACAGGACCATGGGCTCCATGTTCCGGAGCGAGGAGGTGGCCCTGGTCCAGCTCTTTCTGCCCACAGCTGCCGCCTACACCTGCGTGAGTCGGCTGGGCGAGCTGGGCCTCGTGGAGTTCAGAGACGTGAGTCGGGTGGGCAGGTGTGGGAAGGGGGCTACTGCCGAGGTTAGCCCGAAGGCCGGTGCAGGATGGGGACCGCCCCCGCATAGGGCCCTGGCCCCGTTTGAACCCCAGCGGCCCCTGCCATGGGCGCTGCTCATGGGAAGCCCGTGGCTAAGGTCCCTGAGTGGGCTCCTCCCCATGCCCTCCCAGGGTGTGGGGTCTGGTCTGTGCTCTGATCGGCCTCTTGTGGCTCCCAGGGTGCTCAGCACCTTTCTGGAGGAGGCAGCTGAGGCCTGAGGAGAGTCAGGCCTGGGCTCTAGGCTGAGAAGCTCCCTGACCCCCTTCCTGAGACACTGACCCCTCCGTGTGGCACCCACAGCTCAACGCCTCGGTGAGCGCCTTCCAGAGACGCTTTGTGGTTGATGTTCGGCGCTGCGAGGAGCTGGAGAAGACCTTCAGTGAGTTGGTCCCAGGCGTACATTCCAGGCACGCTTCCTGGAGGAGGCATGGGCCAAGTTTGATCTGAAAGGAAGAGTCTGGGTTTGCCAGGTGGAAGGCAGAGAAAGGAGGTACACAGCAGGGCCCTGCATGGCCAAGACAGAGCAGCTGAGATCTGTGAAGTGTGCTTGGGAAGGTGGCTGCCTTGTGTGGGCTGAGCAGAGGGCCTAGGGCAGGGCTGGCTGGGGAGACCTTGAATGCAGCGTAAGAGCCCAGGACTTCGTCCTGTGGGCACTGGGGAGCCACAGGGATTTCTAAGTAGGGAAGAGGCACAGACAGAGCTTTCTCCTCCACAGCTGGGCTGGGTCGGTGGGCCCAGGATCTAGGGTTGGGTGCCCCCAATAAGCATGCAAAAGGGACCCCTGCCCTGGGCAACCGCTCTCAGGAAGAGCCTGAGGGGCACCAAGGCAGGGGCATGGAGCAGGCTGGGTTTTGTGTTTGCTGTTGCAGTTCATAGCTTTTCAACAATCAGGCAGACACAGGACTCACGCCAGCTCCGGTCCCAAGCCCTGCAGCGCGAGGGCCAGCCTGTGGGGAGACCTCAGGCCCTCTGCCGAGCAGTGGGGAGGGAGAGCAAGCCCAGACCTGAGCTCGGAGGAAGGGGAGCACAGCTTCTGGATGGAGATTTGGCCAGGATTTTCCGGCCGCCTCTGCCTGGTGAATCCAGCAGCTGGTGGCGGATGGCGTTTGGGGCAGCAGGTGGGGTCCTCAGCTGTTGAGACAACGTCGACTGCACCCCACTCCCGTTCCTCTGTGCCCAGCCTTCCTGCAGGAGGAGGTGCGGCGGGCTGGGCTGGTCCTGCCCCCGCCTGAGGGGAGGTTGCCGGCACCCCCACCCCGGGACCTGCTGCGCATCCAGGAGGAGACAGAGCGCCTGGCCCAGGAGTTGCGGGATGTGCGGGGCAACCAGCAGGCCCTGCGGGCCCAGCTGCACCAGCTGCAGCTCCACGCCGCCGTGCTGGGCCAGGGCCATGGACCCCAGGTCAGCTCCAGCCCAAGCAGGAGACTGGGAGGCTGGGGAGGGGCTGTCTGGCCCAGGGCTCATGGTGCTTCTGGACTCCTAGCTGGCAGCCGCCCACACAGATGGGACCTCAGAGAGGATGCCCCTGCTACAGGCTCCTGGGGGGCCGCATCAGGACCTGAGGGTCAAGTGAGTGAGGGGTTGACCTCTTGTCCTTTCTGGCCAGCCCAGAACCCCTGGCCAGTTGCTGGGCTGGGCCAGGCTGAGCTCCAACTCCTTGTCCAGTGCTCTCCCCTCTGTTCCTGCTCTCAGGCTGCCCCCACCTCCTCCTTCAGGCCTGGAACTTCCCACAGTCCCAAGCCCTGGCCCTGGGGGGGTCCTTCTCTTCTGGCCCTGCCCGGGAGGCCTCCTGCCTTCTGCTGTGGGCAGGGCCAGTGGGCCCAATTGCCCGATTACCCATGCTGGTCAGGGTCCTGCCCCGGGGGCCTGGTGGGGGAGGCAGGGCGGGAGGTTGGAGCAGTCCTGCCCAGCCCCGTGGCCACCAGCTTTGTGGCAGGTGCAGTGGAGCCCCACAAGGCCCCTGCCCTAGAGCGCCTGCTCTGGAGGGCCTGCCGCGGCTTCCTCATCGCCAGCTTCAGGGAGCTGGAGCAGCCGCTGGAGCACCCCGTGACGGTGAGCAGCTGGCCCTGGGCTGGGGGGTCCTGGGCAGAGTGAGACTCCAGAATCAACTGAGCCTGCTCTGCAGGGCGAGCCAGCCATGTGGATGACCTTCCTCATCTCCTACTGGGGAGAGCAGATTGGACAGAAGATCCGCAAGATCACGGACTGGTGAGTCACTGGGAACACCCGCCCCACCGCCCCGCTCCGCAGGCCCCTGCTGTCACCTCCCAGCCTGCCCTGTCACGACTCCTCCCCATGAACTCCCTTCAGACTCAGAGTCTCGTAGCCGGGACCCTCAGGCCCCTCACGCAGCACAACCTCCCTCCAGCTTCCACTGCCACGTCTTCCCGTTTCTGGAGCAGGAGGAGGCCCGCCGCAGAGCCCTGCGGCAGCTGCAGCAGCAGAGCCAGGAGCTGCAGGAGGTGGGTGCCCTGGCCTGGCCTCCCAGAGGTGGGTGCAGGAGGTGGGTGCCCTGGCCTGGCCTCCCAGAGGTGGGTGCAGGAGGTGGGTGCCCTGGCCTGGCCTCCCAGAGGTGGGTGCAGGAGGTGGGTGCTCCCAGCCCAGCCACCCCACCTGCCCGCCCAGCCCCCGCTGACTGCCCACTCTGGCGCAGGTCCTGGGGGAGACAGAGCGGTTCCTGAGCCAGGTGCTGGGCCGGGTGCTGCAGCTGCTACCGCCGGGGCAGGTGCAGGTCCACAAGATGAAGGCTGTGTACCTGGCCCTGAACCAGTGCAGTGTGAGCACCACGCACAAGTGCCTCATTGCCGAGGCCTGGTGCTCCGTGAGAGACCTGCCTGCCCTGCAGGAGGCCCTGCGGGACAGCTCGGTGAGCACGAAGCCGGAGACCTCACTCCCTCCCCACCCGCCCCTCCTACGAGGCCGGGGCATTTCTGCCTTAATTCCAGCCCCCGGCTCCCTGCACCTGGGCTTTGCCCAGGGGCTCCTTCTCCTCCCAGCCTCCTCCACGGCCCACCTCTTCCAGGGAGTCTACCCTGTTGGCCCTGGCCCAACAAGCCCTACCCTGACTTTCCTGAGTCCCTGGAGGCTGACGGGGTAGTTTTAGTCAGAAGCCTCATTTCAATTCAGGCCCCCCTGTGACCTTAGGCCTGCTTATGGTCTGTGGAACCGGTGTGATGCCCCTGCCCCCGGGGGTCACCCACCACGCACAGCAGGTGCTTGCGGGTGAGGCTGGGCTCCTTCTCCTGGGCCGTCCCTAGGAGGCAGCACGCTTGCCTTTCCCAAGCCATTGCCAGTCCATGTGGTGTCTTTGGGCCCCCACCAGGGCATAGCAGGGCCGATGATCTAACTTCAGAGAGAGGGGAAGGGGCTGCTCAGTGAGCCCCCACAGGGCTCTGCATCTCCAGCTGGGCCCGGCTGGGGGTCCTAGGGTCCCTGAAGGCCCCTGCCACTGGTCTGGTCTCTCTCTGTCCTGGTGTCCAGACGGAGGAGGGAGTGAGCGCCGTGGCTCACCGCATCCCCTGCCGGGACATGCCCCCCACGCTCATCCGCACCAACCGCTTCACAGCCAGCTTCCAGGGCATCGTGGACGCCTACGGTGTGGGCCGCTACCAGGAGGTCAACCCCGGTGAGAGCCACGGCGCCCTTACCCGTGTCCTGGGAGGCTCAGCTGCTCCACTGGATGGGTGTGAGCCTGAGCGGGAGGTATCTCCATCCCGGGCCCGGCCTGCCCTCCTGGGATGAGGAGCACGCATCCCGTCACTCTCGAGAGGCTGTTGGGCTCTGCAGCCAGTGTGAGGCTTCATGTCGGCTCCCAGCCAACTCCCCCTTGTTGAGTTTACAAGGGAGCCGCACGGGCTTGTGCAAAGAACAGAGGTTGTGCGGTGGACATGGCCCAGGTTGGAAGCCCATCTCGCCTACTTTGATATGTTTCTTAGCTTCTCTGAGCCTCAGCTGCCTCACCTGCAAAATGGAAATAATAGTGCAAACCTCAGAGGAATGTCAGGAAGCTTAGTGACCATTGGAGACTGCAAGCCAGAGCCAGGGGGCAGCCTGTGGTGTGGTTGGTTTGGTCACATGGTTTTGTTTGTTTGTTTGTTTGTTTTTTGAGATGGAGTCTCATTCTGTGGCCCAGGCTGGAGTGCAGTGGTGTGATCTCGGCTCACTGCAACCTCTGCCTCCCAAGTTCAAGCCATTCTCCTGCCTTAGCCTCCCGAGTAGCTGGGACTACAGGTGCCCATCGCCACGTCCAACTAATTGTTGTTCTTTTAGTGGAGACAGGGTTTCGCTATGTTGGCCAGACTGTCTCGAACTCCTGACCTCAAGTGATCCACCCACCTCAGCCTCTGAAAGTGCTGGGATTACAGGCGTGAGCCACCACTCCTGGCTACACAGTATTTTTTGGTTTTTTGTTTTGTTTTTCTTCCAGAGATGGAGTCTCGCTCTGTCGCCCAGGCTGGGGTTCGGTGGCATGATCTCGGCTCACTGCAATCCCCGCCTCCCAGGTTCCAGTGATTCACCTGCCTCAGCCTCCAGAGTAGTTGGGCAGGTGTGCGCCACCACACCCGGCTAATTTTTGTATTTTTGGTAGAGATGGGCTTTCACCGTGTTGACCAGGCTGGTCACAAACTCCTGACCTCGTGATCCGCCCACCTCAGCCTCCCAAAGTGCTGGGATTACAGGTGTGAGCCACCGCACCTGGCCCTACACAGTGTTTTTATAGAAGTTTGCATTAATGCAGTCTTGGGTCAAGCTGTCCCTGAGACGGACATTCTGGAGTAAGCGGTGGGTTAAGGGAGGTGCTCCCAGTAGAAACCAGTAAGGGATGAGGGCAGGGGTTGGGGGAGCTCTAGTGCTTTCCCTCCACATCCTCCTCCTCCCCATTGGGAGTCCTGAGGCCTGTAGTGCCTGCTCTGTCGTCCAGCTGTGTCCTCCCCTCAGGACGCCACTCCCCAACACAGTGGGCCAGCTGCAGTGTGGCTGGTGCTGTCAGATGAGTGGGGGGGCCCAGTATCCCCCAGTACCACCGATGGGGGCCCGGCCCATAGCGTGGGTGTGACGTGGTGGAGCCCCTATTGGGAGGGGACTTAGACACAGGCCAGGGAGGGGCCCTGCCTCACCCAGTGGGCAAGAGTCAGGGTGCTTGGGCCCCCATGGTGGTATAGGCAGGGCGTGAGTCTGAGGCTCTGTGAACCAAGACCAGGGCTGTGTGGTCCTGGGAGGCTTGCTGCTCCTGCAGGGCCGGGGTCCTGGGGCTGGAGCTGGGCCCCACTCGGATTCCCCTGCACATGGACAGAGGCTGGTGCAGCTAGAGCATCGCCCAGAGGCCCATGGCGGATAGAATGCTGCCAGCTCAAAGCACCAGCCTTTGGGGCAACGTGTTTGCCAGGGAAGCTGTAACGAAGTGTCACAGGCTGGTGGCTTAAGGGGCAGACACAGTCCCACAGTCCTGGAGGCTAGAAGTCCAAGACCAAGGTGTCAGCAGGGGCCGGGCACACTGGCTCATGCCTGTAATCTCAGCACTTTGGGAGGCTGTGGTGGAAGGAGGATCGCTGGAGTCCTGGAGTCCAGGAGTTCGAGACCAGCCTGGGCAACATAGCGAGACCTTGTATCTTAAAAAAATAAAAGATAATGAGGTGTTGTCGGCAGGAGTGGCTCCTTCTGAGGCTGTCCAGGAGGATCCCTTCCTGGCATCTCTCTTGGGCTTGGAGCGGCCATCCTCATCTTCACATGCTGTTCTCCTTCCATGTGGGTCCAAATGTTCCTTTTCGTAAGGATGCTGGGCACACTGGATAGGGCCCACTGTAATGGCCTTATCTTAACCCCGTGACCTCTGTAAGGACCCTGTCTCCAAAGAAGGTCACATCCGGAGTTCCTGGGGGTTGGAACTCCAGTATATCTTTTTTGGGGTCACAATACAGCTCCTGACAGGGTGTGCATGTTGGGGTCCTCCTGCCTCCCATGAGGACTTGTTCCCGTTTTACTGATGGGAAGTCGAGATTTCAGAGCTGGAGCGACCAGCTCGGCCTCCTGGAACTTGCCATGTGCCAGCTGGGGCCACCTGTGGCTCGCTGTCCTCTCTGGCTTCTGTGTGGGGCTCTGGGGAGAGCAACAGCTGAAGCTGCTCCAGCAGCTGGCCGGTGCTGCCCACGGAGACCTTATGAAGTGGCCTGGTGTTACCTCCATTTTACAGATGGGGAAATGGAGGCTCAGAGAGGTTAAGTGACCGGGCCTAGGTCACACAGCTCCTAAGTGGTGGGTTCTTTTTTGTTTTTTTTTTGGAGACAGAATCTCACTCTGTCGCCCAGGCTGGAGTGCAGTGGTGCAAGCTTGGCTCACTGCAACCTCTGCCTCCCGGGTTCAAATGATTCTCCTGCCTCAGCCTCCTGAGTAGCTGGGATTATGGGCACCTGCCACCATGCCCAGCTAATTTTTCTGTTTTTAGTAGAGACAGGGTTTCACCATGTTGGCCAGGCTGGTCTTGAACTCCTGACCTCAGGTGATCCCCCCCACCGTCTCGGCCTCCCAGAGTACTGGGATTATAGGCATGAGCCACCGTGCCCGGCTGCTAAGTGGTGGGTTCTTGACTGCAAGCCAACAGGGCCTCTGTGGCATCTTGGGCTGGGAGACAGATGCTGGTGTGTTTGGGGGTTGCCAGCTCACCCACCATGCCCTCTGCCCACAGCTCCCTACACCATCATCACCTTCCCCTTCCTGTTTGCTGTGATGTTTGGGGATGTGGGCCACGGGCTGCTCATGTTCCTCTTCGCCCTGGCCATGGTGCTTGCGGAGAACCGGCCGGCAGTGAAGGCCGCGCAGAATGAGGTGAGGGGCCGGGCTGGGGTCCTGATGAGGGTAGTGGGGCCAGGCAGCCCCTCACCACACTGCTGCCCCCCCAGATCTGGCAGACTTTCTTCAGGGGCCGCTACCTGCTCCTGCTCATGGGCCTGTTCTCCATCTACACTGGCTTCATCTACAACGAGTGCTTCAGTCGCGCCACCAGCATCTTCCCCTCGGGCTGGAGTGTGGCCGCCATGGCCAACCAGTCTGGCTGGAGGTGAGGCCCGGGCCCCAGCCTGGCCGGGGGCCCCGCAACTCCCACAGCCCTGACCGCCCTGCCCTCCGTTGCCACAGTGATGCATTCCTGGCCCAGCACGCGATGCTTACCCTGGATCCCAACGTCACCGGTGTCTTCCTGGGACCCTACCCCTTTGGCATCGACCCTGTGAGTCCTGGGGTGGAGTGTCCGCGGGTGGTGAAGGCAGCTGGGAGTGGGGGCTGGCGCTCCCCTGGGTTCAGCCCTCCTGCAGTGCCATCGCGGAGCACTCCTGTGTGCCAGGCCCTTTCCTCAGCACAAGAGGCAGACAAGGCTCCTGCCCTGCAGAGCCTGCATCACAGTCCCCTGAGTGTGCAGAGGCAAAGCCAGACCGGACAGGAACCAGTCTCCTGAGTGTGCAGAGGCAAAGCGAGACTGGACAGGAACCAGTCTCCTGAGTGTGCGGAGGCAAAGCCAGACCGGACAGGAACCAGTCTGTAGCTTGCACTGTGCTAAGCACTGTTCCCAACCCTCTGTGAAAGTGATTTTCTTTTTTTTTTCTTTTTTTTTGGGATATGGAGTCTCATTCTGTCACCCAGGCTGGAGTGCAGTGGTGCGATCTCGGCTCACTGCAACCTCTATCTCCCGGGTTCAAGCGATCCCCTGCCTCAGCCTCCTGAGTAGCTGGGATACAGGCACCTGCCACCATGCCCGGCTAATTTCTGTATTTTTAGTAGAGACGGTGTTTCACCATGTTGGCCAGGCTGGTCTCGAACTCCTGACCTCATATGATCTACCTGCTTCAGCCTTTCAAAGTGCTGGGATTACAGGCATGAGCCACCGTGCCCGGCCTGATTTTCTGTTTGAACCTCATCACAACCCCGTGGGCCGCACGTTAGCCGTGTCCTCACCTAAAGAAGAGACTGAGGCACAGAGGCCATGCCCAAGGTCACCCAGGCTGGAGCCGTGGCAGCTGGCCCATCTGTGCTCTGTTGCCCCTCGGTGGGTGGGTGATGGATGAGGCTGCAGGCTCCGAGGGGGAAAACAGGGTGATGAGAGAGAGGGACTCGGGCCGGGGACTTCCTGGCAGTGCTGGCCAGGGAGCCCCTGAGTCCAGCCTGCCCTGCTGCCACCCTAGGTCTGGAGCCTGGCTGCCAACCACTTGAGCTTCCTCAACTCCTTCAAGATGAAGATGTCCGTCATCCTGGGGGTCGTGCACATGGCCTTCGGGGTGGTCCTTGGAATCTTCAACCACGTGTGAGGGCCAAAGCTGCCTGGGGGATGGGAGGCTGGCAGGCCAGAGTGGGCCCCAGTGACCACGCCTCCCTCCTACCTGCCAGGCACTTTGGCCAGAGGCACCGGCTGCTGCTGGAGACGCTGCCGGAGCTCACCTTCCTGCTGGGGCTCTTCGGTTACCTCGTCTTCCTAGTCATCTACAAGTGGCTGTGTGTGTCGGCTGCCAGCGCTGCCTCGGCCCCCAGCATCCTCATCCACTTCATCAACATGTTCCTCTTCTCCCATAGCCCCACCAACCGGCCACTCTACCCCCGGCAGGTGTGCTGTGGCTGGGGGGCCCAGCTCACACAGCCTCATGGGGATCCCATGGTCACTGGGCCACTGGGAGCTGCAGGATCCTCGTCCGAGAAACGGGGATGCGGGCCCCGGGCTGTGCAGACAGGGCCGTCAGAGGTGATGGTGTGCATCTTTAGCAGGTGGCACAAGTGGCGCTGGGAACCTGGGGTCCCTTCCCTCAGGAGTCCTTATGGAGCCAAATCCTCACTCAGTGAGGGCACGGAGCCCCCGGGGGCCCTGAAGGGAGAAGCGGCCACAGGCTCTCTGGGCCCTGTGACTGCTGTGATCCAAGTTCCTGTGCAGGTGTGCACAGCAGGGGTGCCCTGACTCTCGCCCTCTCCCTGGCAGGAGGTGGTCCAGGCCACGCTGGTGGTCCTGGCCTTGGCCATGGTGCCCATCCTGCTGCTTGGCACACCCCTGCACCTGCTGCGCCGCCACCGCCCCCACCTGCGGAGGAGGCCCGCTGGCCGACAGGTGGGACCGGGCCTAAGGTGTGGGGGGCTGCTTGGGAGGAGAGGCCACTGTCCGGTGTGTACCTGACTCCCCACTTCCTCACAGGCTCCTAAGTGGCCAGGAGCAGGCCTGGTGGGTGGCAGGGGCCCTCCTGAGGCTGGAGCGCTCCCAACACTGCCTGCTCGTTCCCCAGGAGGAAGACAAGGCTGGGTTGCTGGACCTGCCTGATGCATCTGTGAATGGCTGGAGCTCCGATGAGGAAAAGGCAGGGGGCCTGGATAATGAAGAGGAGGCTGAGGTGGGTGCGGTGCCTTCCTGGGGGTGGGACGGGTGAGGCCCCGCTGGCCCTCACTGCACCCGCCCCGCAGCTCGTCCCCTCCGAGGTGTTCATGCACCAGGCCATCCACACCATCGAGTTCTGCCTGGGCTGCGTCTCCAACACCGCATCCTACCTGCGCCTGTGGGCCCTGAGCCTGGCCCACGCCCGTGAGTGACCTGGCCACCGATGGCCAGCCCCAGCTCCTGGCTTCTCACTTACGGCTGCTGGCTGGGCGGGTTTCTTTTCTCTGGGCCTCAGTTTCCCCTCTGTAAAGTGGGACTGTCCAAGGAGGTCCCTCGCTGGCTCCCCGTGCAGGGAGGGCTTCAGGCTGCGGCAGGTAGGTTGGGCGCTGGCAGGCCCCCACTTGCCGTTGGCCCCCACTGTCTCCTTTGCTCGCAGAGCTGTCCGAGGTTCTGTGGGCCATGGTGATGAGCATAGGCCTGGGCCTGGGCCGGGAGGTTGGCGTGGCGGCTGTGGTGCTGGTCCCCATCTTTGCCGCCTTTGCTGTGATGACCGTGGCCATCCTGCTGGTGATGGAGGGGCTCTCGGCCTTCCTGCACGCCCTGCGGCTGCACTGGTGAGCAACCACCCTGTGGCCTGGGCTGCTCGAGGTGGGAGTTCCCCTCACCAACCCCTCCTCTTCTCACCCCCAGGGTGGAATTCCAGAACAAGTTCTACTCCGGCACAGGCTACAAGCTGAGTCCCTTCACCTTCGCTGCCACAGATGACTAGGGCCCACTGCAGGTCCTGCCAGACCTCCGTCCTGACCTCTGAGGCGGGAGAGGAATAAAGAGGGTCCACCCTGGGGAGTGATGCCTCGTCTCTTCCCTCCTTTCTAGCTGAGGCAGGTGGCAGGGTAGAAGGCATGGTGTAGGATCTGGGACCTCAGAAAGTCGAGGCCAGGACCTGCAGATCTGCAATGTCAGACTCTTGGGGTGAAAAGGGGCAGAGAAGGGCCAAGGAGGGATGTTTCCAGCACATTCTAACTTGGAGTGAGCAAATGTATTCCCAGGCCGGGTTAGTGTGCAACTGGCTGTGAGCGGGTGTTTGGGTTACTGTCTGTTGGGAGTGGTGCCAATATCCATGCCCTGGTGCCGGGCCTCAGGGGGCTGGAAGTACAGAGCAGTCTGGGGCACCTGAGTCCCGGTCCATGCTCCAGGCAGGGCTATGGTGTCACACGCCCAAGGCCACATGCCTGCCAGGAAGGGCAGAGGCTGTCCCGAGCAGCAGACATTACCCCAGGCCCCGGGGGTCAGAACAGGGGCTGAGCCTGACTCCAAGCCCAGCCTCCCCTCACTGAGGCTACAGTCTTCCTGACCCCTCCCCGGTGCTCCTTCCTGCGTTGCTGGCAGGACGGGGGTGGCTTTCTGCAGTCTCCTCTGGCCTGGGTCCCACCCCTGTTGGGAGGCAGAGCCAGTGCTTCCCAGAAGCCAACAAGCTGCAAAGTGGTTCTTCCCACAGCTGTGGCTGTGGCCAGCTGCTGGGAGGAGCCTGTCCATTGGCTCCTGGACTGCCTTGCTCAGGACCTCCGGATGCCAGGGGTGGTATCAGGGCCTCTGAGGTAATTCTACATGCCGAGCAGACTCAGCTTAGAGAAACGGTGCCGTGGTGCTGGGGTAGGAACAGAGGAGGCTAAATGAAGGACTCCGGAGAGCTGCAGGTGGATCTGGACCAAATCCAGAACCCAACGCCTCACTCCCTCCTGGAGAGGGAGCTGGGCAGAGACTTGGGGCAGGCAGTGAGGTGGGGATAGGTGAGCAGCACTTGTGGCGACTGGCCCCAGTGTGATTTAGGAGGGGTGTGGTGTGGGATCCCAGGGAGATGACCAGTCAGCCCTGCCCTGGCTTTGACATGGGGGTACCTGGCAGTGGTGGCTAGAGAAGTCTAGTTTGCCATGAGAATGGCACATAAAAAGGCACTGGGGTGGGCACCTCTGGGGCATGGAGGTCACTGGGAGACACAGGGATGGAGTGGGTCACCTGCGTGGAAGACTCGGCAGTGAACAGCACAGGCCCGAGCCCATCCCTGTCCACGTGAGCTTATGGCCTGATGCAGAGACCACCAGGGGCTCCAGGAAAGTTAAGGTGCATGGAGAGAAACGATGGGCCAGGGCCGGGCCCAGGGTGGTTTAGGGAACACCGGTGTCTTGGGTAGAATAGCAAGGCCTGAGATTGTAACTGAGCTGACAGCAGGGCAAAGTGAAGGAGCCCAGTATTGGAAGATCGGCTCCAAATGTATCTCTGCAAGGAGACTGCAAGTGAGCTCGTGTGTGAAGGACCAGGCAGAGGTGAGGGCTAAGTGAGGCCAGCAGTGGCCTGGGCACAGGAAGATGGTGAGTGAGAAGCCACCAGAGCTCCTATGCAGGAGTGCACCACTGCTGTTCAATTCAGTTTGGCTTCACCTGTTTAAAACTGTAACTCTCTAGAAGGGTGAATAGTGAAAGCCTCCCTCCTGCCCCTGCCCAGCCACTCAGTGTCCGCAGGCACCAGCGCTGCTCCCAGTCTCCAACGTCCTCCAGGGCTCTTCATTTCTCGGCTAGAAGCAGGGAAACCAGAGTATGACGGGGAAGAAGAGGAGGTGGAGGAGGGCTGATGGGGTCACACGCTGCTGGGATGCCAGCTGAGAGCAGTGGGGCACTGCTGAGCTGAGGGACTGGGTGGGTGCAGATGGAGCCGTCCATGGGCTCCTTCAGGTACCAGGAGCCCTCCCTGAGATTTAGGACACATCCAAGGGTGACAGCTTGAGGTTGGGTTTTTATTATTTTATTTGTATAGTACAATCTCTGTGGTAGCAGAAATATATGCACAAAAAACAATTCAAATAAGAGTTCAGAGTAAAAAAAGTCAGCTAAGACTGTATCCCGCGGGACATTTCATATATATAGATTTCACAGCTACACTCAATCCACGCCGTTCACCACATAGAGGCTGCTGTCTCCCACAAGAATGATGTCAGGGACATCGGGAAAGGTAAGGGCCGGGAAACTGAGACCTCAGAGAACCCAGGCCAGGGTTTCCCTCACCCAGCCCACTCAACAGGATCCCACACTTCAGGCAGAGCAGAGGGCAGGAGAGGCCCAAAGAGCTGGGTCAATCAGCTGGCTCCCCTGGGAGGAGAGCTGGGAGACAGGGAGGTCCTCACACTGCCCCATGGCCATGCACGGCTGTCTGCACACTCCATCAGGAGGAAGGGCAGGGAGAAGTCACACGCAGTACAGTGAAATTCATCAATGTCACACACGCCCAGCAGGAGGGGAGAGCTGTGCTCCACACGCAGGCGGCAGCAATCCACTGCTCCAGCTTCAGCCATGGGACCAAGAGGATACAGGAGCAGCTTCTGGGGGCCCCAGGCAGAAGCTACCTTGCAGTAGTGACTGGCGACTTCACAGTACATCTCTGCTCACTTGCCGTCCCTTGGGAATGAGCAGCGTCTATAACACATCGCCATCTACAAAAGCCTGCTCACAGTGTTCACCAGCACATTCATGGAAAAAAAAAATTTAAATCAACATTAACCAAAGTACCTGCAAGTAACACTGCTTACTCTTGCTGTTTGCCCTTTCTGACTGGAAACCTTAGCCCCCAAATATGAAACGCCTTCTCTAGATTAAAAGGATTCAGAGATGTTGCACTATTGCACTATATTTCTGCTTCCCAATCTCATTTCTGAGTCCTAGTGAAATTGTAAACAAGAGGTGAAATAAATGTCGCTCCATTTTAATACAGTCTTTAGTATCATAAACATCTGTGTTCAGTAGTGAGCCACCCAAAGCCTCCTGCCACAGGAGCAGTAGTCGAAGCACAGAGGGGACCCCGCTCCGCCGCCTCCCCATGCAGTCCAGTGATGAGGTGGATGGAGTCCTCCCCACAGTCACACCCCAAGCTTCCTCTTCTGGTGGAAATAGGCATCAAACCTTGCTTGGGCGTAGTCCTAGGAGAGAGCAAAGAGAAGCAAGGAATCCTGCTGGCCTGCCCCTGCCCATGTGTCCCCCAAACCCCACCCCTGGCAAGAGCTGACGGCACGGACCCATGAGACCAACAGCACAGGACTGGCCTGTGCAGCAGGGCTGCTCCGCAGGTGCAGGCTCCTCAAGCTCCTGGCCCACCCTGCACACCTTCATTCTCAGGAGGCCTGTTTACAGGCATGGGCCAGCCCAGCCCTGCCTCTCAGGATGGACGTCTCGTCCACACGCTTGGCACTGCTACCATTCATCACCTTGTTAACCTTGGGTGCTGTGGGCACTGGCTGACCGACATAACACACTTTTTAGAGCAAAAGGCCCCTGGGACATAGGCAAGTCTAGAATAGAAGGGGAGAAAAAAGAGGATGCCCGTTGCCTATTTCCCGGGATCTCCTGCAGCATGACTTTTAAGAAAGACACTGAGAGGCAAGGGAGAACACCTGGCTTGGTGTTCTGTTTCTGCCACTGTATTTTTCTGGGTCTCTTCCCTCATCTGTCCATCAGTGAGGACAACACAGTCTCAAAGACCTACTCCTAATCTAAAAGTCTGCAATTCTAGAAGCCAGGAAGATTACAATAACACTTTTTTGAAAAATTAACTCTGAGCTGTAATTTCTACTCTATAAGCATGAGCCCATTTTAAGTGTCCAGTTGGAGGGCTTTCACAGATGCATCCAGCCAGTTCTCCACCACTGCAGTCAGGAGGAGACCTGTGTTTCCAGCATCCCTACAAGCTCCCATGGGCC
This sequence comes from Theropithecus gelada, assembly GCF_003255815.1. Classification (NCBI taxonomy): domain Eukaryota; kingdom Metazoa; phylum Chordata; class Mammalia; order Primates; family Cercopithecidae; genus Theropithecus; species Theropithecus gelada. Next base: position 6,880,773 of record NC_037682.1, on the reverse strand, counting down.
TCTTGCAGTTGGCCACAGGCAGCCACCGACTCAATTTTTGTCACTATGGATTGGACTTTTCTTTCCTAGAGTAGCACATAAATGCCACCACACAATATGCACCCTCGTGCCTAGCTTCTCAGCGTGATGTCTCTGAGTGGCCCATGCTGTCATGCATTCGTGCCACCTTCCTTTGCACTGCCAAGTGTTCTCAGTACACGGATCTGGCACTGTAGTATCCACGCACCTGCTGACTGGCATTGAGGCTGCTTCCAGTTTGGGACAATTACAAATGAAGCTGCAGGCCAGGCACGGTGGCTCACACCTGTAATCCCAACACTTTGGGAGGCCAAGGCCGGCAGATTACTTGAGGTCAGGAGTTCAAGACCAGCCTGGCCAATATGGAGAAACCCCCTCTACTAAAAATACAAAAATTAGCTGGGTGCAGTGGCGCACGCCTGTAATCCCAGCTACTCAGGAGGCTGAGGCAGGAGAATGGCTTGAACCCAGGAGGCAGAGGTTGCAGTGAGGCAAGATTGGGCCACTGCACTCCTGCCTGGGCAACAGAGTGAGACTCTGTCTCAAAAACAAACAAACAAATGAAGTTGCTATGAGCGTTTGAGTGCAAGTCTTGGTGTGGAATCTGTTTTCATTTGTTCTGGAAAAATTCCCCAGGAGGGCTGCTGGCTGGTCTAACGCATGCATCTTCACGCCGGCTGTCGCAGACTGCATTCTCAGCAGCAGTGCACACGCATTCCCATTGCTCTATCTGCTCGCCAACATTTGAGACTGTCAGTTCTTTCAAGTTTTAGCCATCACTGTGGGTGTGTAGGGTATCGCAATGAGGCTTTGATTCATATTTCTTTAACGACTAATTATATGAAACACATGAAAAGATTCTTACTGGCCACGTGTTTCTCTTAAGTGTCCAAATCTTCTATCCATTTATAAAGCAGGCTGAGACCGGGTGTGGTGGCTCACGCCTGTTTTCCCAGTACTTTGGGAGGCCAAGGTGGGCGGATCACCTGAGGTTAGAAGTTGGAGACCAGCCTGACCAACACAAAGAAACCCCGTCTCTACTAAAACTACAAAAACAAAATTAGCCGGGTGTGGTGGTGCATGCCTGTAATCCCAGCTACTCGGGAGGCTGAGGCAGGAGAATCATTTGAACCCAGGAGGCAGAGGTTGTGGTGAGCCGAGATCGTGCCATTGAACTCCAGCCTGGGCAACAAGAGCGAAACTCCATCTCGAAATAATAATAATAATAATAATAATAATAATAATAATAATAATGCAGGCTGTTTGGTTTCTGGCTGAGTTATGAGTTCTTTATATATCCTAAATATGAATCCTTTATTAAATATACATTTGTACTATTTTCTCCCAGTCTGTGGCTTGCCTTTTCATTTTCTCCATGATATCGTTCAAAGAGTTTTTCATTTTGATGAAGTCCAACTGTGATGATATATACGAGTGTTTTTGTAGCTGGTCCGTCTCATAACTCTCATAGCCCTTACTACAGTAAACAGAATCTCCCTCTCTGACCTTCTGCCGTCCTTTCACCTGCCCAAAGCTAGACTCTGATCTGACTGTGGGTCATAAGACTTATTCCAGAGAGGGTCCTGCCTCATACCCTGGGATAAGGAATGCTGTGCAAAGAGGCCCAAAGAACCTGGTCAGGCCTTGCCGGGTTTAGATCACACCTTTTTTGGTCCAATCACATTTCAACATGGTTGTCCATGTTTCAATCATGCCTATCCAATGACATTTCCATAAAATGCCCAAGAGGACAGGGTTTGGGGAGTTTCTAGAGAACCGCAGGTGGAGGCTGACAGGAAGGTGAACAAGAATGAGTTCCCCAACCCACCCGCAGGGACAGAAGCTCCTGTGCTCAGAATCCTTTCAGACCTCACCCCACCTATGTATCTCTTCACCCTTAAAATACCCTTTGTTAGCTAAGCATGGTGGCGGAACGTCTGTAGTCCCAGCTACTTGGAAGGCTGAGGCAAGAGGATCACTTGAGTCCAGAAGTTGGAGACAGCCTGGGCAATACAGTGAGACCCCGTCTTAAAAAAAAAAAATACACCGGTAAACTTACATGTTTCCCTGAGTTCTGTCAGCCGCTCTAGCAAATTAATTGAACCCAAGGAGGGGAACATGGGAACCCCAATATATGGCTGGTTGGTCAGAAATTCCAGAGGCCTGGACTTGCAACTGGTGTCAGAAGTGGAGGGCAGTCTTAAGGTCTCAGCCCTCAACCTGTGGGGTCTGATTCTCTCCCCAGGTAGACAGTGTCGTAATGGAATTGGAGGACACCCATCTGCTATCCACTCCAGAACTGATTGCTTGTTTGTGAGGGGGGAGAACCGCCCCCCGACTTTAGTCTTCTGTGGTGATGATCGTTGCTGATGAAAGGAATGGGAAAAAGCACTTTGGTTTTTATGTGTTTCCTGCTCACAGCAACTTACTCTTATTTTTTCCTCTTTTATGGCTAGTGCTTTATGTAACCCAATAAATCTGTGCTTAAGTCAGTAAGCTTTTTTTTTTTTTTTTTGAGACAGAGTCTCGCTCTGTCCCCCAGGCTGGAGTGCAGTGGCGCAACCTCCGCTCACTGCAAGCTCCACCTCCCAGGTTCACGCCATTCTACTGCCTCAGCCTCCCGAGCAGCTGGGACTACAGGCGCCCGCCACCAGGCCCGGCTAATTTTTTGTATTTTCAGTAGAGACGGGTTTTCACCGTGTTAGCCAGGATGGTCTCAATCTCCTGACCTTGTGATCTGCCCGCCTCAGCCTCCCGAAGTGCTGGGATTACAGGCGTGAGCCACCGCGCCCGGCCTAGGTCACTAAGCTTTTCTCTTGTGTTTTCTCACAGAAACTTAATAGTTTTAGCCTTCACATTTAGGTCTGTTACCTGTTTCAAGTTGACTGCTGTTTATGGCATGGAATCAGGTTCAGTTTTTTCTCCATATGACTCTTCAAATGTTCTTGCATCGTTTTTTGAAAATATAATCCTTTCCCTCTTAAATTACCTTGGCCTTTCTGTTGAGTACCAGGTGATTATATACATATGGATCTATTTCTGGGCACTATATTCTGTTCCATCTGATTTGTTTTGTTTTGTTTTTGAGATGGGGTCTTGCTCTGTTTCCCAGGCTGGAGTGCAGTGGCGTGATCTCGGCTCTCTGCAACCTCTGCCTCCCGGATTCAAGTGATTCTCCTGCCTGTCTCCCAAGTAGCTGGGATTACAGGCGTGTGCCACCACACGCTAATTTTGTATTTGTAGTAGAGACGGCGTTTCTCCATGTTGGTCAGGCTGGTCTCGAACTCCCAACCTCAGGTGATCCACCTGCCTTGGCCTCCCAATGTGCTGGGACTATAGGCATGAGCCACTGCACCTGGCTGGCTGTGGGTTTTTCATACGTGCCTTTATCTGGCTGAGGAACATCCCCGCTAGTCCTAGTTTGCTGAGATTTTTTAAAATCACATTGGATCTTGACAAATTCTTTTTCCTGTGGTTCCTGAAATAATCATATGGTTTTTCACCTTCATTCTGTTAATATGAAGAATTATATGAACTGATTTTTTCAAATACAAACCAGCCTTACATTCCAGGGATAAATGCCACTTGGCTATAATATATTATCCTTCTACATATGTTAATGGATTTCATTTTTGCCAATGTTTTGATAGGGATTTTGTGTAATATTTCTTCTTATGTAATATAAACATTTAAGCTACAAAGCCGTAAGTTTCTAAATACTGCTTTATGTATATCCCACAAATACTGACATGCTATGTTTTCATTATAATTCAGTTTAAAATATTTTCTTATTTTCTTTTTAATTTCTTTGACCCAGGGTTTATTTAGAAATGTATTGTTTAATTTCCAAATAATTGAGAATTTTCTAGATATCTTTTGTTGTTGATTTCCACTTAAATTTCACTGAGAACGTATCTGGTATTACTTCATTCCCTTTGAATTTATCAAGACCTGTTTGATGGCCCAGCATATGGTCTATCTTGAGGAATATTCCATATTCATTTGAAAATAACGTGCACTCTGCAGTTGCTGGTGGGTTTAATGAACGTGCATGAGGCCAGGCTGGCAGGGAGAGTTGTCAGGCCCTCTCTCTCCTTCTGTGTGTGTTCTTCCTTGTTCTAATCACAGAAGAGGAGTGGTGAGATCTCCTACGTTTGTTTTGTTTTTCTTTTTGAGATAGAGTTTCGCTCTTTTATTGCCCAGGTTGGAGTGCAATGGTGCCATCTCAGCTCACTGCAAACTCCGCTTCCCGGGTTCAAGTGATTCTCCTCAGCCTCCCTAAGTAGCTGGGATTACAGGCATTTGCCACCATGCCCAGCTAATTTTTGTATTTTTAGTAGAGACAGGGTTTCACCATGTTGGTCAGGCTGGTCTCGAACTCCTGACCTCAAGTGATCCACCTGCCTCGGCCTCCCAAAGTGCTGGGATTACAGGCATGAGCCACCACATCCGGCCGAGATCTCCAACTTTAATCATGAATCTGCCAGTTTCTTCTTTCACTTTTGTCAGTTTTAACATCATGTCTTTTGAAGCAAGACAAGGATTTTTAATGTCCTCTGGATGTACTGATGCCTTTATTATCACAAAATGCCCTTATCTCTAGTAATATTCCTTGTTACGAAGTATGCTTTGTCTTACAGTATCATTTGACCATGACTCAAATCTGCTTTAAAAATCCAATGTCCCTTTCTTTTACCTAACATCATCTTTGCATTACCAAACCTTCTGCCTAGAAGTAGAAATCATTCTAGTATAAAACTGAGGAGGACAAAATGAACTAGTCCCATCTCTGTCCCAAAGGAAGGCAGCTCACTAGACTGTAGACATTTGTGTTGTCCCCCACCCCAAGACAACTCACCAACATTCATTCACTATGGAACAACAGAAAGGTTTGTCTGATGGTTAAAAATACTTTCTATTTCGGCCGGGCGCGGTGGCTCAAGCCTGTAATCCCAGCACTTTGGGAGGCCGAGACAGGCGGATCACGAGGTCAGGAGATCGAGACCATCCTGGCTAACACAGTGAAACCCCGTCTCTACTAAAAAATACAAAAAACTAGCCGGGCGAGGTGGCGGGCGCCTGTAGTCCCAGCTACTCAGGAGGCTGAGGCAGGAGAATGGCGTAAATCCGGGAGGCGGAGCTTGCAGTGAGCCGAGATCCGGCCACTGCACTCCAGCCTGGGCGACAGAGCGAGACTCCGCCTCAAAAGAAAAAAAAAACAAAAAAAACAAAAAAAACAACTTTCTATTTCTGTATCAATGACAGTTCTTTTTTTTTTTTTTTTTTTTTTTGAGACAGAATCTTGCTCTGTAACCCAAGCTGGAGTGCAGTGGCATGATTTCAGCTCACTGAAGCCTCCGCCTCCTGGGTTCAAGCATTCTCCTGCCTCAGCCTCCTGAGTAGGCGAGATTACAGATGCCCGCCACCACGCATGTTAATTTTTGTATTTTTAGTAGAGATGGGGTTTCTCCACGTTGGCCAGGATGGTCTCAAACTCCTGACCTCAGGTGATCTGCCCACCTCAGCCTCCCAAAGTGCTGGGATTACAGGTGTGAGCCACTGCACCCAGCTGACAATTCTTAAGGTTAAAAGTAAATGACAGCCTAGCTTGGTTACAAACATGCCTGTGAAAAACAGGAGGTCTAATTCAGTAATTACCAGCTTCCAACCCAAAGTCGGGCACTACAGGCTGGAGAATGAAGTGGTACCCGAGAAATAAAACCTTCCACAGCACAGGCAAGAGCCACCCACTCTTCTTCACTTACTGTCCCCTGTGTCAGAAGGGATTGAGGTCACAGCTGGACCTCCAGGGTGCAGATGCCTACATTCCCCATCAGGATTGCAGGACTACCTGGCCCTTCTCTGAAGCCAGGGAGGCAAGGTCTGCTGGCCTGGAAGTGAGGGCAACCTCCAAAGGCAACCACGGCATCAGTGACAGCGGCTTCTCCCCTGGCTTCCTGGGCTGAGCCACACTGTCCTGATGCCACCAGGTCACCACATTCGGGTACTTGGGGAGACAGAGAACCCTCTGTAAGGAATGGTCATTTGCTGCCAAGCATTCACAAATACTATAGCATTTTTACCCGGGAGTAGGATGGAAAAAAAAAAACGCTGCTAAAACATACCATGTACCCAAATTCAATAGATGAAATCTTGGCCTGTACAATGGACCAAAGTCCCCAGAGGAAATGAGATGCAAGGGCAAACCTGGAATGACAAAAGCAAGAAACACATATGAGACATACAGTATCAGTTACAGGACTGATGAAATGATTTCATGCCAGATGGACATTTTAACTTGTGTGGATGCAAACCTAGTTAGTGTTGGCAAATCATAGGTCTATATTCCATGGGACTAACTAAGAAAAATGGGAATACCACTCCCACACTCTTCCTTCATCTGCTAGTGACAGGTGCACTGGTGAGTGTGAACACACACAGCTGGTCTGGCCATGGCACATGTCAATGCCACTTGGCCATAATATATTCACAGGGTGAATATATTCACATTCACAGGGTGCAGGTGAAGGCCTGGGTGGCTATGCTGGCAGAAAAGAAAGCAAGCCTGCTACAAGGGAAGGTGCACAGCATCAGCAACCAAGAGGCAGCCCTTTGCTGGAGGCGGGATGAAGCTCTCACTCCTTGAGCAAGAGACTTCTAAATCCCATCCTTGTCCCATCCCCTCCTGTCACACAGAAGTGAAAAGAGCAGATGAGAGAGTGTGAGCCACGTCACCATCTCTAGGCCGTACCAAGCCCCCAAGTCACTGCGAATCCAAGTTCCTCCTCAAACGATACCCTGAGGGTTCATCTACATGAAGATAAAGCTCAAATTTAGGAGTGCCTGCTCTAGTATCCTCCAACCCTACTCTCTGTTCATCCTGTGGTCCTCAGCCCACTAGAGTCCCTTTTGCTACCCTTTCTGTCTGGGTTCTCCTTCATCTACCTTTTTCTATTTCCACCAGTTCAAGAAACAGAAAGAGATAATGTACGCTGTGGTGGGGTGCGGCAGGTAGGCAGATGTGACATCACACTTAGTGTGGGGGGTGAGCACTCTGGCGGCCATGAGGAGATGACTGTGGTAAGTGCAGTGGAAAGATGAGGTGGGCCACAGTGACTTCAACAGCAATTTTACCAAATAATGTCACAGGAGACCCCAAATAATAGGAACAACCCACAGGCCTCTTGACTAAAGAGATGGACAAATAGTCGTCTAGACCTTTGCAGAATCTGGAAGTTTCAGGACCCTGCTTTGAAAACTTGAAAAAACAGTAAAAAGCAAGACTTAAAACTGATAAACATGAGTTTAGTCATTTTCTAGGAGAAACTGAAGAGTCAAACACAGCAAACGGTGCCCACCACTCCACAAGCATCAGTGACAAGTTTGCACGGCCAGGTGCAGTGGCCCACGTAATCCTAGCACTTTGGGAGGCCGAGGCAGGAGAACCACTTGAGCCCAGGAGTTCATGACCAGCCTGGGCAACAGAGCAAGACCCCGTCTCTACAAAAAAAATACAAAAATTAGGCAGGCATGGTGGCACGTGCCTGTAGTCCCAGTTACTTGGGAGGCTGAGGCAAGAGGCTCGCTAAGAGTTAGAGGCTGCAGTGAGCCATGATCGCATTGCTGCACTCCAATCTGGGTGACAGAGCAACATCCCATCTCAAAAAAGAAGAAAAAAAATTCTGTAGGCCCTGGGTGGCAGCAACCCTGTATGGCTGGGTTGTTGTGTCTGGATGACAGTTCAGAATGTCACAAAGTGTCCTGACCCTTCTTGGACACGGGACCTCGTCTTGTGATATGGTTTGTCTCCGTCTCCCCACCCAAATCTCATCTTTAATTGTAATCCCCATGTGTGGAGGGAGGGACTGGTAGGAGGTAACTGGATCATGGGGGTGGTTTCACCCATGCTGTCCTCCCAATAGTGAGGGGGTTCTCATGAGATCTGATGGTTTTAAAAGTGTTTGGTAGTTCAACCTTCTTCTCTGTCTCTCTGCCCCTCTCTCTCCTGGCGCCATGTAAGAAGTGCCTTGCTTCCCCTTTACCTTCTGCTATGATTGTAAGTTTCCTGAGGCCTTCCTGGCCATGCAGAACTGTGAGTTAATTAAACCTCCTTTCTTTATAAATTACCCAGTCTCAGGTAGTATCTTTGTAGCCATGTGAGAACAGACTAATATACTCTGCCTGCTGTATGCTCAGATCTGAAAGTTCTGCATAGTCTCAGCCACAATGGAGAAGTAGCAAATTCTATTTTTGACAAAGGGCAAGTCCTAAAGATGTACGATTAAAAAGAAGCTCCTAGGTCGGGTGCGGTGGCTCACACCTGTAACCCCAGCATGGGAGGCTGAGGTGTGTGGATCACCAGAGGTCAGGAGTCCAAGACCAGCCTGGCCAACATGGCAAAAACCCCATCTCTACTAAAAAATACAAAAATTAGCTGGACATGGTGGCAGGCCCCTGTACTCCCAGCTACTTGGGAGGCTGAGACAGGAGAACTGCTTGAACCTGGGAGACCGAGGTTGCAGTGAGCCAAAATTGCGCCACTGCACTCCAGCCTATGTGACAGAGCAAGACTCTGTCTCAAAAACAAAAACAAAAAAAGAAGCTCTAAAATACTCATAATTGCAAGTAAGCATCCCAAATATAGTCTATAAAGAGGAACGCTATCTTTACAAATCAAAAAAGGAAAAACGTTACCTATTGACTTCAAGCAACATTTCTTCTTCTATAATGGATTTTTCTTCAGTACTGAGGTTTTCAAAGTCATTTTGGAATGCAGGCAAGTAACTGGAAATAAAATGGAGCTTAAAAAAAAGTAATTGTGTTAGGATCAATGATGGTTAAAACAGACTGTCAATAGCTGTCACGAAGCATATGCATCTACTGTGACATACTGGGAGACACACACTCGACATGATGTTCAGCATCTCTGACATCCTGGGCTGGCACCAGCAAGCCAACCTTTGCTAGGTTTTCAGCTGCTCTCTCTCCCCAGGATTTCTAGTGGAGATACAGTGTCTAGACTCTTCAGCATACTTTTTCCATTTAGAGTAGCACTTAAAACTGGAGACCATTATTTTGGAGGCAGGCTTGGTGCACCCTCCCAGTCCTACTCAACTTCAGCACCGCTACCAAGGCTTCAGTGCTGGGCTGAGGAATGGGAAAGAAAGATCCCAGGAGGAAACTCCCATGAGAACTGATTCTCCACACAATTACCAGCCTCCTCCCATCATTCAGGACAGGAAAAGGAACTGTTAACACCAAAGACATTTCCTTCCATTACTAAACCCTGGTGCCCGAAAGATTACTTCTCTCTCCACAGTGTGAAATGAATAGAAAAAGGTCAGTGATCGCCAAAAAGATGGCCAGAAAGTGGAATCAAGGCTGGGTTTTTCAGAAAACACTAGAAGGAACTACAAAGGATGCTAAAGCTCTTCTCTGAATGTAAGTATCTCTGACACAGAGATTTTTAATAAGCTGGACTAAAACGTCAAGTTTGTGTCTACATTTAACAGAAACAAAATAACATTTTTTAACATAAACCAAACTTTAAAAGGTTAACTTTAAAAATGAAGATGTAGGCCAGGGGTGGTAGCTCACAACTGTAATCCCAGCAGTTTGGGAGGCTGAGGCAGGAAAATCACTTGAGCCCAGGAGTTTGAGACCAGCCTGGGCAACTTGGTGAAACTCCATCTCTACAAAAAATACAATTAGCTGAGTGTGGTGGCATGCGCCTGTGGTCCCACCTACTTGGGAGGCTGAGGCAAGAGGATCACCTGAGCGCAGGAGGTCAAAGGTACAGGGAGCCATGATCGCACTACTGCGATCTGTACTCCAGTCTGGGAAACAGAGTGAGACCCTGTCTCAAAAAATAAAAAAGAAGATGTAATTCTAACTGCATGAAATTGATGTAATTTTCCTATCAAGTATACAAAAACTCATCTCCTACCTGTTGTTTCTTGGTGGGATACTTCCGGATGTTTGCTCTGAAAAAAGGGTACTTTTCATAGCTATAATCATACATCCACTCACAGAAGTGATTTCCAATGTCGAATCCCCTGAAATAAGAGATAAGACAGTGCACAGAATGAGGCAAACCGTATGCCTGGAGGCTCCCTGACTGCAGAAGAAAGAAAGGCTGAGTTCCGAGCATGCCACTCCTGTTGCCATCTGGACTTGCTGAGGGAGCAGGACTGTAACTGCTTTAATGACAGAGACAGCCAACAGATGGTTGTCAGCATCACAGCTGACTAAAGTTATACAGGCGCACCTGAACCACAACTCCAGAACAATCCTCAACCAGGATTTATGAGAAGAAAATAATCTCTGAAGCCAAAAGAAAATGCCAAAGTCTGGCTGAATGGCATGGCTGTCCCCAGCTAGCGCTGTCTGCTAGGAACAAGGAGGGCCGTGCCACTTCACCACAACCATCACGGGCCACTGGACAAGAAGCCACTGATTCCAGGTGAAGCAGCTTGCAACTCAGGGTGGCGTTTTGACTTATTTTCTCTAATAACTGTTAATTAAGCATATCATAATGATAAAACAATATTGAGATGGAAACACTGGACTGTAACATATTACCTGTAATTGTAACTGCTGTATTCGAAGTCAATGAGCATCAGTTTCTGTTTTTCAGAATTCTCTTGGCCTTCCAGCAACAAGATATTACCTGCAAAAGGTTTGGATAACATGGTTTATGTTTTACAATAGAAGGTTCAAGTCCTTGAACAGCAGAGCCGAGAGAATGGATCTGATCCCTTAGGGAATCCTAGCTGAATGTGGCTTTTGGTCTGTGGACATCACCAGGGCCTAGACAGAGCGTAGAAGTGCTCACGGGAGGCCTACCCCTGTGCACGGAGGCTCCTGACCCACCTGGCCATAACAACCCCTGCTCATAGCCCTAGTCCCCACCGGACCCCCAGGCTCACTATGGAACAAAGCCTGGTCTCTTGCTCTGCTATCAGAAGAGTACTTCCCAAATGTTCTGTATGGTGGCATGCAGGAGCTCGGGCTAGCCAAACACCACCCTCAGCTGCCCTGGGACTTGGTTTGCTGTCTCCAGCTGGCTGCAGCACCCCAGCTGGGAAGCTGCGGGACTGCCCTACAGTAAGAAAGGCAAGGAAGAGCTCAGCTGCCACACGGGATGCCCTGCTTTGTTCTTGCCTGCTTTTCCTTCCCAAAGAGACCACAGGCAGCATTCCTACACCACTATTTCCTTTACTGTTGGATTCTGGGCCAGGAGTTGGTCGGCCATCAGCCTGGCTCTGCAGGCCTACATTCCTGATATCCCCACACTAGACATGACGTTCAGCATCTCCGACATCCTGGGGCTGGCATCAGTGAGCCAACCTTTGCTAGGTTTTCAGCTGCTCTCTCTCCCCAGGATTTCTAGTGGAGGTATAGTGTCTAGGTTCTTCAGCATACTTTTTCCATTTAGGGTAGCAATTACAACATAAACTGGAGACCAGAAAACGTGATTGGCTCACACTTGTAATCACAGCACTTTGGGAGGTGGAGGTGGGAGGATCACTAGAGTCCAGGAGTTTAAGACCAGCCTGGGAAACACAGAGACTCCATCTCCATGAATTATTAGCCAGGCGTAGTAGTGTGTGCCTATGATCCCAACTATTCGGGAGGCTAAGGTAGAAGGATCACTTAATCCCAAGAGGCTAAGGCTACGTGGAGCCTTGATTGCGCTACTGCACACTAGGCTGGGTGACACAGTAATAGTCTCAAAAAAAAAAAAAGGCAAATTGGAGGCAGACACCCAAAGTAGCAGAACAAAATTAACGTACAACTGTTACCTCTTCGATCCCTCCTACACTTTGCCATCATCAACGCAGCTGATCTCCTCCAGTCCCCTCTCTCTAGTGATGTCTGTGCCATTTATCACCCCCTCACCACCAGAAGGGCAAGGATAATACACAAAGCTGTAGCTGTAATGTCTACACTCTCCTTGACTTGAGTTAGCCAGCTACAAGCAGCTAATTAGTAAAAGGTAATTTGGCTCAAATGAATGGCTTATGGATGACAGGTCTTCATGAGAGACCGTTTTCAGGATTAAAAGCAAACTGCTGAGCCTGGCAAAGAAGGGCTCAAGGTGTGACCTGAACTACTGTGACTGGGGGAGGCAAGGTCAAGGCAGAGCAAGGCCATGTCAGCAGCACCAGTGGGAGCTGCATAGTGGGGGGCCTCTGATGAGACTATTCAATGTGCAATTGCGTGGGATGAAATTTTGTTACAGTAAGGAACATATCACTGTCATGTTTTCAAAGCAGAGAAGCCCGAAGTAATTAATAGCACAGTGCACTGATACTAGGAGAGAAGGTGTTAGGATTACACGTGTTGCAATAAGCAACATTACGCTATGTGATGCAGAAGGGAAGGGCCCAGGACTGAATGGGGTAGGCAGTGGATCTTGTTCTTTTATTGCTTTTTCAGGTTAAAAAAAATCATATATGTTTACTATAAGGAGTTAAACACTGAAAAACTAACATGTGACTTAGAAAGTTTAAGTTCTGTATCCCAATTCCCAAGTTTAGTGAATATTCTTTCGGATTTCTTCCATGTAATACATATATATATATATATATATATATTTTTTTTTTTTTTACAGGATCTTGCTCTGTCATCCAGGCTACAGTGCAATGGTGCATAGTATACCATAGCCTTGAAATCCCAGGCTCAAGCCATCCTCCGGCCTCAGCTTACCAAGTAGCTGGGACTACAGGTGCACACCACTATGCCTGGCTAATTTTTTAATTTTTTGTAGAGATAGGGTCTTGCTATGCTGCCTAGGCTGGTCTAGAACTCTTGGGCTCAAGCAATCCTCCCACCTTGGCCTCCCAAAGTGCTGGGATTACAGACATGAGACACTGTGCCTGGCCTCATATGCTAAAAAAGTAATACAAAAGCTCACTGTCTGGTTGTATCATAATTTAATATACCTAATATACTCTTGATGTTACCTGGCATTTTTTAGACACACTGCCAGTAATTTTCTAAGTATACACACAAACCTCATCTGTAACAGAACATAGCAATTCTTACCTTCTTGGCAGTCATTATGACAAAATACAACTGGAGATGGAGTAGATTCAAGCAATGATCTGAAAAGAAAGGTTTCACTGTTACCTATCAAGCTTCTCAGTCAGCTGCACACCGTCTTGCCTTCTCCACATGGCCAGCACCAAATTCGTGCTCCAAAGCAACACACAGTTTGGGAGTAGTATCTGTGATGTGAATTCTGACAACTGTGTCAGAATTCCACAACAGCTCCACAGCAACAACTCCACAGCAGCTCCCGCCTGAAACCCCCACAGGCCCTCTGCACTCAGCTCTTCCCCCGGAGGATCCTCTGCATGTGCCACTCCCTCCTGGAGCCCCTTTCTCTGCTGGTCTCAGCTTGTACAGCACCCCCTTAGACGGCCCTTCTCTTACCAGTGACCCAAGCAGGTCCTCCTATGCAGACTAACGGCCTACTTTGGTCTATGCTTCTGTCACAGCACTTATCACAATTTTACATTATTTTATTTGTTTACTTGTTTTCCCTCGGCAGCGATCATCAAGCCTAGCAGAGGAGGCACATACCTGAGTAATTAAAGGTGTAAATACTTATGGCTGGGTGTGGTGGCTCACACCTGTAATCCCAGCACTTTGGGAGGCTGAGGTGGGCAGATCACGAGGTCAAGAGATCAAGACCACTCTGACCAACATGGTGAAACCCCGTCTCCACTAAAAATACAAAAATTAGCTGGGTGTGGTGGCGTGTACCTGTAGTCCCAGCTACTTGGGAGGCTGAGGCAAGAGAATCACTTGAACCCGGGAGGGGGAGGTTGCAGTGAGCCGAGATCGCGCCACTGCACTCCAGCCTGGCAACAAAGCGAGACTCCGTCTTATTAAACAAACAAACAAAAAATGGTGTAAATACTTGTTAGTGTACAGATGTGAGTGGCCTGCATGCAGCATCACTCTGAGGACAAGGATGGCCTTGCTTCAGAGATCAGCAGGAAGATTCTGTTTCTCACAAAAGCCAAGGTTGAACTGTAAGGAAGAGGGATTTTTCTCACACTCCCCAGCCTTCCCTTATTCCCTTCTTCCCACCAGAGAAAATCCACCCCGCTAGACACTCTACTGCCCTGGCCATCAAGCCACTCCTTCGACATTTTCCTTCTCTATGGAACTTTCACAAACTGACTAGAGGCCACGTGTGGGCCTCTAGTCCATAGAGTCTATAATCTCTAGTCCTCTAGAGAACCATAATTCCAGATGACAAAACTTATCTGTTTAAATTCATCCTGTAAAATCAATGTAAAATGCCAGACATAAGGCAAGCTCAATCAATGTTTACTGACAACAGTTTTAGTGACTAAGAATATTTAAAGTCAGGAAATAGAAGGAAAACTCACCTCAGGTTTTCCAGTTCCAATGGCAGATTGTAACTGAGCAATTTGTGGAGCTTTTTAATTCTGGATTCCTCAGTAAATTTAATTCTCAGAACTTCATTTAGATATCTATTAAATTTTTTTTTTTTAAAAAGAACAGAACAAAGAATCACTGTCAATTCACCAAGGCTTGTTGTTCTTGGGGCTTTGGTTAAACATTCAATCCCAGCGCAGTCCCAATGCCAGCGGGACCCCTCTGGCTGCCACGACTGAGGGAGAGGAGCGGCCTTGGGGGTTCGTGGCATTCTAGGAAGGTGACTTTCTGCCCTTTCACCCGTTCAATAGCATTTTTGTATAAGCTTTCTTTCTTGGTTTAGGAATTGACTTTTATATGTAAGAAAGACTTACTTATGAGACAAGTATCACCAGCTGACACTCTGCACTTCAGTGAACTAGGAAGACCTAGTTGCTCACTCTGGTACTTCTAGGAGCCACCACTGTAAAACTACATTAGGACCAAGTGATTTCACCACTTACTTTTCCATTGTGCCAAAAAGCCATTTTGGTTCCTTATTGAATGGCATTTTCATACCATGAAACGTAGCCATTTTCTCAGCGATTTCTGCAGAAATATCTGGCAAACTTAATTCTTCAGTATCTAACCGCCGGCTCTGAAATAGAAAAGGGAGTTAAAAACTGACCTTTACCAAGTAAACTAAAAAGAGTGAGATCACACTGTCTTAGGAATGAGAAGCCAGTTTTTGCAGTGCATTTAAGTCTCACCCAATGCCCCAAATTCCCTTAAGAATGGACACTGTGTCCCCACAGACAGTGATCCAGCAATTGCTATGGCACTTCGACAGTGAGGAGCCAGCCACCTCCAAGTATCTATTTCATTCTGAACCCCTTTTAACTATGAGAACTCCTTCCTTAAATTTTATTGAACTGAAACTACGCTATCATCTATTCTTCTGGTCTCTAAAACCACAGCAAATGTCTATTCTCTACCCAATGCTGAAGTCCATGTCTTCAGCAGTTTATCACACAGCTCTGCTCCCAGCTCCTCCATCAGCTGGGACATTCTACTCTGATGTGTTGCAGGTGAGATGCGGGGTCCAGAACAGGTCCTAACCAGGAGATGTGTCACAGGGACGGGGGCCGTCTCCAGCTGCTCCCAGTGGTGGTGTCAGCACCTGGCCTGGCACAGAGAAGGTGTCCAAGGCAAAGTTGGGCAAAAAAAACAGTGTCTAGAGGACTTCCTCCTGGCCTCTGCATCCTGCACTTCCCCTAAATCAGCCTGAGGCCATGCTTGTTTGGCTGCCCTTTTACAGGAGGCCCATGGGAGCTCACAATCAACTGAAACCTCTAGAGCTTCCTCGTGTGACCTACCACCCTGCAGAAATCTAAAGAGAGGTTTCTGTGAAAATGCAAAGAAGTACAGCACAGAGGTAAGAGTGAATGCTCCCAACTTAGGGAAACCCCAGTTGAAATCGTGGCTTTAATTCTCATTTCAAAGCTACATGGTCATCCAAGTTACCTCATTGTGTTCCCATTTCTATCAAATGGTAATCAGGACATGAAGTCTCTCACAGAGTTGCCAGCAGAGCTGGAGGAGAGAATGCAGGTGAGGTCTCTGGGACAGCACCCAACCCAGGGTGCAGCTCAGCAAGTGGCAGAAGTCTGCTACTGAGAGCTAAGAGCTCACTGTAAGCATTGGGCTCAACCTTCTATTCAACTCCCTCCAGAAAGCACTGTCACTCCAGCACTGTCAACAAAATTACCATGCTGCGATAAGAACAGGGACTCCACTTCCAGCAGCAGGACACGCAGGACTTATTAAGGTAGCTCACTCAGCTTTCAAAACTGCCATTAATTTGGCAACAAGGAAAATCTAAAGCTAACACGCTCAGATATGAACAAATCTCAGTATTCCAAATTCCTTCCCCAACACAGAGAGAAACAGACTACCTACCATCCCTAGTGGCCCCGCTATTCTCACATGCCCTTTGAAAGATGGCTACAGGAATCATGAAACTAAATCACCTGATCCCAAGCAGTGAAGAGTAAACCTAAGCCAGGCGTGGTGGCTCATGCCTGTAATCCCAGCACTTTGGGAGGCCAAGGCGGGAGGATTGCTTGAGCCCAGGAATTTGAGACCAGCCTGAGCAACACAGGGAGACCCCATCTCTACAAAAAAATAAACAAAATTAGTCAAACATGGTGGCACATGCCTGTAGTCCCAGCTACTCGGGAGGTTGAGGTGAGAGGATTGCTTGAGCCTGGGAGGTTGAGGCTGCAGTGAGCTGAGATCAAGCTGCTTATACTTCACTATACTGGGCAACAGAGTGAGACCCTACCTTAAAAAAAAAAAAAAGCAAATCTAGAAATAACATATGGTATTAGGTTGAATCAAATGAAACTGCCATTCTTGTTGGTCAAAAACAGTTAAACACCAGCAGCATCATATGGTTCAAACCTAGTATATAATAGAATTTTTAAAAAATTTTTGGCCAGGCACGGTGGCTCAAGCCTGTAATCCCAGCACTTTGGGAGGCCGAGATGGGTGGATCACGAGGTCAGGAGATCGAGATCATCCTGGCCAACACGGTGAAACCCCGTCTCTACTAAAAAATACAAAAAACTAGCCGGGTGAGGTGGTGGGCGCCTGCAGTCCCAGCTACTCGGGAGGCTGAGGCAGGAGAATGGTGTAAACCCGGGAGGCGGAGCTTGCAGTGAGCCAAGATCCGGCCACTGCACTCCAGCCTGGGCGACAGAGCGAGACTCCGTCTCAAAAATAAATAAATAAATAAATAAATAAATAAATAAATAAATAAAAGTTTCACTATGGCTGGGTGCAGTGGTTCACACCTGTAATCCTGGTGACTTAGGAGGCTGAGGCAGGAAAAGAGCTTGAAGCCAGGAATTCAAGACCAGCCTGGGTAACATAGCAAGACCCATCTCTACAAAAAAATTTTTTTAATAAGTCGGGTGTGCTGGTGTGCACCTGTACTCCCAGCTACCTGAAAGGCTAAGGCAGAAAGATCACTTGAGTCCAGGAGTTCGAGGCTGTAATGAGCTATGATCATGCCATTGCACTCCAGCCTGGGCAAGACGGTGAGACTCCCATCTCAAAAAAAAAAATTAAATATGTAATAAACAATATATACAAGAGCATAGATAGAACTTAAGAACTAGAACAAAATCGATTCCACAGATACTATAATCTATGTGTCCTCATGCCTCCCCTTTTTGTACCCAAGATACTTTTATTATTCTGAATTGTGTTAACACAATTCCCTTACCTTGTCCAAAAAGAGAACTTTTATTACATGTGCATATATTCTTAAAACAATATTTAAAATGTATCAGGCTTTATAGAATGGTATGATACTACTTACAGTCTCCTGCAGTTTGGTTTTATCATTCGACATTGTATTTGTAAGATTCACCTATATTGCCACTTATAACCATATGAGGTTTTATTATTTCCAAAAT
The DNA here is from genome assembly GCF_003255815.1 of Theropithecus gelada. Classification (NCBI taxonomy): domain Eukaryota; kingdom Metazoa; phylum Chordata; class Mammalia; order Primates; family Cercopithecidae; genus Theropithecus; species Theropithecus gelada. The sequence continues at coordinate 6,862,876 of NC_037682.1, read as the reverse complement.
TCTTTCAAAAACTTATTATCTCGGCCAGGTGCAGTGGCTCATGCCTGTAATTCCAGCACTTTGGGAGGCCAAGGTGGGCGGATCACCTGAGGTCGGGAGTTCAAGACCAGCCTGGCCAACATGGAGAAACCCTGTCTCTACTAAAACATAGCCAGGTGCCAGGGAGCAAACTAAAGGTAAAAGCTGGTGCAATGAAGGCACCATCCACTCATCTAAACACATCCCCAGCACTGGCAGCTAGCACAACGCTAGCACAGATGGACAGCACCACTGTCAACTAAAAGAGGATATCTCTTCTGGGGAGACAAAGCACAACTAGCCTCCCTGTTTCTGGGCTGTGGGATTAGACAAAGAAACCCCTGCCCCTGGTCCCCAGCCAGACACAGCAGAGCGCCCCTCTGCCAGGCATCCTACTGCTAGGCTCCATCTGCACAGATGTACAGGACAGCCCTGGACATGCCCAGGCCTCTCATGGATAAGACATCTCATGCAGCAGGGCAGGAAAAGCTAGCGGCTTATGACTCTAGTCCTCAAGGAGCTTATGCTCAATTAAAATGGGGAATATCTGGTCTATCTAGGAAGGGAGTGCAGGCTGACAAAGACCAGCATTGCCAACCAAAGAAGTACTGCCAGGGCTCAGAGCCATACTTCAACACTTAGGGTTCATGAGAACCCCTGGGCATGAAGAATTGTGCAGGGCATGGAGTCTGGGGTGGGTGGGTAGAGGGACAGAAACTATGCTTTAGATATGTACATGTAACTCTAAGACATGGTATACTGGTAAATGTTATAGCAACACTAAAACTGCCTTGGGACAATAAGAAAGGGAAAATAATCCTGACTGCTTAGAAATAAGACTGCAAGGTCTTGGAGCAAGGCCTTGAAATCTAAGAATTTGACCAGCATATGGGGACAGGAAGATGGGAGGTAGGGAGACTCAGTGGGAATGCACAAAACAAACCAAGGAAGGGTGACGGGAAAGAACAGTCATGGCCCCCTCACAGGGCTACAGCCAGAGACTGAGCAGGGTAGTCAAGGCCAACGTGTTCTAGCAGCAAGTTCTATAAAGCAGGGCCCCAGAAGTTGAGAGGAACAAGGTGAAAAAGGGCAAAGTCTCAGGGTACACAGCCTCAGGGGACAATGAAATGGTAAGTTTCATATATTTTTCAAATTTGGATGAATATACCTTTACAGGAAAGAAAGAGGTTCTGATATGAGTACAAAATAAATGTTGCTTTCCATGATTTCTGATACAGTTTAAGGACATAGGTGAGGTTAACAGTTCAAGAACCAGCATTGCAGGTTCTTGCAGCAATGAGACAAAGAAGCCATCTTCTGTCTGTGGCTTACGTCAACTGAGCCTTTATGAACAAATCTTACCGGGATGAACTGTTCCAGTCGGCCTTGGGGAAAGATGCCATAGAGTTTTGGCCCAAGTGACCTCTCTGCGAGAATGGCAAACATAACGCTCTCCAGAACCATGGCCTCGGCCCCCTAAAACAGATGGCAACAAGTCAGGTGTTTACTGAGTGTTTGCTATGCGCCAGGCATCAGAGGCACTCTCACAGGAGTGTTTCATCTAGTCCTCACGAGTATTCTTTCATGTGGACACTACTGTTATCACCATCCCCATTTTAAATATGAAGAAACAGAGGTTCCAAAGTCACACATCTTGTCATTTGCAGGATTCATGCTTGCAAGCACTACGCTATATTGATAAGATTTAAAATGTGAGTTTAAGTTAGGTCACTAGTTCCAAAAATAGAAAAATATCCATCAGTGCTTTTATTGCTTCTATTTATTTCGCAACCTATATAGGAGTCTCACTCTTGGCATCTCACCAAAGGCCACAACACCATCCATTCTGGTAAGGGTTGATTTGCTTTTGGTTGAGTGCACCTAGTTAAAGCAAAGGATCCAAAGGACCTTCTGCCTACTAAATTGGGCTCATGGGTCCAACAAGTTTGAAAATTACTGATTTAGGTCCAGGGTCTATGGCTTTCTAGTCCAAAGAGCAGCCGAGCATGGAGCATCCCAGATTTCAGCTGGCATACCTGACCTTTTCCTGTTACTGAATGTTTGTCTTGCTGAAATCTCTATGATGCTGTCTGTTTATCTTTGTCCTAATAATTAATGTGGGATCTATCATCATTTTGCCTTCAAAATCCATGCTTTGATCTCAAAGCAAATTCAGTCCTTGGTCTTTCCCCCTTAAACAGCACATTACAGCATAAGGGTTTCTATCTGTTGGAGCAAGAGTCATTCTTACCCAGAGGTCCACCTGAATCTCTTAAAGAGCTTTTACAGGCTAGGTGGTGGCTCACGCCTGTAATCCCAACACTTTGGGAGGCTGAGGTGGGAGGATCACTTGAGGCCAGGAGTTAAGAGACCAACCTGGGCAACACAGTGAGATGCCCCACCACCACCAAAGTCTCTTTAAAAAAAAAAAAGAAGAACTTTTGCAAAGAGATTCCTAGGTCCTACCCCAAGTATTAAAAGAGAGGCACCAGCAGAGCTGTTTTGAAAAACTTTCAGATGATTCTAATTCACCCCCTGTGAAGACATGTGCTGTAGAGGAACATGATCCCAGAGAAACATTCTCTAAACACATTCACGTTACCAAAAACTGAGAAACCAAGAGGACAAACTTATTAGGAAATGATACAGTACTAGAGTTAGTAAGAAGAAAACAAAAAAGAAAAGCCACTTCCAAAGGATATCAGACCACATTAAAGCAAAAAGTATTTTGGTCACTTTTATATTTTGTGGGAGCAAATGGATTTGTCGGTAATCCTCCACAATTATCATCTACAACTATCATTTGTATAATCCTCACAATCATGACCTGTCATCTTGTGAGGCTCAATCTTTCCTAATTTGTGGTTTTGTGTATATGACAATAGACTGACAACATCAATCTATCAAGCTAATGAATTTTAGGGTGGGATTTGATATCAGACAGGTTTTATTTCTTTTTTTTTTTTTTTTTTTTTTGAGACGGAGTCTCGCTCTGTCACCCAGGCTGGAGTGCAGTGGCCGGATCTCAGCTCACTGCAAGCTCCACCTCCCGGATTTATGCCATTCTCCTGCCTCAGCCTCCCCAGTAGCTGGGACTACAGGCGCCCGCCACCTCGCCCGGCTAATTTTTTGTATTTTTTTTAGTAGAGACGGGGTTTCACCGTGTAGCCAGGATGGTCTCGATCTCCTGACCTCGTGATCCGCCCGTCTAGGCCTCCCAAAGTGCTGGGATTACAGGCTTGAGCCACCGCGCCCGGCCGGTTTTATTTCTTAAAACCTTAGAGAACGACAACAAAGATCTAGTATCCTTGTTTAGTTGTCAAAAGGTTTCCAAGCACTTTTCAGTCCTATGGTAGAGTTGTCCAGAGGTGCAGTCCCCATCTTACTCCAAGCCCAACATCACAGAAACTTTCTGGGGCATTTAAGCAAGGTCTGCAAAGCCTCCTCTAAGTCTCTGCTTAGACATTGTGTTCCCCTGCTCCCCAGGGGGCAGCACGGTCCTGGTGCTCTGGAGACTGTGGTCCCCACCCCCACCCTCATGCTGTGTAAAACACGAAAGTAACCAGGGGCTGGGCATAGCAGGACAAGGGGGTGCTGGACTCAGAAGTTCAGCATTTTGCACATCACGTCCACTGGGAAGGATTCTTGGAGGTGACTTTATTTACGTGTGGCATTGTCAACACGTCACCAGCACTAGCCAGAATCCTCTCCAGAGCTGAGTCAACCCAGAAAGGACATAGAGAAGAGGGAAAGAAATGTAAGAACTTTCCTATTCTCTTTAGCACGGTCCTAAACATTGTAAACAAAAACACCCTTATTCTTATGTAATACTGTAGTTCAATATTTATTCACAGTGGGAGAAAGGGGGAGATGGTGCATGGAGAGAAGGATTTAGAGAGGAAGAAAATGAAGCTGGGCACCATGGCTCACGCCTGTAATCCCAGCACTTCGGGAGGCCGAGGCGGACAGATCACCTGAGGTCAGAAGTTTGAGATCAGCCTGGCCAACATGGTGAAACCCTATCTCTACCAAAAAAAGTACAAAAATTAGCTGGGCATGGTGGCGGGCGCCTATAATCCCAGCTACTCAAGAGGCTGAGGCAGGAGAATTGCTTGAACCTGGGAGGCAGAGGTTGCAGTGAGCCGAGATCACACCACTGTACTCCAGCCTGGGCGACAGAGCAACACTGTCTCAAAAAAAAAAAAACAACAAAATGAAAGAGAACACCAAGGCACAAGCAAAAAAAAAAAAAAAAAAAAAAAAAAAAACAGGTTAAGGATGGCAGAGAATCCTAGAATAAGTGCACCAACTACTGATGGTCTTCTTGTCATCACTAAGTCTCCAGGCACCTCCTGATTGCTCCTGAAAGTGAGCATGGTAAAAAGTGGGGTTGGACAGACATGGCTGGGTTCTCTCCTGCACCATGCACTGGTTTAGCCACAGCTAGTGACAGTGGAGGGAGAACTGGTCCTATTTTTTCACATATCTCAACTTGGAACAATTTACTTGGGCTTCAGAAATACTCATTAATACACTGGCCCAAAACACACTTATATGTCTACTCTGTCCTGGCACTGTGCTAAGCGCCAGGTAACCAACGAAGAACAAGACACATAAGGCCCCTGCCCACAACGGGGCTTACATGAGGGAGGGAGGGAGGGATAGAGAGAGAGAGAGAGAGAAATGGACAGTAAGCAAGTACACACATCTATGGACGGGGCTCACTGTCATGAGGGAAACAAGGGTAACTGGTGTGGTGGAGTGGGTATTTCTAAGGAGGCCACATTGAACTGACCTGAGATCTGAGGTGTGAGAAGCCACAGCAGCCCCACAGGAGCACAGGGCCATGAGGGAGGAACAAGTGTGACGCCTTCAAGGAACTGAGAGGCCTGTCTCACTGGAACAGGGCAATTGAGGAAAAGGAAGAGAACAGCATGAACTGCTGGGTGGACTGGGGCTCACAGAAAAGACTGGGCCAAAGATGCCAATTCACAAGTCCTCAACACGTTGATGATGTTTACAGCTCACAAACTGGGGTTTGATCCCCTGGGGACAGAAGAGGAACCAGCACAGGCCTTAAAATGCCCTTTCTTACTGTGACTGTCGAAATAGTAAGAAAGCTTTCTGGCCGGATGCGGTGGCTCACGCCTGTAATCCCAGCACTTTGGGAGGCCAAGGCAGGTGGATCACGAGGTCAGGAGATGGAGACCATCCTGGCTAACACAATGAAACCCCATCTCTACTAAAAATACAAAAAATGAGCCGGGCGTGGTGGCGGGCACCTGTAGTCCCAGCTACTTGGGAGGCTGAGCAGGAGAATGGTGTGAACCAAGGAGGCGGAGCTTGCAGTGAGCGAAATTGCACCACTGCCCTCCAGCCTGGGCAACAGAGCGAGACTCAATCTCAAAAAAAAAGAAAAGAAAGCTTTCTACAGGGCACCCTTGCATACACTCCCAAAACAAACATTATCCACAGCAATACTCCCTCTCACAACTGGGCAATGCTTATTAATATTGTCCACTCTATTTCATTTGAAAAAGCAATCAACATGCTAACATTTCATGCCCCACTAGAGGTTCACAAGCCACAACTTGAAAAACTGGTTTAAGTTCAGGCAGCAAGAAGAGGGCCCAGGCCGGAAGATGAGGTGAGGCAGGCACCACTGCCAGGAAGGAGAGTGGCATTCCCTAATAATGCTGCTAAGTGGCCATTAGATTTGGCAATATGGAACCTGTTGGTGACAAAAACAAGAACAGTTTCAGAGTGATGGGGGGATAGGTGTCAGATTGGAGCATGTGGAGAATGAGCAGAAGCAGGAGAGAGAAGTGGTTGAGAATGGAACAAGAGGTTTAAACTGACTTTATCTATGAAGTTTCCTTTATTTAAAACCCAGGAAGAAGAGTATTGATGTTATGAACCTCTTGAGAAGACATAACAGCATTTCTGTGGTATTTCAGCCAAAAACTCAACCTCAATTGGGAGAAAACACTAGACAAGGTGAAATTGAGGAGACATTTCCAAAATAACGGATCACTACTCTTCACAAGTATAAACATTATAAATAACAAAAGAATTGTTACAGGCTGAAAAAGACTAAAGAGAAATAGCCAATGCAATGTTGAGATCTAACTCAATCTTGAGACAGAACAAAAGAAAATACGTACAGAAAACTTCCGAAATTCAATTCAGTTCATAGTTTAGTTGTTATTATAGTTATTATTATTATTATTTTTGGCAATGGAGTTTCACTCTGTCGCCAGTTGCCCAGGCTGGAGTGCAGTGGCGAGATCTCAGCTCACTGCAGCCTCCGCCTCCCAGGTTCATGCTATTCTCCTGCCTCAGCCTCCCAAGTAGCTGGGACTATAGGCATTCGCTACCAAGCCCAGCTTATTTTTGTGTATTTAGTAAAAACAGGGTTTCACCCTGCTGGCCAAGCTGGTCTCAAACTCCTGACCTCAAGTGATCAGCCCACCTTGGCCTCCCAAAGTGCTGGGATTACAGGCGTTTAGTTATTATTATTGCATCAAAGTTAATGTCCTGGTTTTGACCATTGCACTGTGGTTATGTGAGATGTTCACATTAGGGAAGCTGAGTGAGTGGTGCATGGGAAATCTCTGTACTATTTTTTTTTTCTTTTTTGAGTCAGAGTCTCGCACTGTCACCCAGGCTGGAGTGCAGTGGCACGATCTCGGCTCACTGCAAGCTCTGCCTCCTGGGTTCACGCCATTCTCCTGCCTCAGCCTCCCAAGTAGTTGGGACTACAGGCGCCCACCACCACGCCCAGCTACTTTTTTTTGTATTTTTAGTAGAGACGGGGTTTCACCATGTTAGCCAGGATGGTCTCGATCTTCTGACCTTGTGAGGAACCTGCCTCGGCCTCCCAAACTGCTGGGATTATGGCGTGAGCCACTATGCCCGGCCTCTCTCTACTATTCTTGAAATATTTTTCTGTAAGTCTAAAATTGATATGAAATAAGAAGTTAAAAATAAGTTCATATAAAAAAGACTGAAATCAAGCAATATGACAAAATAAGTGACTAATTCTGCACAGTGAGAATAAAGGTGCTTACTATACTTACCCATGCTTTCAAACTTGTCTTCCGAAAAAGGAGACGGGGAAGTGAGAAAGCAGAGACAGGAGATACCGCCTCCATAAATCTTGTGGGAAAGGAAGCAGGGACAGGGTGGGGCCAAGAAAAGCACGAGGCAAGTGACCACTTTATTATTTCTCATGATTCTGTGGGGTGACTGGGGCTCACCTGGATGGCAGAGCGGTTGAGAAGAAACAGCCAATGAAAAAGGGGAGAGGGGCCGGGCGCGGTGGCTCAAGCCTGTAATCCCAGCACTTTGGGAGGCCGAGACGGGCGGATCACGAGGTCAGGAGATCGAGACCATCCTGGCTAACACGGTGAAACCCCGTCTCTACTAAAAATACAAGAAAATTAGCCGGGCGAGGTGGCGGGCGCCTGTAGTCCCAGCTACTCGGGAGGCTGAGGCAGGAGAATGGCGTGAACCCGGGGGGGTGGAGCTTGCAGTGAGCCGAGATCGCGCCACTGCACTCCAGCCTGGGGCACAGAGCAAGACTCCGTCTCAAAAAAAAAAAAAAAAAAAAAAAAAAAAAAAGAAAAAGGGGAGAGGAAGGCACAAGGGGTGAAGGGACAGGTCAATAAGTCAGGCCCAAAAGCAGACAAGTGGAGAGTTCAACACATGCAGCCCAGGGAAGGACAGCCCTTCACAGTCAGTGGAAGACATGGGTACAAATGCAGAGGGCTTACAGGCAAAGACAGGAGAGAAGCAGCAGCTGGGGAGTGAGGTGATACTGCCTGCTCAGGGCAGGAACAGGGAGGTTTGAAGAGAAAAAGGAAGGCCTGAAACAGACCTCTCAGCTCTGGAAGGCAAACCTGGAGAAACTCAGAGGCTGCCCAGCAGTGGTGAGCGCCCACCCGAGGCTTGGCCCCATAACTGTAAGATGAAGCTGGTCCTGCCAATGATGGATTTTTTCCTCTAACAATGTTCAGCTGCTTGGGTGCAGCACAGAGAAGGCAAGTGGGTGGCCGGGTTTGGCAGGGGTGGGGTTTTGTGAGATGAGTCCAGCAGAAGGCCAGTGGAGAGAGTGAGTGAGAATGTGTGGAAGGCAAGGCTCATGATGGCAGAGTGTAGCTCTTCAGCCGGGCAAGGTGAACGTGGGACGGAGGACTGAAGGAAAGCCAGGAGTCAGCCGTGTCTGGACCAGAGGTCTCAGTGGTGGTCACAGAGCCATGGCTACGGGGGTGCCAAAGTGTACTGGGAGGTCAGCAGACGGGTTGTTGAAACTGGCATGTCATCATTGGCAGGACCAGCTTCATCTTACAGTTATGGGGCCAAGCCTTGGGTGAGTGCTCACCACTGCTGGGCAGCCTGCTGAGTTTCTCCAGGTTTGCCTTCCAGAGCCAAGAGGTCTGTTTCAGGCCTTCCTTTTTCTCTTCATGTCAGAGAGGGCACAATTTCTGGCAATTAGGTCTGGGGCACATCCATGAGTGGATGATGGAAGAGGAATGAGAGGAAAAGGTTGTTTGTGGATGAGGAGGTCAAGATACAGAGCCCAGAGAATGACAGCAGGAACCAAAACAAACTCAGAGGCTGAGCCATGGACTGAAATCTTCACCAAGGGATGAGAGCCGTCAGGAGGAGTCAAGGGCTAGAGCCACAGGTGTGAGCCTCACAAAACTGGGTTTTCAACACAGGAGACATGGCAAGCAGGAATGAGGAAGGAGCAAGAAGGCACCAACCCCACTAGTGGCCCTGAGGTACTTGGGAAGTGACTGAGGAAACCGCCTCCTCTGGAGAAGGCTGTAGGGCAGGGAGTCTCCTGAGACAGTGAGGTTTGGAGAAGACCATTTAGTGGAGGAAATGTTCAGAAGAGCAGGGTCTGCAGACCAAAACCGGCAACTCAAAAGGGCTCAAGTAAGAAGATAAAACCAACTCCTCCACTCTGACAACCACCTGCCTACCCTTTGACCCAAATCTCTGCCGTTTCTCGGGAGGCCCTGAGGAGGGAGAAGTGGTGCTGCTATAACTGAAGGGTCACCTGAGGTGAAGGCATCTGAACCTGATGAGAGGAATGGACAACAGTGTGTACCAGTAGGCAAGGGTAGAACGTCTGAGACGTCCACTGGCAGCAGCCGCCACCAGCCTTCAGCAATTCTTCACTGCATCCTGCTCTGTACCCGCTGCTGTAGTTGCAGTGGGACAGCAGGAAGCAGCAAAAGCCTGTTTTGAGTTCAGCGTCTCGTGTGAGCAAAAATCATATAATACTGAAAATTTACAGCCATAGAAAGTGCAAAGGGCCCAGGGGCAGTGGCTCATGCCTGTAATACCAACACTTTGGGAGGCCGAGGTGGGCAGATCACTGGAGGTGACGGGCTTGAGACCAGCCTGGCCAACATGGCGAAACCCCGTCTCTACTAAAAGTACAAAAATTAGCTGGGTGTGGTGGCACATGCCTGCAGTCCCCAGCTACTCAGAAGGCCGAGGCACAAGAATCATGCCTCACCACCTTGGAGGTGGAGGTTACAGTGAGCCAAGATGGCACCACTACACTCCAGCCTGGACAACAGAGCGAAACTCTGTCTCAAAAAAAGAAAAGAAAGAAAGAAAGTGAGTGCAAAGGGCTGGGCACGGTGGCTCAAACCTGTAATCTCAGCACTTTGGGAGGCCAAAGGAGGCAGGCAGATTTCTTGAGCTCAGGAGGTCAAGACCAGCCTGGGCAATATGGCAAAACCCCATCTCTAGGAGAAATACAAAAAATTAGCCAAGCGTGGGGGCATGCACCTGTAGTCCCAGCTACTCGGCAAGCTAGGCAGGAGGATCGTTTGAGCCTAGGAGAAGGCTTCACTGAGCTGCAGTTGCGCCACTGCACTCTAGCCTGAATGACAAAGTGAAACCCTATCTCAAGAAAGAAAAAAAAAAAAAAATGCAAAGAAGTCCCTGGTGTTGTGAGAGCATGAAATGAAAGCCCCAACCTTGTCTGGAAAGCCAGGAGGGGCCCTGTGCAAGAAGCCCCAGCCGATCCTCATTATGAGAAGAGCTAGGGGGTGGGAAACAGGTGAAGGCCTGGAGCCAGCCAACAGAAAAGGCATCTGCAAAGGCTCAGGGCAGGGAAAAAACCACAGGGTTTAGGACAACCTGGCTGGAGGGAATGAAGGGCGGGGGAAGCAGGTTGTGAGCTGAGGCTGGAAAGGTCAGCAGGGGTCAGACTATTGAGGACATGGGAGGCAAAGGCCCCCTTAACCTGGCCAGAGGTGTAGAGCGAACGTGGAAGGATCTTAAGCAAGGGGTGGACACGAGCGGGTCGGCAATTCAAAAAGATGACTATGGCAACGACAAAGGGAATAGTTTGTGGGATACAAGAGAAGAAGGCAGATGTAAGGTGCAATTCAAAGGCAATATCAACATCATGGTTAGGATGCCAGGGTAAGTGACAGCAGGATCGCGGAGGTAACGCCCTGCTTTCTGGCCTGGGAACTAACTGGCTGAGCAACCAAGAAAAAGAGATCACCAGAAAGGACTAGATTTTGATTGTGCTGTGGGGGGATGTGAAGAGCCCAAGCATGCAGCGTAGGACATGGCGAGTTTGAGGGGCGTGTGAGATATCCGAGGAGAGACTGCTAGCCAATGGTATTAGTTCCAAGTTGAGGTCAGGGCTGGAGGAAAAATGCAGTGGCCCTTTGGCCTATAGATCAGGTGACTGAGGGAGAGAGGACAACATAGAAGAGGGCCTATGGTCAAACCATGGGGCGCCCCAGCATGTAGACAGCCAGATCTGTACTGTGTCTCTGTGTCATGGCTACCCTCAGGAAAGGAAACATTTCAAAAGGGCAGGGGGTCATGTCAAATGCTACTGAGAAGTCAAAATAAAATGAGAACTGAAAAGTACTTTGGATTTAGCATCACGGAGGTCCTTGTGATCCAACATTTTCAGCTACCAGGATGTCCAAAGGTCTCTGTACAAAGGGCCTGGAATGGTTGACAACAGAATGTCAATCACTTCCCACCCAAGGATTTCCCAGTCACTGTCACTCCAGAGAGCACAAGTTCTAGATCTTCTAGCAGGGCCCCCAGAGCAGGACACATGCAAAACAAGCTGCTGAAACATGTGGAAAAAATATCATCACTTTCATTCCTTTCTTAGCTCAATTGTTTTAATGTCTATTTCTTGATTTTTTTTTTTTTTTTGCATTGGGGGGACAGTGTCTTGCTCTGTCACCCAGGCTGGAGTGCAGTGGCACAATATGGGTTTACTGCAACCTCCGCCTCCCAGGTTCAAGCAATTCTCCTGCCTCAGCCTTTCAAGTAGCTGGAATTACAGGTGCCCACCATCATGCCCAGCTAATTTTTCTGTTTTTAGTAGAGACGGGGTTTCACCTTGTTGGCCAGGCTGGTCTTGAACTCCTGACCTCATGATCCACCTGCCTCAGCCTCCCAAAATGCTGGGATTACAGGCGTGAGCCACCACACTCAGCCTATTTCTTGGCTATTTTTATATTGATTATAAAAATTTTACAATTGGTAAAAGTGATGTAGCGATGTGTGCGTGTATCTACATCTTAGATCCACGTATGTTGGGCATGTGTGCACATGCACCCTTCTCTGTGAGCCTGCACATAACGGCAGAGATGCTCAAAAGGTGCTTACGCTGGGGCATGCAGACCAACACCCCAGACCCCTGCTTCTGAGGCTCCATCCATCAGTGCTCTCGGCCTCAAGCCATCTGCACATGTGAGTTTCAGAGAGTGGGGTCACATTCTCTAAGTCTAGGAAGAAGCTTTTCCAACTTGGGTATCATGCATAGGAAAAAACACTGTTGCTTGCCCAGGGAAAAAGGGTGGTCACCAAAACCACTGGGCCGTGGGTACGACCAAGTGGGGGTGAGAAAGGCATCACAGCAGCGGCAGCCAAGGCCTCCACATTGGGTACCACACACGAATGCTCCCCTGCTGCCATCTGCCAGCATCCCATTGCTGTTTCGATTGCCATAAAGACACCAAACTTCCACAGTCTACACTCTCAGGAGGAAAGAGGAATACCCACTGCTCACTCAGTCTCTGCAAGGTGGCTTCCAATAAATATACCGAGAGCCCCTCCTGGCAGAAAGATAGATCAGGATTTTCCAAGGGTAGATAAGAGACACTGCCAAGCCCTGGAGTAGCAAAGGGTGGCTAACACCAGTTCACATCTCAAACAGATGCAGAAAGACTCAATTACTTACTTGAAATTCATTTTCTTTCTGAGCTTGTTCGGATCCCTCTTTATTACAGGATCTCTATGAATGAGAAAAAGGAAACACTTCCAGTGAGATGGGGAACACTGAACAAACACTAACTTTGCAACCACCAGAACAGTCAGGGTTTACAAAACATCACAGGTCTTTAAGGAAGATTTCTCAGCCCACCGATGTGACGGGCAGCATCTAATGCACCAGCAGCCTCCAGCACTAGTACCAACGCCTTAGAAAGTGCTTCATTGCTTTATGAGAAAAGGGATGTGCCGGTGAGACCCGATAGCTGCACGTCTCACAGCCGCCCCATGTACCTTTCACAATTTCATTGTTAGAGGAAAGTCAATAGAGTGCACTCTTCCAATCAGGCCTTCTAAAGACAAGCGGTCAGGCTGAGTCTCTCACCAATTTAGCTACGTGGTTCTCTCAAGTCAACCTGCAAGAACAGGGAGTGTAAACATGCCTGTGGACAGCTGTGGTCAGCACAGAACTCGGACAGAGAAGAAAGCGCTGTGCAGGCAGGAAACCTGGCACAAAATCTGTGCAGACATGCCCTGCCGACTCGCCACTTTCCCGGAGTAACCCCTATAGTTCAGTCGGTCACCAGCTCAAGCTGAACTGTTCCTCCACCATAAAGAGGACTGTGTGAATTTAATAAAGTCTCTAAAATTATTTCACATATTAATATATTAAGAAATACTTTTACATCACTTTCCTCAATGAAATTGCAAATTTATGGTAACCTGGATTCTAGCAATAACAACACACTAGATCATTAACTACCATAAACAACCCTTGGGCTACATTCTTCATGGCACAGATCATACATTTTAAGAGCAACCCCCCACCCCAAATGCTTTAAAATCCTTCGTACTATCTTTAATAAGGGAATGGGGAAAAGTAAAGTCAGAAACTTGTGTCATGACAAACTTTTATACTCAAACACTGCCTCTAAAAATGTTACTTGTTACAATTAAACTAAGTCTGCTTAAGCCAGACCCAAAAGGAATCCCATAAAGGAAACCTCTTTAAAAAAATTTAATGTAACAGATTCTTGAACATCCCATGAAAAACATACCTTTCCATTCCACAGCTTTATCAAAAATACCTGTACCAAGGGTGGAAAGTGTGGACAGGAAAAAAAATGCCACGTTAAGCAACACCAGCTACTCTAGCACCAATCAAAAACCTAGTGATTTAAAGCAACCACTCATCCATCACACACTGAAATAACATTCCAGACATTTTAATGCATGTTTTGTATAAACAGTACATGTTCTATCTTACTCAACACAAAAGTAAACAAAAGAAGTACCCATGTTCATAAATCTATTTGCAAAAGACTCTTAATATTTGCACTGATACATATTCAATACTATATTTAGCATACAGTTAAGTATACTTGGTACAAAGTACAGAAAGTACAAATGGGGATTTATGATATTTTCATTTGTGTAATCTGCAGTTCTCTAATGAAAAGATGTTACACGTTAAATCCCGTTACAATGAAAGTTATAAAAATCAAAATACTACAAAAATGCTTTCAGATCTTTGCAGATGATTTGATGTGCGATGTGGTAAGCACTGGAAAGCTTCACTTCACCCTAATTCCAAATACTCTCGTGACTGCACTGTTACCTTAGACTCTGCTTTGGTGGTCGCCCCTTCCAAGCAGTCTGTAAATTCCTAATGAATAGGGACTGCATCTTTTCTTGATGTTAGTCTTCTCCCAGAGCACCAAGCAAATCTTGATGCCCACTACACTTTTTAGGCTGCATGAATAAATGAACGCTCCAGAGCGGTACAGCACGAGGCAAGTGAGCCCAAGGAGCTGCCTGGTGCCATGCAGCCAACCAGCAACAGCAAATTCCCATCCAGGATCTTGGTAACAAGGAAGCTAGCCGTGGGGTTAATTAGAAATGCCCCTTCAGAAGTCCTTGTGCTTTTTTCCCCAAATAAACTTAAGAATAAAAAAGTTCTATGATATATTACATATTAATACTTTGCAGTATAAACTTTAAGACAAATAAGAAAGTTTGATACTCTTCTGAAATTGTTGTAACGGGATTTGACCTGTACACAATTCTAAATGACTATGGTTATTCCTATGCTGTTGTTACTCTAACTGTATCTTCTTAGGGAGATACAGTTAATGGGTTATTTAGCCATCAGAAGTCCCTTTCCCTTATCTAATGGTGCTCTCAAAAGCAAGTTACTTCATCCAAAGTTAAAAATTGGCTGAGTCCCCAAGGCCTTGCCTTTCTTTAAACATATTGGCACTATAAGTGGTAGTAAATTCCATGATAATCTCCCCTGCCCACTCCCCCTCAGTCCACCTCCATATGAATTCATTACTTATACCAAAAGAGCACCATTATGAAGGCAAGATGGACTTCTGCAATATCCAGCCCTCTGTTCTGTTTCCTCAGTACAGAATGTTCAGTCTCCCTAAGTCCTGTAAATAAGAAGTGTAAGACCAGGAAATCTCAAACCAAGTGGATATTCATGGAAAGGTAAGAGAAGAACTTTTTCGTCCAGGAAGACAGGAAGTTAAATACATTCTGGGGCCGGGCGCGGTGGCCCACGCCTGTAACCCTAGCACTTTGGGAGGCTGAGGCAGGTGGATCATCTCAGGTCAGGAGCTTGAGATCAGCCTGACCAACATGGTGAAACTCCAACTCTACTAAAAATACAAAAAAATTAGCCGGGCATAGTGGCACGTGCCTGTAATCCCAGTTACTCAGGAGGCTGAGGCAGGAGAATCACTTGAACCCCAGAGGAAGACGTTGCAGTGAGCTGAGATCATGCCACTGCACTCCAGCCTAGGTGACAAGAGCAAAACTCTGACTCAAAAAAAAAAAAAATATATATATATATATATGTATATATATATATAAGTATATATATAAGCATCTGTGGGATTTTACTTCAGTGACATAAATTCATTTGAAGCAGATATTAAAATACATTGTATATTTAGTATGACATCAAACTTTTCTCTAACAAGTTAATAAAAATTATCTTCTATAAGTTATAAAACAAAACTAAGCTTTTTACATTTATTAGAAATTTGAACATTGGTTATTTAATATTAAGTAATTATTAAATTTTTTAAATGTGAACATTACTGTGGTCATTTTAAAAAAATCATCTTGTATAGATACAGACTGAAACATTTACAGAATAATATAACACCTGGAATTTGCTTCAAAATAACCCTGGGGGAGTAAATGAGGGAAAAGATGGAAGAAGATTGGCTGGTGAGGGGAAGATGAAGAATGGACACTAGGGTTCATTATACTCTTCTACTTTAGGGTATATCTGAAATTCCCCATAATAAAAACTTTTAAAAAATAAACATTGAAATTTCAAGACCTAAGAAATCAGAATGTCTCAATTATGCCTAAGACACCCAACTCCATAAATATACTGAAAACCACTGAATTCTACACTTAAAAGGCACATAATAATAAAAAATATATTGCCACTGGCTTCCTCCCACCTTTCTTTCCTTCCTATTTTGGGCTTAGTTTTCAAGAGAATCTTAAGTTAGAGTCATATATTCATTAGCCTGTGATGTAGGAAATAAAAGAGGCTACTGTGACGGCATTAATAAAGGAGGCGTAATTACTATTTTAAAGTTAGCTTTTAAGAGGTGAAACTTTAAAAAAAAGTTTGGAGACTGGGTCTCCCTCTGTCTCTCAGGCTGGAGTGCAGTGGCAGGAATAGGGCTCACTGCAGTCTCAACTTCCCCAGGTCGAGCAATCCTCCTGTCTTAGCCTCCTAAGTAGCAGGACCACAGGCATGTGTCACTATACCTGGCCTTTTTTTTTTTTTCTTGTAGAGGTGGGATCTCACTGTGTTACCCAGGCTGCTCTTGAACTCCTGAGTTCAAGTGATCCTCCTGCCACAGTCTCCCAAAGGGCTGAGATTACAGGCATGAGCTGCCATGACCAGCCTGAAAAAGATTTTTTGATTGGCCAAGAACTTTTAAATTTAAAAACGAAATTCCTGAAAGTCTAAATTATATTAGCTAGGGAGTAAAATGAAAAAATAGAGGACTTACACTTTTACTTTAAATACTTCTATACTTTAAAAAGTGCTTAAAAGCTTGTATTATTTTTATAATAAATACATTTGGTACAAGGTTTCAAATGTTTACTTTTCTAACAAAATTGCATTTTAAGGCTTTGGGTTTTGTTTTGTTTTTTGTTTTTGATACAGCGTCTCATTCTGTCACCTAGGCTAGAGTGCAGTGGTGCGATCTCAGCTCATTGCAACCTCTACCTCCTGGGTTCAAGTGATTCTCCCACCTCAGCCTCCTGAGTAGTTGGGATTACAGGTGTGCGCCACCACGCCTGGCTATTTAGGCTTTGTATTTTAAATGAGACTATGAAAAGCAGTAAATGTTCATATTATAGAGCACGGGTTTTCAAAATGTTCTACTTCATGCTTTAAAAATAAAATGGGCCAGGCACGGTGGCTCATGCCTGTAATCCCAACAGTTTGGGAGGCCGAGGCGGGCAGATCACGAGGTCAAGAGATAGAGACCATCCTTGCCAATATGGTGAAACCCCCTCTCTACTAAAAATACAAAAATTAGCTGGGTGTGGTGATGTGCGCCTGTAGTCTCAGCTACTCGGGAAGCTGAGGCAGGAGAATCGCTTAAACCCAGGAGGCTGAGGTTGCAGTGAGCCAAGATCACACCACTGTACTCCAGCCTGGCGACAAAGCAAGACTCTGTCTCATAAAATAAAATTTAAAAAAATCAATAAGTAGTAAGACAACTCCAGGACCAAGAAGGAAGAGACATCCCTTTATTGTATTTTGTGTTATATGATTTTAGGATTCAAAAACCTACTTTAAGTTACCTAATGTTCCACAACACAGCAGGTGTATTTCTTTTAACCTATTTAAGCCATCAGACAGAATAAACTTACTTGGCCAGTACTTAATGAAAGACTTCTCTAATACTGAGGGAAGTAGGTTTATGACTAAATGAATAAAGCCCCACTGGGAGATGAAACAAACCAGCACCTCAGTTTTCTCTAGAGTCTGTGCATAGTAAGAATTGGTGAAAGTGGCATAAAGAAAGCGTCGTTAAATCACATAGAGCTATCATTTAAATGTCATTTAAAACATCTTTAACATCTGAAACATTTATCTTCAAAGTGTCTTTAAAGATCCACTACCTACATGAGCTCCTTGTGAGACAGATTTTAAAAAGTGATGAATCAGCTACGAAGAACACCATGTCATCAATAGCAAAATAAATTGGAAATGCTATTTAAGAAACCAAATCATTATTGATTATGGATAATATAATATGAGCCAGGCACAGTGGCTCACGTCTGTAATCTTAGCACTTTGGGAGGCTGAGGGGGGAGCAGATCATTTGAGGTCACGAGTTCAAAACTATCCTGGCCAACATGGTGAAATCTCTTCTCTACTAAAAATACAAAAAAATTAGCCAGGCCTGGTGGCAGGCGCCTGTAATCTCAGCTATTTGGAAGGCTGAGGCGGGAGAATGGCTTGAACCTGGAAGGCGGAGATTGCAGTGAGCCAAGATCGCCCCACTGCACTCCAGCCTGGGCAATAGAGTGAGACTTCATCTCACACACGCACAAAAAAATCATAATACAGAATAGAAACAGGTACTGTTAAATATAATGGTGGCTGCTGAACTAAAATGATATACAAATGAGAGTACAGGTTTTTTGTAGAAAAAAATTTGTGCCATCCATTTTTTAATAGAAAAAAAGAAAAATACATACAAAAAAAGAAAACTAAGAAACACGGATAACATTCTCTTCTTCCTACCACTCCTTCCTCACCAAAAAATAACTAAATGGATCATTCACCTTACTGTCTCTTTTAAAGGCTTTACATAAAACAGTAAATTGATTGTGACCTTTTAAAAATGTTTTGAGACCTACAAACAAATAAGTAAGAATAATCCTTTCTGGGCGCGGTGGCTCATGCCTGTAATCCCAGCACTTTGGGAGGCCAAGGTGGGAGGATCACCTGAGGTTGAGAATTTGAGACCAGCCTGACCAACATGGTGAAACTTTGTTTCTATGTGGAATACAAAAATTAGTCAGGTGTGGTGGCGCATGCCTCTAATCCCAGCTACTCAGGGGACTGAGGCACAAGAATTGCTTGAACCTGAGAGGCAGAGGTTGCAGCAAGCTAAGACCATGCCATTGCACTCCAGCTTGGGCGACAGAGTGAGGCTGTCTCAAAAAAAAAAAAAAAAAAAAATTCCTACTCAAAAAAAAAAAAAAAAAAAATCCTAGACTTAGTTTCTAGGATATCTAAATTTTGGTCTGGGAAAATAATCCATCTTTCTACTAATCTGGTATTACCTTCCTGAGCTGAGTACTGAACAACTCCCAGGCCATCGTATTCACCCTGAGAACAGGAGCCTGTGGTACATCATTCGGATTCAATTCAGTAGCTGTGATGCCCATGTGGTCTTGGAGTGGCATGCTTCTTTACTGGGTAGCCTGTGGCTTCAGAGACCCTTAATACCCACCCTGGTCATCTCACCACACTCAACCCTCTAGGAGAGAAATGATTTTTAATACAGGGGTGGCATCTGTTATAATCCCTGGCCTGCCGAGTCCCTGTTGATCATGCAGCTATGTTCCATCTCAGGAGAGGTGGGGCAGGAAAAAGCCTGAGAACCATGACTCTATAGAATGTGTTCAATTCTACATAATTGAAAGAGTTATGCAACTCTTTCAATTAACATTTTGCAGTATGGTTTCTTTGCAATATGTTTTCCTCTCAGAGTTATCATGGACCCTAACCTTATTTCTTCCTGATTTCTATGAAAAAAAATGAAATCATCCTGTATTTATTGCTTTTATGGCTTCTTACAGCACTTTCTTGAACTCCTGACCTCAGGTGATCCGCTCGCCTCAGCCTCCCGAAGTGCTGGGATTACAGGCATGAGCCACCACGCCCGGCAACTTATAGCACTTTCTGAATACATTTTACAGAACACATTAAAATGTGAGATCTCATGCAATGATTTAAAGTATAGCTTATGTTATTATCTAAAGAGCACATATGAATTACAAGAATTTAAACAGATAAGTGATTTCTAACATTTTATGGTAGTCTCTAGAGTGTCTTCAATTATCCCAAGGACCAATCTAAAACAACTTGATCTTTTTGGACACTAATAATTTCAAAATTGGATGACTTGATGAGCATCCCTAGGAAACTAGAACTTCTAAAACATTTTAAGCAACATAAGCCAATAGAAAGACAGGTGAGTGGAAACCCAGGTTTTAAAAAGGCCCATTTCGGCCAGATGCGGTGGCTCATGCCTGTAATCCCAGCACTTTGGGAGGCTGAGGCGGGTGGATTGCGAGGTCAGGAGATCAAGACCATTCTGGCTAACACGGTAAAACCCTGTCTCTACTAAAAATACAAAAAATTAGCTGGGCGTGGTGGTGGGCGTCTGTAGTCCCAGCTACTCAGGAGGCTCAGGTAGGGGAATAGCGTGAACTCAAGAGGTGGAGGTTGCCGTGAGCTGAGATCGCGCCACTGCACTCCAGCCTGGGCAACAGAGCGAGATTCCATTTCCAAAAAAAAAAAAAAAAAAAAAAGAGGCCCATTTCAGGACTTTCTCAAAATGTATGTCTGATCCAGGGCAACCTGCTGATCCAATACTCCCCAGACTTCCAAGACTAAATAAAATACCTTCCCTCTAAGTATCCCAAGGGTTGACTTGTAAGCAACACCTTTACAGGAAGTGTGCTTCACTACATCAGATCAGCACTGCAGAGCTCCCTAAGGTCTCAGGTACCCAGTGTATGAAAGCACACTGACTGGTAAGGACAAAGAAGAAGGTTTGTTTCTAATTCTGACCAAAATATCAAAATATATATGGTGTTTCCTTAATGCTGGAAGTGGTATGAAGGAAGAACTTGATTACTTCAATTAAGTTATCAAGTTGAGGCCCATAAACTTCTAAAATTCCTAAATGTTTGTCATTTTCTACTGAGGAAACAGAAGAAAGGAATCTGATTTGCTTTGGACAAAAAAAAAGTGATATATTTATTACACAACATTCTGAAATCTTAATCACTGTACCTCTTTAAGCACAGCACAAACTGTAGCTGGTGCTACTTAACAAGCATTACAACTTTCTTTTTTAAAAGCAATTCTTGAATCCAAGAACTAAAAGAAAGAAATTAAAGCTGTAGAGAATGCTCCAACTTCAGAGGTCTCATACTATACCGTGAATCGTGTCTGTCACCTGGAAACCAGAGTGCTCCAGGCACGATCGCATGGACAAGCCTGCAGCAGAGAACACATGCACATACAGCTAAAGTGGTACATTACCCCCAACGCCCTTCACTCCACCCAACATAAAGACATTCCTTCCCAAAGAGGGGTGGGCTGCGGTCAAACCATCGTTCCATGGACCAGAAATCCGCATTGGCTTCATGCTATAAATCCCAAACATTTAATACCAGCAAGACAAAGACACTTTGAATATGTAAAAATTAGACATAGTAGTCTGTGGTTTATTTGGTTATCAAAAGAAGGCACCAAAGCAGGTATGGAAGGACTATTAGTAGTAATTTGGCAACTATCTTGGGAGAGTATCAGCTAAAGAAATGTTAGGTTAGCCCAAATGGGAACACACAACACGAGAAAAATGTTTCACTTCTGAGAGGGAAGTTTTGACTGCCTTCGGAATAAAGAATTAAACCATACTCAAAAGTATAATGGAATTTTTTTAAAGCAGCGTGAACAGAACAACTTAAATTCCTAATGATCCTAATGCAATGAGGAAAAAAGTGACAATTCACAGAATTCAGTTACCAGGGACATAATTCCTTCAAGGAGTACCAGCAATACTGGTCTTTGCATGGTGTGACCTTAGTAACATAAAGAAATACTCTTTAGCAGCTGATTTCTCAGTAGCCAGTAGTTTAATATTAACTATTTATGAGTTATCCATATTTTATTGTGGCTTAATTTTTAATTAAACTGGGGCTAAGAGAAAACAGGGAGGAAGACATTTGTTTTCTAGATTCAAAAAGGACGGTGTCTCAAATTTTACTCTTTTGAGTTGCTAATACATATCTGCGTTGTGCCTTGATGCCTTTATTATGGTTAGTACTCAAACAAGCACTAATATTAGCCTTCTATTACTCAAAAAACAAACAAAAACAATTTTCCAGACAACATTCAAGAGAGATCTTTGATGTGTATTATAAACATTCATGCCTGTGAGACCGCTCATAACGGTGAGGCCAAATCTCTCCATTCATGCACAGAAGGAAGTGGCTTAACACAGAGTCACTGTTCTGACAGAGGAAGGGACAAAGCAATCCTCTGAGACTTCCGCCAACTGGCACAGGTTACATTGAAGGAACAATACGTACTGACATTTGTGTCTTCCACAATTCATGATAAATAAGCAAACTGGTTATTTGTAATCAGCCAAACTTGCTTCTCTGAAAAGGCTGCTACTGGACGTTGCAGAGCTCATGTTCCTTCCCAGTATCAGAAAGGAAAAAAATCAAGTTACATTTATAGCTAATTTTATACATTTACGCTCTCTTCTAGCAATTCTATCTCTTTCCACAATGCAAAGGCTGACCTATTCCCAAAACTTCTATTAAATTATCCTCCTTTAGCTCAGGGTAGTTTCACAGTTGAGTTTGGTTTTCATAATCTATGCAGCTAATGAAAATAACCTCATTTCCATTAAAATTAAAGATAGCCTATGTAAAACAGACACTAAATTATATTGACATGCATTACTTTAAGATCAGACCAATATTTTTATGTTTAATAATTTCCTACAAATAATATTCTATAGCTGTGTGTGTCTTATCTTGTTCATATTTTCAAAAGGACCCATTCTTGACCTTGACAAACACAGGAATTTTCATAAGCACCCTAAAACTAACACAAATCCTAAACAAAAACTCCAGGATACAGTCAGGAAGTCTGCTTCTGTCTCATCTTAGATAGAAATAGAGGTTAGAAGAGACAGATGTTTGTGGGACAGAAGCTGTAGGGCCGAACCCAATCAAAGTTTTACCTTGGCTTTTTGGCACTTAACCCTTAGAGAACTGTACCAAAGAGCAGTCATTTCAGTGTCACTATGGAAATAAAGGAAATTAGACATCTTACAATGCCAAGATGAAGAAAAATGAGAAAGTTGAGAATCATCTAGTTATTTTAAACCAAGTCACCTGTAAATCATTTGCTGATCAAAGAACGTGTAAAATGTTACCACCTCTGATTCTCACAGAAGTAAAATGTTCAAAAGCTTAAAACAAGGAAGGGAAATAGAAAGAAGGGACATACTAAACTAAATCTGTCATATAATTAAGCAAAAATGCAAAATACTCTGAGAAAACACATAGGCCTATTATTTGTGCAGTAGTCTTCAATTAACATTTTTCCAAGGAGTGAATTCTAGCCCACCTTAAAGGATGCTATAGCTGCATTTGTAAAGTTGGCTTGGGAGATACCAGTTATATTTGTATAAATACACACACATGTATAGGATGTGTGTATGCTTTCCTATGAGGTAGAGCAAAAAGAAGGAAAGCAGAAGATTTGAGTCACATTATATTTAATTCTCTCTTTAACCCTTAATTTTATGAAAATAATGTGATTTATTATTTGGGGCTCTGTATTTGCTCAGTCACATCTCTCAATTAATGCAAATCTTGACAATTTATTATCAATCCTAACAATTTATCATAAATTCTGGCTTTTTTTTTTTTTTTTTTTTGCTGTGATAGGAACAAAACCCTCACTGTAGACCATAAATATCTCCTTCCATTGTAGGCCAGATTCATTCTAAAGAGTTGGCTATACATCGCAATTTCATCACACCTAGACCGCAGCAAAAATAAATAATAGAAACTTTAAAGCTGTTGAAAATATTTGGAAAGGAATTTAAAATCCCTGGCACAGTGTGTGGCAGCTCAGCTCCTAAAGCACACAGCAGCTGTTCCCTGGCTCGCATCTTAGAAGCTTCTAAGCCTGCTCTTTACTTTCCTTCTTTTGTACCTTAGCCATCTTTTGGAGTTCTTGATTTTGGTTCCCCTCCTCATGTTGTCACAGTACTCCCAATGACCAGCACTCTCCAATGGCCATTAATATCTGAAACTCTTAACTGGCAACAAGTATGCCTGCTAAACTCCACAGAGCTAGGAAACCAAATATATTGAACTCTGTGACTCTAAGCTTCATGGTTTACTAAGTTTAAACTACAACCAAAAAAGTGTGCTTGAACTAAGGACTTGAACAACTGAATAATTACATTGAAAATACAGATTCCCACCTACAAAGCAAAGAAATAGTTTTTTTCCAACAAAAATGAGTTTGTTGTCTATGTCAACTGTCAGATTGTCAGAGGTATGCTTATTATCCATGTAGAAAACTACTAATTTCCCTTCCGGTTTGTTTTTGTTTTTGTTTTTTGAGACAGGTCTCTCTCTGTCCCCCAGGCTACAGTGCAGTGGTATGATCTTGGCTCACTGCAACCTCCACCTCCTGGACTTAAGGGATCTTCCCACCTCAGCCTCCAAAGTTTCTGGGGAACCACAGGCACATGCCAGCACGCCCACCTAATTTTTTATAGAGACAGGGTTTTGCCATGTTGCCCAGGCTGGTTTCAAACTCCTGGACTCAAGTAATCCACCTGCCTTGGCCTCCCAAAGTGTTGGGATTACAGGAGTGAGCCACCATGCCCAGCCCTAACTTCCCTTTCTATCCAAGGTGCTTTCAAGTATGGTTTCACCTTACATCAGTAGATATAGCTTCAGGAATGGAAACTCATTTAACATTTGCCTAATAAAAACATAATTGAGAAGCTAAACGTGGGGTACCTCCCCCCAAATTGGAATCATATGTAAAACATACTCTATTCTATTAGTTTGGTAAGAGTCAATTACATTTTAAGTGACTTAAATAATTCTTTTTATTTGTCTTAGTTACTTAATAGTCTTTTTTCTTCGAAAAAAATTAGGACATAGAATTCTGTTCAAACAAATTTTATTTCCATACATTTCTACTGTATTTAACTACTGTCAGGTACTACTTCCACAATGCTAAAATTTCAAAATGGAAAAAAGACTAACAATAAATAATAATAAAGATAATGAATCTTTATTAGAGGAAGGCTAATTGCCAAGTTGTAGGCTATGCTGCAGCTGGCTTTTACTAAGTGACTCATATAATAAACCAGAACATTCTCGAGCTGGGCTGTCCAACACAGTGGCCACGAGCTACATGTCACTATTTTAATTTAAATTAATTAAAATTAAAAACAATTTAAAATTCAGTTCAACAGTCACACTTGCCACATTCCACATATTCATTACTGACATGTGGCTGGAGACGAGTGTATCAGACAGCACAGATGCAGAATACTCCATTACTCCCATCACTGTAGCACTGCTCTAGAGCACAGGATTGAACTCCTAGGTTAGTCTAGCCCTCAGAGGAGCACCTTGTAACACATTTAAAATGCTTCTTATTTAAGTTAGAAATGAAAGCCTCATAAATCAGATTTAAACAATAGTTTTATATCACGTGTAATTTCAGCAGCTATTTATTATTTTAAAAGTGTTGTATAAATGCAAAACACACAAAACAGTAGAAATGGGACTTAACTATTGGAGAATCTAAACAGTCCTCAAAGAAAAAATGACTATCAAGACATACCAGGCCAAGCGCAGTGACTCATGCCTGTAATCCTAGCATTTTGAGAGGACTAGACGGGCGCATCACTTAAGCCCAGTAGTTTGAGACCATCCTGGGAAACATGGTGAAACCCTGTCTCTACAAAAAATACAAACATTATCTGGGCGTGGTGGCTCACTCCTGTAGTCCCAGCTACTCAGGCGGCTGAGCTGGGAGGGTCACCTGAGCCCAGGAGGTCGAGGCTATAGTCAGCCATGGTTGTGCCACTACATTACAGCCTGGGTGGCAAAGTGAGACCCTGTCTCAAAACAAAAAAAGGCACATCAGTAAAAGTGCCAAAATAACAATGAAAGATTTTTAAAACTATACTCTGAAACTGCAACTTGATTAAATTTAAAACCCAAGCTGCATGGTGAACACAAGAATCTTTTCTGCTTGTGTATTAACAGCAAGAGGTCTGTGTTTTCAGTTAGCATCAATTGTGGTCCTAGCTGGATGCCAGCTATCTGCACCTAATGACAAAGTGACCACAGATATCCTCAACAAGCGTACACATGTGTGGAATAAACATACTAACTTGTTCCCCACATTTTTAGATCTTAACCATTTCCACAGCTTGACAGAGTCAAGGAAAAGCTATCCAATAAAAGGGTTTCTTCACATTATGACAATTTTTTTAAGAATTAACACCTAGACTGCCAATTTGAACTTTAATATTGCCAAACATATAATCAAATATCATATGGATATGACCTGCTTTTTAGATTGAGCTGAAATAGGCCGGTCTTCTAAAAAATTTAGCTTGAAAACTACTCTATTTCATTAAGATAAAATGGGCCCTTCCAAAGAAGATTAAAAAGGATATCAGGGCCAGGCGTAGTGGCTCATGCCTGTAATCCCAGCACTTTGGGAGGCCGAGGCAGGTGGGTCACAAGGTCAGGAAATTGAGCCCACCCTGGCTAACATGGTGAAATCCTGTCTCTACTAAAAATACAAAAATTAGCCGGGCGTGGTGGTGGGCACCTATAGTCCCAGCTACTTGCAAGACTGAGGCAGGAGAACGGCATGAACCCAGGAGGCGGAGCTTGCAGTGAGCCAAGATTGCACCACTGCACTCCAGCCTGGGCGACAGCAAGACTCCATTTCAAAAAAAAAAAAAAAAAGGCTGGGCACGGTGGCTCACGCCTGTAATCCCAGCACTTTGGGAGGCCAAGGCGGGCAGATTACGAGGTCAGGAGATCAAGACCATCCTGGCTAACATGGTGAAACCCTGTCTCTACTAAAATTATAAAGAATGAGCCGGGCGTGGTGGCGCACACCTGTAATACTAGCTACTCGGGAGGCTGAGGCAAGAGAATGGCATGAACCTGGGAGGCGGAGCTTGCAGTGAGCCGAGATCGTGCCACTGCACTCCAGCCTGGGCGACAGAGCGAGACTCCATCTCAAAAAAAAAAAAAAAAAAAAACACACAGATATCAAAATCCTACCACAGGCCAGGCGTGGTGGCTCACGCCTGTAATCCCAGCACTTTTGAGAGGCTGAGGCGGACAGATTACCTGAGGTCAGGAGTTTGAGACCAGCCTGGCCACCACTATGGTGCAACCCTATCTCTACTAAAAATACAAAAATAGCCAGGCATGGTGGTGTGCCTATAATCCCAGCTACTCGGAAAACTGAGGCAGGAGAATTGCTTGAACCCAGGAGGCAGAGGCTGCAGTGAGCCGAGATCGCACCACTGCATTCCAGTCTGAGCAACACAGCCAGACTCCATCTCAGGAAAAAAATAAAAAAATAAAAATCCTGCCACAGAAATATATCAACCTGGCCGGGCGCAGTGGCTCATGCCTGTAATCCCAGCACTTTGGGAGGCCACGGCAGATAGATCACTTGAGGTCAGGAGTTCGAGACCAGCCTGACCAACATGGTTAAACCCCGTCTCTACTAAAAAAATACAAAACTAGCCAGGCATGGTGGCATACATAACGCCAGTTACTTGGGAAGCTTAGGCAGGAGAATCAGTTGAACCCGGGAGGCAGAAGTTGCAGTGAGCTGAGATCGCGCCATTGCACTCCAGCCTGGGCAACAAGAGTGAAACTCTGTTTCAAAAAAAAAAAAAAAAAAATACATCAACCTAACATTTCTATTGTGGTCAAAGAAATAGTAAATTCATGACATTAATAATATTAATGATAAACCCAGACAAGTTGGGATCCCCTGTAACTGAATAATTCAATAGATACTTTAATTAAGAATTAGATTATTTAAGTAATATAAAACTTTAGAAAGATTATGACTATAACAAACAATTCAAAGTTTTAAAGAAATCTCAGAGAAATAGTTATCAAATTCAGCTTCGTTGAGATCATACTTTGTTAACTGGGACTATCCTCTAAAATCTTTTGGATTATGTTATAAAAACAATACCTTCTCCACATTAGAACTTTACAATCTAAATCTGAGCTGAAAATTTTAATCAATATGTAGAACCAAGAATCATCAAGCACTATGTAAGATTTAACCAACGTTGTACCTTCTCTGGATGTGAAACTGGGAATACCTGTACTAGTTTACTAATAAATAATAACTAAAAAAGAACAGGAATTAACTCAGAATGCAAACCAAGTTGTGCAGCCCAATTACAGTAAAAGCAATATACTTAAATATCTTTAGTAACACCATTAAAGTATTTAAAATCTCTTTCCAAGGTATCTCAGGAAAGAAGATTTAAAATGTTAACAGGACCCCCCCCTCCCAAAGTAGCCTATCAACTCACCATCTGCAAAATCGCTCCATAAAGTCGCAGGAGCACTTTCCGAGGCTCATCGCCAAGGGTGGCTGTGGTATCAGGTAGGGAGCACTGGAACAGCATGTTGCTAAGGCCGCCTCTGTCAGAAATAAGAGGATAGTAAGTATCTGTATTACAGGTGAGCTAAATCACTCTTCTTGGATAAATATGGATGAAAAGTCAGGGTTACACAATAACTGTTCTCATCTTATCTCGATTTATTCTCTCAATTTAACTCCATGAGTCACATTAAAAACAGACAAATTCTCTATCTGTTTAATTTCTAGAGTAGAGGTGGGGAAGCGTTTTTGAAATCGCCTGTGTGGGCTGGGCGCGGTGGCTTACGTCTGTAATCCCAGCACTTTAGGAGGCCAAGGCGGGTGGATCACAAGGTCAAGAAATCTAGACCATCCTGGCTAACACGGTGAAACCCCATCTCTACTAAAAATATAAAAAAATTAGCCAGGCATGGTGGCGGGCACCTGTAGTCCCAGCTACTTGGGAGGCTGAGGCAGGAGAATGGCATGAACCGGAGAGGCGGAGCTTTCAGTAAGCCGAGATCACGCCACTGCACTCCAGCCTGGGCGACGGAGCGAGACTTGCCTGTGTGTACCTCCACATGCTGTTTTCCTTTAGAGAAGAAAGAAGAAATGCCCTCAGTCCTGGGAAGGGGAAAGGCATCCCAGATGCATCCCTGCAAACTCATATTCTTCTAGAATCCAAAAATCTCCATTATATTTCTATAATTCGCAGGTTAAAATCTTGAGGCAATATTTAAACCTTCTTCTCTAGGGCTTTCCATTTGATATGTATTAATAGTTCCAAGATCTTCTATGCTAGTGTTACTAAAGATCTGTCAACTGATTTTGACTAGGAGCTTGTTCAAAAAACCTCCAACATTAACTGGTTACCAGGGCCTTCAGATGAAACAGGAGACCTCCATACTCTAATCACACACCAAGTAGGTAGCTAAGCAAGGAATCAAATTCAGGCATATGGCTCCAGAATCCTTGCTTATAACTAACCATGAAGAGTTGTCAAAGAGATAGGAGGCAAAGCTGAAGAGCACCATGTGCCACATTAAAGATGTCATAGGAGGCCTGGTGCGGTGGCTCACGCCTGTAATCCCAGCACTTTGGGAGGCCAAGGTAGGTGGATCACCTGAGGTCACCTGGCCAACATGGTGAAACCCTGTCTCTACTAAAAATACAAATCAGATGGGATGGTGGCACACACCTTGTAATACCAGCTACTTGGGAGGCTGAGGCAGAAGAATCGCTTGAACCCAGGAGGCAGAGATTGTAGTGAGCCATTATTACACCACTGTACTCCAGCCTAGGCGACAGAGCGAGACTCCCATCTCAAAAAAAAGGAGAGGAGGCCAGGCGTGGTGGCTCACGCCTATAATCCCAGCACTTTGGGAGGCCGAGGCGGGCGGAGGTCAGGAGATCGAGACCATCCTGGCGAACACTGTGAAACCCCGTCTCTACTAAAAATACAAAAAAATTAGCCGGGCGTGATGGTGGGCGCCTGTAGTCCCAGCTACTTGGGAGGCTGAGGCAGGAGAACGGCGTGAACCCGGGAGGCGACGGAGCTTGCGATGAGCGGAGATCGCGCCACTGCACTCCAGCCTGGGAGACAGAGCGAGACTCCGTCTCAAAAAAAAAAAAAAAAAAGAGAGGAGACGAGAGGGGAGGGGAGGGGAGAAGAGAGAGGAAAAAAGAAAAATGTCATAGGAGCTGCAAAATCACCTTCCATCAGGACTACTCTCTATAAACCTCTATGACACAAAAGTCTCTGTGTCCTATCACTGCTATAACAAATTACTACAAACTTAGTGGCTTAAAACTTTAAAACTGAAAACAGATTCTGATCGAGCTCATGAATTTTTAAAAATAAGGGTAACTAGGTGGAAATGGGGAGTCGGTTGAGTTTAATGGGTACAGAGTTTCAGTCTGGGAAGATGACAACATTCTGGTGATGGTAACACAACAATGTGAATGTACTTAATACCACTGAACTATAAATTTTAAATTTGTTAAAATGGTATTTTTACTGCTGCTTATTTTACCATAATTTTACTTAATTTTATTTATTTATTTATTTATTTATTTATTTATTTATTTATTTCAGAGAGGGTCTTGTTCTGTCATCCAGGATAGAGTACAGTGGCACAATCTCGGCTCACTGCAACCTCCACCACCTAGGTTCAAGCGATTCTCCTGCCTCAGCCTCCCAAGTAGCTGGGATTACAGGCTCATGCCACCATGCTCAGCTAATTTTTATATTTTTGGTAGAAACGGAGTTTTGCCATGTTGGCCAGGCTGCTCTGGAACTCCTGACCTCAAGTGATCCACCCATCTCGGCCTCCCCAAGTGCTGGGATTACAGGCACACCATGCCTGGCCTTATTTTACCACAGTTTTAATAAAAAAGGATGAAGTACTGATATATACCACAACATGAAACTTAAAAACATTATGCTAAGTGAAAGAAGACGGTCACAAAAGACCACATGTTATATGATTCCATTCATATGAACTGTCCAGAACACGGAAATCTATAAAGTCCATTAGTGGCTGCCAGGAGCTGGGGTAGGAGGGGGTACTTAAGGGTAGGGGATGATAACTAAAGGTTTCTTTTTGAAAGATGAAAATGTTCTAAAACTGACGGTGGTAACAGCTACAAGTATCTGTGACTACACTAAAAGCCATTGGACTGTACAATTTAAATGGGTGAACTGTATGGTATGTGAACTATATCTCATTTTTTTCTTAACAATTAAAAAATTTGAATGTACTTCTAACACAAACAATTTTTTCCCAGATTTAAGTAAGACATATTTAAGAAGTTTTTTCAAAGGTTACTTAAAATGAAAAACCATCATGAGTCTCTAGGAACAAGACAGCAAGAGTCAGGATCTATTTTCCCAGAAGGTTGTCTACCTTAGTTAAAAAGAACAAAAATAAAAGGGAAACCAAAGTTCTTGTTTTTCCCAAAGTAAGCTGTGAAACAGGCCGACAATGTGTAGATCAAAGGAACCAAAAACAGCCTTAACCTTTCTGCTAAACTTGGGGTGGTGCCTCAACTGTGTGGCTTATCAGAATCCCCCTGCCGTGTCTGGTCACAGCCAACATGGGTTTCTGGCTACCAAGCAACAGAACAGGCATTAAAACAGAGTTAAAAGCCCTAGTTTTTCTTCCGGTCACATACTCTGGAAATCTCAGTCAAATGCAAAAGCAAACAGATGAAGTACTGTTCTAAATTGTGTAACCTGATTCAAAGTTTATCCCCGTACTGCTAAAGAAGGAAGGCAGACTAGCTTGGCCAGAAACAAGCTCACGACCTGGAAACGCTTCAGCTGTTTTGTATTACCTGTAACCTCTATTGTTCAATAGGTTTCAATGAAGAAACTGTCAATTATTTTTTAGTGACGGTCAAAATAAACGAAGCAAGGTGACTGGCACCAATAACCCAAACTGTGAGAAACTCACCTAGAAAAAAAGCCAGTTACCAATGAGTCAAATAATAATATGATCAGGAACAACAAAATCTGGTGGGAAGAAATGCCAGAAATGGTAGAAAAAATTTATCGTATAATTTGTCAAAAATATCCTCCCAAGTAAAACCCCAGGAGCTCTCAACGATTTACAAGAAGTTTTGAAACCACAAACTTTATCACCTGGCATAACAGCTTTATAAGTCATAATTAAATATGAGAGGCATGGGTTGGATGTGGTGGCTCATGCCTGTAATCCCAGCACTTTGGGAGGCCGAGGCAGGCAGATCACTTGAGGTCAGGAGTTCAAGACCAGCCTGGCCCACATGGTGAAACCCTGTCTCTACTAAAAATACAAAAATTAGCCGGGCATGGTGGCACATGCCTGTAATCCCAGCTACTTAGGAGGCTGAGGCAGGAGAACTGCTTGAACCTGTGAGGCGGAGATTGCAGCGAGCTGAGATTGCACCACTGCACTCCAGTCTGGGGGACGAGAGTGAAACTCTGTCTCCAATAAATAAATAAATAAATTTAAATATACGCGCGCGCACACACATACACACACATATATATATGAGAGGTACAAGATACTCAAGCAAAATCTCAAATACAGTGACAACAACACACTTATTCCACACTCAACATAATGACAGGAAGGAAATGGAAAAGAGCAGGAAGTACCTGCTGGCAGAATTCTCACCTCTGCCCTCCAGACCCAGTGGTGCAGGCATCACTAACTGCCAACTCATGATTCCTTAACACAGAATACTAAGGGAATACATGCAGTATAAAGAGGTTCTTTTTCTTTTTTTTCTTTTTTTTTTTTGAGACAGAGTCTTGCTCTGTCACTCAGGCTGGAATACAGTGGCACGATCTCGGCTCACTGCAAGCTCCACCTCCCAGGTTCACACCATTCTCCTGCTCAGCCTCCCAAGTAGCTGGGACTACAGGCGCCCACCACCACACTGGACTAATTTTTTTTGTATTTTTAGTAGAGATAGGGTTTCACCGTGTTAGCCAGAATGGTCTTGATCTCCTGACCTTGTGATCCGCCCACCTTGGCCTCCCAAAGTGCTGGGATTACAGACGTGAGCCACCGCGCCCATCCAAAGAGGTTCTTGTGCAGAAATTGTTAATCAATACTGAAATGAATCATTTCAGCTTCTCTTGATAGCCAGAAGAACTAGGCAAAAGAAAGAAATAAAAGGCCTCCAAATTGGAAATGAAGTTAAATTATCCCTGTTGGCAGACAACATGATCTAACATACAGAAAACCCTAAAGACCCCACCAAAAAACTATTAGAAGAACTAATAAGTTCAGTAAGATTGCAGGATACAAAATCAACGTACAAAAATCAGTAGCAGTATTATTTCTATATGGGAGCCTCAGGTGGGAAGATCACTTGAGCCCAGAAGGTCAAGGCTGAAGTGAGTGAGCTGTGATCATGCCACTGCATGCCAGCTAATAGTATATTATCTGAAAGAGAAATCAAGAAAACAATCGTGTTTACAATAACTACCAAAAAAAAAAAGAAAGAAAGAAAGAAAAAGAAAGAAATTTAACCAAGGAGGTGAAAGATTTCTGCAATGAAAACTTTAAAATATTGATCGGAGAAATGAAGACACAAATAAATGGAACAATAGCCCATGTTCATGTATTAGAAGAATTAATATTGTTAAAATGTCCATACTGGCCAAGCACCGTGGCTCACGCCTGTAATCCCAGCACTTTGGGAAGCTGAAGTGGGCGGATCACTGAGGTCAGGAGTTCAAGACCAGCCTGGCCAACATGATGAAACCCTGTCTCTACTAAAAATACAAAAATTAGCTGGGCATGGTGGTGGGCACCTGTAATCCCCGCTACTCGGGAGGCTGAGGCAGGAGAATCGCTTGGACTCAGGAGGCGGAGGTGGCAGTGAGCCGAGATCACTCCACTGTACTCCAGCCTGGGCGACAGAGCAAGACTCTGTCTCAAAAAAAAAAAAAAAAAAAAAAATCCACACTACCCAAAGCAACCTATACATTCAATGCATCAATGCAATCCCTATGACGTTCTTCATAGAAATAGGAAAAACAATCCTAAAATTTATATGTAATCACAAAAGACCCCAGTAGCCAAAGCAATCTGGAGCAAAAAGAACAAAGCTAGAGGAATCACACTACCTAACTTCAACATATACTACAAAGTCATAGTAACCAAAACAGCATGGTATTGGTGTGAAAACAGTCAGAGACCAGTATAACAGAATAAAAGCCCACAAGTTAATCCACGTTTACAGCAACCTGATTTTCAACAAGCGTCAAGAACACAATTGGGAAAAGGACAGTCTCTTCAATAAACAGTGTTGGGAAAACTGGATATTGCATGCAGAAGAATGAAACTGGACCCTTATTTCACACCATATACAAAAATAAACTCAAAATGGATCAAAAACATAAAGACCTGAAACTATGAAACTACCATAAGAAAACATAGGGGAAAAGCTTCATGACCTTGGTCTGAGCCAGGAATTTTTTTTAAAAGACCTCAAAAGCACAGGCAACACAAACAAAAATAAACAAATAAGATATCAGACTAAAAAGTTTCTGCACAGCAAAGGAAACAAGAGAGAAGAAACAACCTACAGAATGGAAGAATCTATTTGCAAACTATATATCAGTTAAGGGGTTAATATAGAAAATATACAAGGAACTCACAGCAAAGAAAGGAAAGAAAACCAATTAAAAAATGGACACCAGCTTCTCAAGAGGCTGAGGCAAGAGGATCACTGGAGCCCAGCAAGTCAAGGCTGCGCTGTACTTTAGCCTGGGTGACAGAGCAAGACCCTGTTTAAAAAAAAAAAAAAAAAAAAAAAATTAGTCCAAATGGTGGCGTGTGCCTATATTCCCAGCTTGGGAGGCTGACATAGGAGGACTGCTTGAGCCTAAGAGTTTGAGGCTGAAGTAAGCTATGAATGCACCACTGTACTCCAGCCTGGATGACAGAGCAAGATTCCATCCCTCAATAACAAAACAAGGCAAAAGACCCAACAGACATTTATCAAAAGACGACATATAAATGGCCAGAAAGCCACGTGTGGTAGGTAGCATGTGCCTGTACTCCCAACTACTCGGGAGGCTGAGGTGGGAGGATCACTTGAGCCTGGGAGGTTGAGGCTGCAAATGAGCTGTGACTGTGTTACTGCACTCCAGCCTGGGTGACAGAGCAAGACACTGTCTCAATAAATAAATAAAAATAAAATAAATGGCCAACAGATATATGAAAAAATGCTCAACATCACTAGTCATTATTAGACTGGCTATTATCAATGATAAAAGACAACAAGCACTGACAAGGATGTGGAGAAAAGGGAACTCTTACACACTGTTGATGGCAATGTGAGTTAGCACAGATACGAAAAACAGTATGCTGGGTCCTCAGAAAATTAAAAATAGAATTACCATTAAGATCCAGCTCCTGCTCATCAAAGCAAGTTTAAAAAAAAAAAAAAAAATCCAGGCTGGGTGCAGTGGCTCATGCGCATAATCCCTGCACCTTGGGAGGCTGAGGCGGGCAGATCACCTGAGGTCGGGAATTCGAGACCAGCCTGGCCAACACGGTAAAACCCCGTCTCTATTAAAAATGAAAGAAAATTAGCCAGGCATGGTGGTGCACGTCCGTAATCCCAGCTATTTGTGAGGCTGAAGCACGAGAATCACTTGAACCCGAGAGGCAGAGTCACAGTGAGCCAAGATCACACCACTGCACTCCAGCCTGGGAGACAGAGCAAGGCTCAGTCTCAAAAAAAAAAAAAAAAAAAAAAAAATCCAGCAATCCCATTACTGGGAATACATCCAAAGGAAATGAAATTAGTACATCAGACATCTACACTTTCATGTATATTGCAGCGCTAGTTACAATAGCCATTAATTGGTTATAGAATCAATATAAGTGTCCATCAACAGATGAAAAAAGAAAATGTGGTATATATCACAGTAGAATACTATTAAGCCTTATAAAAGAATGAAATTCTGTCTTT
Source organism: Theropithecus gelada (assembly GCF_003255815.1). Taxonomy (NCBI): domain Eukaryota; kingdom Metazoa; phylum Chordata; class Mammalia; order Primates; family Cercopithecidae; genus Theropithecus; species Theropithecus gelada. Next base: position 6,827,604 of record NC_037682.1, on the reverse strand, counting down.
TGTGACAATATGAATGAACCCAGAGGAGAGTACTTACGTTAAGCAAAATAAGTCAGGCACAGAAAGACAGTAACAATATGATCTCACTTGTGTAGAATCTAAAAAAGTTGCTCTCATAGAAGTTGAGAATAGTGCTTACCAGAGGCAAGGGGAGGGCATGGGAGACAGGGAGAGGCTGGTCAACTGGTACAATGTTATAGTCAGATGGAAGGAATAAATTCACCTTATACCCCATAAATAGAACAATTATTATTATTACTATTATTTTGAGACTGAGTTTTGCTCTATCATCCAGGCTGGAGTGCCGTGGTGCAATCTCGGCTCACTGCAACCTCCGCCTCCCAGGTTTAAGCGGTTCTCATGCCTTAGCCTCCTGAGCAGCTGGGATTACAGGCTCCTGCTACCATGCCCAGCTAATTTTTGTATTTTTAGTATAGACAGGGTTGCACCATGTTGGTCAGCTGGTCTCGAACTCCTGACCTCAAGTGATTCAACTGCCTCGGCCTCCCAAAGTGCTGGGATTACAGGTGTGAGCCATCGCGCCCGGCCCATATGTACAATTATTACATGTCAATTATAAACATTATGAATAATGCTCCAATGCTTCAGCACTTACATCAAATACACAGGTTACAAAATTATAAAATTCTGGCCAGGCATGGTGGCTCATGCCTGGAATCCTAGCACTTCAGGAGGCTGAGGTGGGCGGATCATCTGAGGTCAGGAGTTCAAGACCAGCCTGACCAACAAGGTGAAACCATGTCTCTACTAAAAATACAAAATTAAAAAAAATTAAAAAATAAAAAATAAAAAAATAAAAATACAAAATTAGCCAGGCGTGGTGGCACATGCCTGTAATCACAGCTACTCAGGAGGCCGAGGCAAGAGAATCCCTTGAACTCGGGAGGCGGAGGTTGCAGTGAGTTGAGATCGTGCCATTGCACTCCAGCCTGGGTAACAGAGCAAAACTCCATCTCAAAGAAAAAAAAAGAGAGAGATTATTTAATGCCTGTTACATTCTATAGCACTGTAAAACAAGAAAAATCCATGCTACATGCTACAGTGATACAACAGCTTAGTAGGCTACCCAAGGTCTTGAAATATGTCATCTCTAGGCCAGGCACAGTGGCTCACGCCTGTAATCCCAGCATTTTGGGAGGCTGAGGCGGGTGGACCACAAGGTCAGGAGTTGAAGACCAGCCTGGCCAACATGGTAAAACCCCATCTCTACTAAAAATACAAAAATTAGCTGGGTATGGTGGCAGGCACCTGTAGTCCCAGCTACTCAGAAGGCTGCGGCAAGAAAATTACTTGAACACAGAGAAGGAGGAGGTTGCAGTGAGCTGAAATCAGGGCACGGCACTCCAGCCTGGGCAACAAAGTGAGACTCCATCTCAAAAAAACAAAAACAAACAAAAAAAAGAAAATAAAGAAATATGTCATCTCTAATGTCAAACATCTATCTATCTTTAATTATTTGGGTTTTTTCCCATCATTTTCAGCAGCGGGGATATTTTGGTATTCATGTATGTGAATCAGCTGAATGAACGCTCAGGCAGATGACAAACCTGAGGAATTGTCTGCCCCAACCTGTAACACAAAGATTTCCACCTGATAAATTAAGGTAAGAAGTTACCTAACCAACTGTATTTTGCTGAAAAGCAAAAAAGCCACTGAAAGCTCTGCAAACTGTCTACAAGTCACAGGGCACCCAGTTCAGCAGATACAGGGCTTAGTCCCCAGGGCTGAGGGCCTGGACCTAGGAGAAAATAGAGCAGGCAGTCTCATGACTATCATCTAAAAGTCAAAATGACTAGAAAGAAAAAAAAAATCACGACATAACCAGTGTCTCAGCAGAAAAATGATCTTTAAGCCATAGGGCTGGCTACATGGAAAAGAGAATACAGCATAATATCAAAACAGCTACTGAATTTAGAGCACAAGGAAAATAAGAAAAAAAGCAGATTTTGGAAAAATTTCTTCTAACCATCTAAAATTCAAATTGCAGCTATGGCTCAGGTAAAAAAAAAAAAAAAAAAAAGTGCTGCAGTAAAACATCAGTATCTCTATGGAGTAATCAGGACAGTCTTAACCCCCAGCTCTCTGAACACAAGAAAAGCCAGGAGGTACCATTAAAAGAATAGGCTAGGCCAGGCACAGTGACTAACACCTATAATCAATCTCAACACTTCAGGAGGTCAAGGTGAAAGGACTGCTTGAGCCCAGGAGCTGCAGACCAGACTAGGCAACATAACAAGACTCGATCTCTACCAAAAAAAATTTTTTTTAATTGGTCAGGCATGGTGGCATAAGCCTGTGGTCCCAGGTACTTGGGAGGCTGAGGTGGGATGACTGCTTGAGCCTGGAAGGTTGGGGCTGCAGTAAGCCGTGATCATGTCACTGCACTCCAGCCTGGGCAACACAAAAACCCGTCTCCAAAAAAAAAAGTCCAGCCCAGGTGGAGTGCTGGCTCTGTACAAAATAGCTGTGTGACCTTGGGCAGGCCTCCAAGCCTGTTTTCACACCATAAAACAATGTAGCAGTATTTAACAGAAGTTTTGTGAAGATTACATGAGATCATATGAGCTGTTCATTTATCAGCACCAATTACAAAGCAAAGGTTAATATTTAAGAGGAAGCCAGAAGGATGAAAGGATAAAGCTCAGTCTTAAGAATCCTACTCCAGCATGGCTCAGCCTTGACACTTCATATCTGGGGCCAGGTCATTCTTCGCTGAGGGGCAAAGCTGCCTTGTGCACTGCAGGAATGTTTAGTAGCAACACTGCCCTCTATTCACTAGATGCCAGCTGTACTACCACCAACATGGTAACAATAAAAATGTTCGGCCGGGCACGGTGGATCATGCATGTAATCCCAGCACTCTGGGAGGCCGAGGCGGGTGGATCACAAGATCAGGAGTTCAAGACCAGCCTGGCCAACACGGTGAAACCCCGTTTCTACCAAAAATACAAAAAATTAGCTGGGTGTGGTGGCGGGCGCCTGAAGTCCCAGCTACTCGGGAGGCTGAGGCAGAAGAATTGTTGAACCTGAGCAGCAGTGGTTTCAGTGAGCCAAGATTGAGCCACTGCACTCCAGCCTGGGCAACACAGTGAGACTCTGTCTCAAAAAAAAAAAAAAATGTTCAAACATTCCCAAATGGTGAGGTGGGGGGACAAAATCACCCCACTATTCCTCTACTTTTTTCATGATTCTTTCTGCAGTTTTTACCTATTTTCCCTTCCCCAAAATTTGAACACCACTTTGTTCTCTAGCTGGATTCCCAACTTATAATCTTTTCCTTCCCCTATTCAAAATAATTTCTTCCTCCTGATTTGCCTATTTCAGTTAACAGTAGTACCTTTTTCCCACTCACCCAGGCTCAAAACTTTCCTCGTTTCCAATGGCCTGGTCCTCTCCCTATCTCCCAAATTCTCTCATCCTTTCCATTCTCATTGCTCCTGCCCAAATGTACATCCTCCCCCTAACCCCCACTACAGCAGCCTCCTCTCTCTGGTCTCCCAGCTTCTTGATCCCTCTCTCCTCTATGCTATCCCCCAGGCCACCTTAGAAAGTGTTTCTAAAATATAAATTTCAAGCCACCACTGTCCTTAGCACAGTCTTTGGAACACAGTATGCCTCTGCCTACCCTTCCCACCTAGGAAGTCCTTCCACCAGGCATGGTCAGAAGTATCCCCTCCCACTTTCTCATAAAGTGCTTGCATCCCTTCTAGCTCACGCTGACTCCCAGTCAATACTGGACAAAAAGAGTACTAGGCACATTAAGATGTGTAAATACATTATGAAAGACAAGGAAATTACGATCTCACTGTGGAAAGCTAAAGATAAAGGCTATGCCCCACCACGCAGCAGAACGAGGAGACTCCCTGCCACTGACAGAGAATGGAGAGATCCCGGAAGGATACTAGACAGGCTGACGGGGCTCCACTGGAGGGGAAAACAGGCAGGAGAATGTGAGCATCAATGAAAGCAATATATGATAGATAACAGAACAAGTGCTTTTATTATTATTATTTAAATTCTACTCCTAGCTGGGCGCAATGGCACATGCCTATAGTCCCAGCTAATGAGGACGGTGAGGTGGGATGATCGCTTGAGCCCAGGAATTCCAGGCTGCAGTGAGCTATGATCCCACAAATGCACTCGAGCCTGGGCAACAGAGCAAGGTCCTGTCTCAAAAAAAAAAAAAAAAGAAAGAAAGAAAGAAAGAAAGAAAGAAAAGAAATATCACTCAACCTTCTGGTTTCTAGCCCAGCATGTAAGAAGCTTAGAAGTCGCCACCTGATCCTAACAACGTGTAAAAAGCTGAATGAACTGAAAAAAACAACTCTTAAAGAAATGAGGGGCCGGGCGCGGTGGCTCACGCCTGTAATCCCAGCACTTTGGGAGGCCGAGGCGGGCGGATCACGAGGTCAGGAGATCGAGACCATCCTGGCTAACATGGTGAAACCCCGTCTCTACTAAAAATGCAAAAAATTAGCCGGGCGAAGCGGCGGGCGCCTGTAGTCCCAGCTACTCGGGAGGCTGAGGCAGGAGAATGGCGTGAACCCGGGAGGCGGAGCTTGCAGTGAGCCGAGATCGCGCCACTGCACTCCAGCCTGGGCGACTAAGCGACTCTGTCTCAAAAAAAAAAAAAAAAAGAAATGAGGTGACTAGGCGTGGTGGCTCACGCCTGTAATCCCAGCACTTTGGGAGGCCAAGGCAGGCGGATCACGACGTCAGGAAATTGAGACCATGCTGGCTAACACGGTGAAACCCCGTCTCTACTAAAAATACAAAAAAAAATTAGCCAGGCGTGGTGGTGGGTGCCTGTAGTCCTGGCTACTCTGGAGGCTGAGGCAGGAGAATGGCATGAACCGGGAAGCGGAGCTTGCAGTGAATCATGCCACTCCAGCCTGGGAGACAGCAAGACTCTGTCTCAAAAAAAGAAAAAAAAAGAAACAAAGGAGGTTAAGCGGGAAACCGCTGCCTCCCAAATTGGACAGATAGACAGGCAGATACAGAGAATCATAGCTTACTGGAGCAAAATCCTCCACCAAATCAGCGCTAGGGTAGGAAAACCTTAACTATAACTAACAAATTGCTGGAGGCTCAGTATGGACAACTGTGAGAGTTTAAAACTCCAGGAGACCCAATTACTGGGGAGCCCCATCGTTTGATGAGTTTTACCTCCAGGAGCTCTACCAGTTCCTTACAGTGAAAACTGAGGGGGGGGGGGGAAACCCCTTCATGCTTCCAGCACAAGGAGGGGCAAAGAAATCATTTTTTTTTTCTTTTCTTTTTTTTTTAAACACACCGGAACATTCTGTTCTTAACAAGGTCTGCCCTCATGAGAAATTATTTTGCCAGCACCTAACCTGTTGGGATCTTCTCAGAGCCTAAACTTCCTGGGAGAAGGGAAATACACAATTCCAGCCCCCTCTGGCCATTCTGTCCCACCTAAACGGGGAGAAGAACTAAGAAAAATGGGTAAAGTTCACAGTCTAGGTGCACAGGCTCACCAAAAGACTGAGACCTCACCACAGGACTATAGGTTAAACATTCAAAAATCAACAGTAGGTTGGATGTGGTGGCTCGTGCCTGTAATCCCAGCACTTGGAGGGGGGGCCAAGGCAGGTGGACCACTTGAGGTCAGGAGTTCGAGACCAGCCTGGCCAACATGGTAAAACCCCGTCTCTACTAAAAATACGAAAATTAGCTGAATGTGGTGGTACACACCTGTAATCCCAGCTACTCAGGTGGCTGAGGCACAAGAATTGCTTGAACCCAGGGAGTGGAGGTTGCAGTGAGCCGAGGTCACACCACTGCACTGCAGCATGGGTGACAGAGTGAGATTCTGTCTCAAAATAAAAAATAAAATCAATTAATATAATCTACCACATCAACAGGCTAAAGAAGAAAAATCACATGATCATATCAACAGATGGAGAAAAATTATCTGACAAAATCCAACACCCATTCATGGTAAATAATAAATTCTCAGAAAATGAAGAATAGAGAGGAACTTCCTCAACTTGATAAAGAACATCTATAAAAAACCTATAGCTAACATCATACTTGATGAGAAAGTCACAGCTTTTCCACGAAGAACAGGAACAAGGTAACAATGTTCTCTCTCACCACTTATTTCAACATCATACAAAGTCCTAACTAATAAGAAAAGGAAATTAAAAGTATACAGATTAGGAAGAGAGAAAGAAAACTGTGTAGATGATACGATTGTCTATGTAGAAAATCAGAAAGAAGTGACAAAAAAATTGCTGGAATAAGAGATTATATAGCAGGACTGCAAAATACAAGGTTAATACATAAAAGTCAATCAGTTTCCTATATACCAGTGACAAACAAGTGAAATTTGAAATTAAAAGCACATTACCATTTATATGAGCACCCCCAAAAATGATACATATAAATCTAACAAAATGTGTATAAGCTCTACTTGAGGAAAACTATAAAACTCTGATGAAAGATATCAAAGAAGAACTAAACAAAGGGAGAGATATTCCATGTTCATAGGTAGGAAGACTCAATGTTATCAAGACGTCGGTTCTTCCCAACTTGATCTGTAGATTTAATGTAATCCCAATGAAAACCCCAGCAAGTTATTTTGTGAATACCAATGAATTGATTCTAAAATGTATAGGGAGGCCAGGCACAGTGGCTCACGCCTGTAACCCCAGCAATTTGGGAGGCCAAGGTGGGCAGATCACTTGAGGTCAGGAGTTCCAAGACCAGCCTGGCGAACATGGTGAAATCCTGTTTCTACTAAAAATAAAAAATTAGCTGGGTGTAGTGGCGGGCGCCTACAATCCGAGCTACTCGGGAGGCTGAGGCAGGAGAATCACTTGAATCCAGGAGGCAGAGGTTGCAGTTGGCTGGGATTGTGCCACTGCATTCCAGCCTGGGTAACAGAATGAGACTCCCTCTCAAAAAAAAATAATGATAATAATAATAAAGTTTATAAGGAGAGGCAAAAGACCTAGAATAGCCAATGAAGAATAAATTCAGAGGACTGACACTACTCAACTTCAAGAATCATCATAAAGCTACATTAATTATGCCAGGCGCGGTGGCTCACGCCTGTAATTCCAGCACTTTGGGAGGCCAAGGTGGGCAGATTACCTGAGGTCAGGAGTTCAAGACCAGCCTGGCCAACAGGATGAAACCCTGTCTCTACCAAAAATACAAAAATTAGCTGGGCGTGGTGGTAGGCACCTGTAATCCCAGCTACTAGGGAAGTAGAGGCAGGAGAATTGCTTGAACCTGGGAAGCAGAGGTTGCAGAGAGCCAAGATCGTGCCATTGCACTCCAGCCTGGGCAACAAAAGTAAAACTCTATCTCAAGAAAAAAAAAAAAAAAACACAAAATGAGCCAGGTGTGGTGGCACACACCTGTAATCCCAGTTACTCAGGAGGCTGAGGCATGAGAATCACATGAACCTGGGAGAGAGAGGTTGCAGTGAGCCGAGATCATGCCATTGTACTCCAGCCAAGACACTATCTCAAAAAATAAAAATAAAAAAGCTACATTAATTAAAACAATGTGGTATAGGCAAAAGAAAGGACAAATGGATCAATGGAACAGACTAGAGAGCACAGAAAAACATTCACATAGTCAACAGATCTTTGACAAAGGAGTAAAGGCGATACAATGTAACAAATGTCTTTTACAACAAACCATTTGTTGTTTCAACAAATGGTCCTGGAACAACTGGACTTCCACATGCAAAAAAAAATCTAGACAGACATTACACTTCACAAAAATTAAATCAAAATGGATCATAAACCTAAATATAAAATGCAAAATTAGATAACTTCTAGATGATAACATAGAAGAAAATCTAGATGACCTTAGGTATAGTGATTGCTTTTATTTATTTATTTACTTTTTTTGAGACAGAGTCTCACTCTTGTCGCTCAGGCTGGAGTGCAGTGCTGCAATCCCGGCTCACTGCAACCTCTGCCTCCTGGGTTCAAGCAATTCCTCCTCCCTCAGCCTCCCAAGTAGCTGGCATTACAAGTGTCCACCATTACACCGGACTAATTTTTTTGTATTTCTAGTAGAGACAGAGTTTCACCATGGGCCAGGCTGCTCTCGAACTCCTGACCTCAGGTGATCCACCCATCTTGGCCTCCCAAAGTGCTGGAATTATAGGCATGAGCCACTGCCCAGCCAGATTACTTTTAGATACAGCATCAAAAGCATGATCCATGAAAGAATAATTGATAGACCAGACTTCACTAAAATTAAAAACTGCTTTGCAAAAAATACTGTCAAGAGAATGAAAAGTCACAAGGTAAAAATATTTGCAAAAGACACATCTGATAAAGGACTGTTAACAAAAATACATAAAGAATTCTTAAAACTCAAGAATAGGAAAACATTCCTTTCCACTCAAGAAGGTGTGGCAGGGGCCTGGCACGTGGTTCACGCCTCTAATCCCAGCACTTTGGGAGGCCGAGGTGGGAGGATTACGAGGTCAGGAGATCAAGACCATCCTGACTAACACGGTGAAACCCCGTCTCTACTAAACTTACAAAAAGTTAGCCAGGTGTGGTGGCAGGCACCTGTAGTCCCAGCTACTCAGGAGGCTGAGGCAGGAGAATGGCGTGAACCTGGGAGGCAGAGCTTGCAGTGAGCGGAGATCACACCACTGCACTCCAGCCTGGGTGGCAGAGCAAGACTCCATCTCAAAAAAAAAAAAAAAAAGAAAGTTGCAAATTAAAATGAGATACCTGACCAGGCACGGTGGTTCACGCCTGTAATCCCAGCACTTTGGGAGGCTGAGGTGGGTGGATCACCTGGGTCAGGAGTTTGAGACCAGCCTGGCCAACACAGTGAAAACCCATCTCTACTAAAAACACAAAAAATTAGGTGTGGTGGCAGGCGCCTGTAATGCCAGCTATTCAGAAGGCTGAGGCAGAGAATCGCTTGAACTCGGGAGGTTGCAGTAAGCTGAGATCACACCACTGCACTCCAACCTGGGCAATAGAGCAAGACTCTATCTCAAAACAAAAACAAAAAAGAGCCGGGCACGGTGGCTCACGTCTGTAATGCCAGGACTTTGGTAGGCTGAGGCAGGTGGATCACCTGAGGTCAGGAGTTCAAGACCAGCCTGGCCAACATGGTGAAACCCCATCTCTACTAAAAATACCAAAAATTAGCCAGGCGTAGTGTCAGGCGCCTGTAATTTCAGCTACCCAGGAGGCTGAAACAGGAGAATCACTTGAATCTGGGAAGTGGAGGTTGCAGCAAGCCGAGATTGCACCATTGCACTCCAGCCTGGGCAACAAGAGTGAAACTCCATCTCAAAAAAAAAAAAAAAAGAAAAGAAAAGAAAAAGAAAATGAGAGACCATTATACGCCTACCAGAATGACCAAACTCCAGAATGCTGACACCACCAAATGCTAGTGAGGACATGGAATAACAGGAAATCTCATTCACTGCTGATAGGAATGCAAAATGTTACAGCCACTCTGAAAGACAGTTTGGCAGTTCGTTACAAAACTAAAGGTAACTCTCACCATATGACCAGCAATCATGCTCCTCGGTATTTACCCAAATGAACTGAAAATCTACACATGAATGTTTAGAGCAGCTTTATTCATAATTGCCAAAACCTTGAAGTAACCCGCATGTCCTTCAGTAGGTGAATGGATAAACTATGGTATATCCAGATGACAGACAACTACCCAGTATTAAAAAGAAGTTAGTTATCAAGCCATGAAAAGACACAGGGAGGCTGCGCGCGGTGGCTCACGCCTGTAATCCCAACATTTTCAGAGGCCAAGGTGGGCAGATGACAAGGTCAGGAGTTCGAGACCAGCCTGGCCAACATGGTGAAAACCCATCTCTACTAAAAATACAAAAAATTTAGCCAGGTGGGGTGGCACATGCCTGTAATCCCAGCTACTCGGGAGGCTGAGGCAGAATAATTGCTTGAACCCAGGAGGCGGAGGTTGCAGTGAGCCAAGATCACACCATTGCACTCCAGCCTGGGCAACAGAGCAGGACTCGGTCTCAAAAAAAAAAAAGAAAAAAAGAAAAAGAAGAAGAAGACAAGACAAGATACCGGGAAACTCAATGCATATTATCAAGTGAAAAAAGCCAAACTGAAAAGACTACATACTATATGATTCTAATTCTATGACATTCTGGAAAAGGCAAACCTATGGAGACTGTAAAAGAATCAGTGATTGGCTGGGGTTAGGAGGGAAAGAGGGTTAAACAGACATTAAGTAGAGGATTTCTAGGGCAGTGAAACTATTCTGTATGATAGTACAGATGGTCTCCAACTTATGATGGCTTATGATTTTTCGACTATACAATGGTGCCAAGGTGATATGTATTTGGAAGAAATTGTACTTCGAGTATACATACAACCATTTTATTTTTCATTTTCAGTAAAATAATCAATAAATTACATGAGATATTTAACACTTTATTATAAAAACAGACTTTCTGTTAGATTATTTTGCCCAACTGTAAGCTAATGTGTAAGTGTTCTGGCAAATTAAAGGTAGGCTAGGCTAAGATATGCTGTTCAGTAGATTCGATGTATTAAACGCATTTCAATTTATGATGGTTTATCAGGGCATAACCCTGTTGAAGTAACTTCATCATGTAAAGCAGCATCAGTAAAATGGTGGATACAAGTCATTATATGGTGGCCAAAAACCATAGAATGTACAACAGCAAGAATAGGATGTAGTGTGTTATGGACTCTGAGTGCTAATATGTCAATGCAGGTTCCTCAGTTGTAACAAATGTACCATTCTGGTGGGGGAAGCTGAGAAAGGGGAAGGCAGTGCCTGTGTGCAGACAGGGGGTTATATGGGAACTCTCTGTACTTTCTGCTCAATTTTGCTGTGAACCTAAAACTGCTCTAAAACTGGGCACAGTGGCACACACTTGTAATCCCACCTACTCAGGTGGCTGAGGCAGGAGGGACTGCTTGAGCCCAAGAGTTCAAGACCAGCCTGGGTAACACAGTGAAACCCCGCATTTCTAAACAAACAAATACAAACTGCTCTAAAAAATAAAGTGTATTAGTTTAAAGAGGAAGAAAGAAAAAGAAAGTCCACAAGCCAGTCACTCAAGGAACAAAACTTTCCAGTAAAAACAAGCGTAAATAAAATTGTATCTTGAAAAATGAAACTGAAAATTATTTCTGTTCTTAAATGTAACATAATTTAGGTTATAAGTACAACTACATATTTATGTTTAAATTGAAAAGCAAACATTTAAAATGAAAAGTAGGGAGTCTGGACACAATTTTTCCAAAAACATTATGACGGCACCGTAAGACACAATTAACTTCCTATGTGAGTTTTACTGCATAATTTTACAACAATATCTGAGGACTTGGCCAGTCTTTTCGTGGGACTCTCTCCATCTTTTGATATGATTCTATTTTGCAGGGTCCAAGGTATCATCCTTATCAATGGTTTTCTTTTCACCGTTAGTGGGTCTGTGGAACGTAATGTCAAAAGATGTGTGTGAAACTTTGACAGTTCTCCAACATTTCATTCACTGAACTTCACGAAATCTTGTATCCCACACAAGACTTTAAACTTCATTTCACAACTGCTGTGACCTTATCAATCAGCAATGAAAATAACAAACTCTAAGCTGGGCACAGTGGCTTACGCCTGTAATCCCAGGGCTTTGGGAGGAGGCAGGAGGATCACCTGAGCCCAGGAGTTCTACACCAGCCTGGGCAACATGGTCAAATCCCACATCTACCAAAAAATACAAAAATTAGCCAGGTGGCCAGGCATGGTGGCTCATGCTTGTAATCCCAGCACTTTGGGAGGCTGAAGCAGGTGGACCATGAGGTCAGGAGTTCAAGACCAGCCTGGCATGGTGAAACTTTCTCTCTACTAAAGATTAAAAAAAAAAAAAAATTAGCCAGACAGGGCACACGCCTGTAATCCCAGCTACTCGGGAGGCTGAGGCAGGAGAATCGCTTGAACCTGGGAGGCAGAGGTTGCAGTGAGCTGAGATCACGCCATTGTGCTCCAGCCTGGGCAACAGGGCGAGACTCAGGAGGCTGAGGCATGAGAATCACTTGAACCCGGGAGGCAAAAGTTGCAGTGAGTCAAGATCACACCACTGCACTCCAGCCTAGGCTAGAGAGCAAGACTGTCGAAAGAAAGAAAGAAAGAAAGAAAGAGAGAGAGAGAGAGAGAGAGAGAAAGAGAGAGAGAGAGAAGAAAGAAAAAGAAAGAAAGAAAGAAAGAAAGAAAGAAAGAAAGAAAGAAAGAAAATAATAACATACTATTGATTACACAGAGAGGGACAGAGTTAGTATTAAGCTGTGATGCCTGGAAATGAACAAATTTTCTAAGTGGTCAGTTCATTAACAACAATTCTCATGTTAGGACAATTTTTATTTTTCCCTATACCACTCATAGTTGGAGAGACTCAGACAAGGACCTCCGTTCATCACACAGCAAAGAGGCCAATTTAAGCTAAAAATGACAGTTTCTACACTTATCCAGTGCTGGTGTGCCAGGCACTATTCTAGTGCTGGAGATACAAAGATGAACATGAAATGCCCTCTAGGAATTCAATTAACAAGAGAATGGAATGAATAAACACACAAATGTGTTAAGGGTTGTGATAACAAGGCCTGCATGTACAAAGTGCTAAAGAGGAGACACAGAGGGGAAAGAAATTCATTATGTCTGGTTCTCTCTGAGTTAAGTCTTGAAAGAGGAATTTTAAAAGCAGACACCAGGGGAAAGGCTGCCAAGCAGAGGGTAGGGGCCAAGAAAGGCCTGGTAACTGAAAACACAAAGCTCATTCAGAAAATGCAGGCTCCAGTGTAACTAGCTCAATGTTAGCTGCTGTGGTCCGGGAGAAGGAGTGATTTTAAAACAGTAATAACAAAAGGAATCAGTCTAAAAAGTTAGGTCAGGCAGGGTGTGGTGGCTCACACCTGTAATCCCAGCACTTTGGGAGGCCAAGGAAGGTGGAACACCTGAGGTCAGGAGTTCAAGACCAGCCTGGCCAATACAGTGAAACCCCATCTCTACCCAAAATACAAAAATTAGCCGGATGTGGTGGTGCATCTGTAATCCCAGCTACTCGGGAGGCTGAGGCACGAGAATCGCTTGAACCCAGAAGGCGGAGGTTGCAGTGAGCCGAGATCGCACCAGCCTGGGTGACAGAGCAAGACTCCGTCTCAAAAAATAAATTTAAAAATAAAAAATAAAAAGGTAAGCCAGGGCTCAAGCTTAGACCATGCAAACAAGTCTGGATTTTATTTTCCAGTATTTGAGAAATCCATAGCAACACGATATAGAATGGATTAGAAGGAACACACAAAATGCAAGAAGATCCTAAAGTGCCTACTGTTATAGTGTCTAAGCAAGGACAGCAAAGGGAGCAGACAGAAGGTGGGGATACAAAAGTAGCTCATCAGGTTTGAGTTACTACTGCGTGCAGAGGAGGGATTTCTGGGGGAATGCAGAGTTAGAAATGATCCTGGGGCTCTGGCCAGGCTGCTGTTACAAACACAGAACGCAGAGAGAAAGCAGAAGCACGTTCCTGGGTGGGGAGGAGCCAAAGGGTTAAATTTGGAATAGGCTGAATGCACTGAGTTGAGGTGGTGAAGTCTGATAAAACTCCTGCAGATGCACTGGCACTCAGTGAAACAGGGAGCTCCAGAAACAGATTGGGGCCAGGTGTGGTGGCTCACGTCTATAATCCTGGCACTTTGGGAGGCTGACGCAGGACTGCTTGAGCTCAGGAGTTCAAAACCAGCCTGGGTAACACGGCGAAACCCCAACTCTACAAAAATACAAAAATTAGCAAGTAATGGTGGTGCGTGTCTGTAGTCCCAGCTACTTGGGAGGCTGAGGTGGGAGGATCACCAGAGCCTGGGAAGTCGAGGCTGAAGTGAGCCATGATCACACCACTGCACTCCAGCTTGTGCAATAGAGTGAAACTCTGTCTCCAAAAAAAAAAACCAAAAAACCAGAATCAGATTGGGAAATGTCAGTAAAATCTGATAGCTGGAGCCATAATAACTGCAACTGCCTATGGAGAATCACTGAATTTCATTCAGGAGAATTCCTCTCCTTCTCCCCACCTCCAAATGCCCTTGTCTTTTTTTAAAGCTAGACATCACCCACTTTCCCATGTCCTAAATCACCTTTGTTTCTCCTTATTAAACTTATTCCATAACTACATTCTCTTCCAGAACACAGACAGGACTGAGACAGTGTACTCTTGCAACATTATGTAAAAAGGTCATCCAATCCAAAAGGAAAGCTTTGTTTTCCAAGACTGCTAACTCCTGGAGAAAAGAAACAAGACATCCTCAATGCTTTCCTAATAAATGGTTTGAGCAAAATGCGAAAGCTTAACTGCTGAGTGACTCTCCCTGGAGAAGGCCATGAAAATGTCTTAAGGCTGGATCTAGGGTGTCCAAACATTTTCACAGGCCGCAGGCTAGAGCACTGGTGCAGGAGAGGGGGACACCAGAGACCTGGCAGTTCAGGCTTTGAAGGCAGTAAACACCCACTGACCTCAGGCAAGTCACTTCTCCTCCAGGTTTTTCACTTCACAGACTGGTGAGTACATGGCCTAGAATGATCGCCCTTCTAGTTGAGAATTTTCAGGACTAACTAAAAGCGAATTAAAGTAAACCTTAGAGAGAGCTGAATTTTTTTAAGTGCCATTAAGCAATTCAGGGATTATCTAAACAGCTTTGGTTTTCTTTTCTCTGCTTCCTTACCAACTACCTTTTAACTCTCACTCTTAGGTCACAGGCAGTCAGAGGGGCTGAAACACAAAGAGAAAGTGAAGCTCAAAGAGTTAATTTTGCTGCATTAGTGGCTCTGGTGAAAGACAGTGGGCACAGAAAAGGAATCAAATGACCAAAACTGGATTGGGGATTACTGGTGGCAGCCAGCCAGCAAATTTCTAGATACTGCACACAACCTGGTCAGCCAATTAAAAGAAAATTGGCAAAAAATGATGGAATACATTTTTTTTTTTTTTTTTTTTTTTTTTTTTTTTTTTTTTTTTT
>NC_037682.1:6779220-6812145 GCF_003255815.1 Theropithecus gelada | reverse complement strand
TTTTTTTTTTTTTTTTTTTGAGACAGAGTCTTATTCTGTCACCCAGGCTGGAGTGCAGTGGCATGATCTCGGCTCACTGCAACCTCCACCTCCCGAGTTCAAGCGATTCTCCTGCCTCAGCCTCCCAATAGCTGGGACTACAGGTGTGCGCCACCATGCCCGGCTAATCTTTGTATTTTTACTAGAGATAGGGTTTCACTATGTTGGCCAGGCTGGTCTCAAACCCCTGGCCTCAAGTGATCCTCCTGCCTCGGCCTCCCAAAGTGGATTACAGGCGTGAGCCACCGTGCCTGGCCGGGAACACAATGGTTTTTTTTTTGAGATGGAGTCTCTGTTGCCCAGGCTGGAGTGCAGTGGTGCGATCTCAGATCCCTGCAAGCTCTGCCTCCCAGGTTCATGCCAGTCTCCTGCCTCAGCCTCCCAAGTAGTTGGGACTACAGGCGCCCGCCACCACCCCGGCTCATTTTTTGTATTTTTAGTAGAGACGGGTTTTCACCGTGTTAGACAGGATGGTCTCGATCCCCTGACCTCCTGATCCGCCCGCCTCGGCCTCCCAAAGTGCTGGGATTACAGGCATGAGCCACCGCGCCCGGCCCAGGAACACATTGTTAAAGGCCCATCACTTGGGAGCAGACTGATGAAAGAAGGTCAGACTTCTGTTAAGTCTGAATACCTGCACGCGTACTTCTGTAATTCAAATTTAAGATTAAATATTTTAAGTTTAAAAAAAGGAAAAAATGGCCGAGCGCGGTGGCTCACGCCTGTAATCCCACTTTGAGAGGCCGAAGCGGGTGGATTACCTGGGGTCCGGAGTTTGAGATCAGTCAGACCAACATGAGAAACCCTGTCTCTACTAAAAATACAAAATCAGCCGGGCGTGGTGGCGGGTGTCTGTAATCCCAGCGACTAGGGAGGCTGAGGCAAGGAGAATCGCTTGAACCCGGGAGGCCGTGGTTGCAGTGAGCCGAGATCGCGCCACTGCACTCCAGCCTGGGGACCAAGAGCGAAACTCCTTCTCAAAAAGAAAAAAAAGGAAAAAATATTTGTACCTTACTCTTAATTTAGGAGCCACGCCTCCCACCTTTGTCTAGTAACACAGCTATAGTGATGTCTCAACAGCCTCTTAGGGCATGAGAAAATGCTACTCCTCCACTAACAAATGACTCTTTGAGAGGGGAAAAGACATCAAATCGCGAACTCGAGAAACTAGCAGAAAAAAGTTAAAAAGTGATTTGTGTTTTTAAAGCCAGCCACAACATCTTCCTTCAAGGCCCTAAACCGCAAAGACTTTCTAGACCTATCTTAAGCGTCAGGACCACACGCACTTCGTGATGGAACGGTATTGTTCTCCTAGAGTAGACCCGTTTTCGCATGAAACCGACGTTTTTACAAAAGCCTGCCTGTGGACGGCCCGCGGCGGCCGCGGACCCGCTTCCCTTGGATTTCGCGAGGGCTGGGAAAAGGAGTGCTTTCGCCGGCTGCGGTCCCCGGCCCCGGCCCCGGCCCACGGCCCCCGCCCGGACCCCGCCCCGCGTCACCTGACTGGCCCGCGGCCCCCAGCCCCGGCGCCACCGACCTGATCACACTGATGTGGAACTCGTCCTCGCGGAGGCCCCGCCAGGCGCCGGGCAGGAACTCCTTGCACCACAGATAGGCCCTGCGCCGCGTCCGGGGCTCGGGCTGCTCGTCTGCCGGCGGCTGCGGCGGCGGGGGCTGGGGCAGCGGCAGCGGCGGCGCGGGGGGCAGCGCGAGTGGCGGCTGTTGGCCGCCCAGCTGCTTGGACTCGAGGTCGCTGGCGGCGTCGCGCTGCTGCCCCACGCCGGGCGCCGGGGCCGCGCTGCCGCTGCCGCAGCTCAGCAGCAGCCCGAGCGGCGAGGGCTCCGCCTCGCCCCCGGTGCAGAACTTGGTTTTCATGCCCGACAGGCGGCCGAGGACGCGCGGGCGGCCGCAGCGCGAAAGGACGAGGCTCAGGGTCCGGCCGGGCGCCTGCCTCAGGGGGCCGGGCGGGAGGCCGCTCGCCGCTCTCTGACGGGCTGGCAGGCCGGCCGGGAGGGGGACGGGGGGCGGCGGGCCGCGGCAGTTGGGCGCGCGGGGCGGCGGCGGCGGCTGTAGCGGTTGCGGCGGCTGTGGCGGCTGTGGCGACTGTTGCGCGGGGATGTGCTGCTGCCCGCTGCTCTCGCTCCTCTGCCGCCGCCGCACGAGGAGCGCCGGCAGCGTCACAGCCCGCCCTCGCGCTCGCCACTGATTGGCCGCCGTCCGCCGCCTCGGCGCGGCATAACCGCCGCCGCCCTCGCCACGCCGCCTCCCCATTGGCTGCGGCGCCGCCCCCAACCTGGGGCGCTGCGACCTCCGGGAGCAGGGCCTGGGCGGAGGGGGCGGGGCGTCGAGGGGGCGCCCCCGGTCGCAGGAAAAGGGGAGAGGGGAGCGAGGCGCGGGGGCGCGCCGGGAGAGCGGCTCCGGGGTGGGACGGAGACGGACTGGGCCGAGCAGGTAAAGCTTCTGAGCCTCGGAGGACCTCGGGGTTGGCTTTGGGAGCTGAAAGTTTCCTTGGACCCCTCGGAAGCCCCGTGACATCAGAGGCCGGGCCTGGCAGGGGCAGGCAGGAAACGTGTCTGGAGACAACTGCCCTCTCCGCGTGACCTTGGGCGAGCAGCCTCCTCCTGGGGCTCAGTGGCTCTGATTTTGTAACATTTCCCAGCGCTGTGAGAGGCGCGTCCTCGCCTCGCGGAGCCCGAGGAATTACTAAGAAACCGAGGCCCGAAGGAGGGAGGAGGCGACGGGCTCGAGGCCACACGGTGGGCCAGGCTGGGCCGGGCTGCACACGTGCTACCGGGACCCAGCCGTCTGCACGCCTCCAGCAGCCTCAGTTTCCCTGTCCGTGGTACTGAGGATGCTCGGGCCTAGAAGTTCAGGGCTGGAGGCTCAGGGACTGGCGAGGGAAGGGCATCATCCCCGCCACGGGGCCGCCGCAACTGCCCAGAGCACAGGCCAAAGGTGCGTGCCACGGGGCTGCTGGCGTTGTGGACGCTGTCCCCTGCCTCCCCATCCCCCGCAGGAAACAGTCTTGTGACAGTGACTAACGCACCTTTGCCGCGGTAGGGGGGCAGGGGCCCCTGCTACCGTTTGCCACGCACTGTCCCATGTCCCTCACTGCTGCCGTCCTTCCTGGAAGTGAGGTGCCGATAAATATAAAAATTATGGATCCCATTTTATGGGACATGAGCTGAAACAGGAGGTTTCAACAGGGCTGCCAGGGGCTTAGGAAATCCAGTGCCTGATGCACAGGAAATGGCTTCTATGTAGGGAGTTCACAGTCTTCCACCAGAAGCAAAAATCTTTTAGAATGTGTACTTGGTTGAACTTGCTCCACACAAAATGGTCTTATTTAGGGATAAAAATGAAAGGGGACTTTTGTGAGGCTGCTGTGGCGATAGGCCTGGAAGTTGACCTGCAGGGAGGTAGGAGAGGCCAAGGCCCCTGGGACGGAGGCCAGGCAAGGTGGGAGTCCCACTGGATATTTGAAAGGCTGAGAAGCCAAGGGCTTCAATCTGGGGAGGCCATTTGGATAAAGGAGCCAAGGACTTTCTCTAAAAATACCAGCTCACAGGGAGGTGGGGCCATGCCAATGGCCTGCCCAGGTGACAATCCCTTTGTCCCACTGTCTCCTGGCACCAGTCTGGTAAACTCAAAGGAATGCCAGAAATCTGGCCAGGAGGAAGGGACACTAAAGTAAGGAGTGGACCTCTATAATTTGAAATAACTCTTTCTGGCATCTGCTGGCTTGTGTTAGGAAAACCCTAAGACATTTTTATGGGATCACAGTTCCCTGTGGGAGGAAGAGGTTGCCTCAAGGCCAGGCACCGTGGCTTCGGCTGTAATCCCAGCACTTTGGGAGGCCAAGGCAGGAGTATCACTTGGGCCAGGAGTTTGAGACCAACCCGGCCAATGTAAGACTCTGTCTCAAAAAGTAAAAATGAAAAAAAAATTAACAGGGCATGGTGGCTTACACTTGTTCAACTACTTGGGAGACTCAGCCAGGAGGATCACTTGAGCCTGGGAGGTCAAGGCACCCACTGCACTCAAGCCTGAGTGAAAGAGTGAGACCCTATTTGCTGAATGAACAAATCGGTGAGCTCCTGGCTCAGCAATTATTAGCTTATGACTTTGGGCTGAGCCTCAGTTTCCTCAACTATAAAACAAAAATAATTGCAACACTCTGATAACCAATTATAATACCCCGAGCGCCCAGGACTGAATGGCAGAATGTATGCAAAATGCATAGGATGTAAGAAGCACCTGTTTTGTTGCATGCAGTGCATTGCCTGGTGTTGCCTCTGCCAGCGGTTGGTTTTCAGAGATGAATAATGCATACACTTGTAGCAGTTCACAGGTTGGGAAGACAGTGTCGTATAAGAAAAGAATTTGGGCCGGTGCGGTGGCTTATGCCTGTAATCCCAGCACTTTGGGAAGCCAAGGTGGGAGGTTTGCTTGAGGCCTGGAGTTCAAGACCAGCTTGGGCAAGCAGTGAGACCCTGTCTCTACAAAAAATAAAATAATTGACCAGGCATAGTGGCATGTGCCTGTAGTCCCAGCTACTTAGGAGCCTGAGGTGGGAGGATCCCTTGAACCCAGGAATTCAAGGCTGCAGTGAGCCATGATCACGCCTCTGCTCTCCAGCCTGGGCAACAGAGGCTGTCTAAAAAAATAAAAATAATTTTAAACAAAAACAATTCAAACACTCTGATAACCAAAATGTCAATGTCTGCGCACAAGTAGACAAGACTTTGAGAGAAATTTGCTATGGCGGGCACTGGTCCTAAGGAGAGGTTGTTCTAATTACAGAATCTTTTCCTCTAGGATAACATTAAAACAATTCTCCAAAAGCTCTGTGATTGATGCTGAATTCTGAGAGCAGACTCAGAGGGTGGGTGATGGGCCTCAGGAGGGAAAGAGGAAAAATTAGGAAGTTCCCGTCCACTCTTTGAATTTCCTGCTGATGGGTTCCTCGGGGTCCACCCACAGACCTCAGCCCTGCCACCAACTCCAAGGCCTGTTCTGAGAAAGAGCTTTGTGAGTCTGATTCCCCCCAGGATGGGGGAACCTGCTGTCAAGCACCTGGTAGGAGCAGGCTTGGAGCCCTTTCAAAGACGCTGTGTGCAGCATCTTTGAACTTCCCTAAGCAGCAGTGAGGTGAGTGTAATTAGCACTTCATCTCCCAGGTGGCAAGGGAGCTTCACAGGGGTAAAACCGTTCGTTAAAGGCCAGCAGGACCTAGGACTCCACCCAGGACCCCATCCAGGAAGACTTGTCCTTCTGCACATGAGCACCTCTGGCCCAGGAAGCACTAGACATTTGGCACAGTGGGGATTCCCTCACGCGCTGGAGAAGCAGAGCCCTGGCAAAGCGGTGCTCACACCCCCTCCCAGGTCACACCCAGGACCAAGCACCCCTACTCCAGTTCTGAGCCTTAAAATATTGATGAGAGCACAGAGGCCACCCGGCTGCAATCCTCCATGTTGAAGATTGGGTTGCAGTGCCAGCCAGCAGAGTGACATGGAGCTGGGCCTTCCCTGAGTGTTGAGCGTGGCCCCAGCCCAGGAAGCTCTCTCAGTGAAAGGCTATGTAGGTCCAGCAACTTTCTGGAGATCTCTGAGCCCAAGTGTGGTCTGAGTTGGACTGACCCTTCTACCATACATTCCGCCTCAGCACCCACAGCCAGAGTCTAGGGCCCAGAGGGCTCAGAGAAAGCAGGTGACTAGAATACCCATATATCTGGTGGGTGGGGCAGGCATTCCTCCTGTCCTCATTTGCAGGGATTTTGAGTATAATATTATGGGTAAAAAATCTGGCCAGGTGCAGTGGCTCACACCTCTAATCCCAGCACTTTGAGAGGCTGAGGTGGGTGGCTCACCTGGGTCAGGAGTTCAAGACCATCCTGGCCAACACAGTGAAACCCTGTCTCTACTGAAAATACAAAAATTAGCCAGGCATGGTGGCACATGCCTATAGTTCCAGCTGCTCGGGAGGCTGAGGAAGGAGAATCGCTTGAACCCAGGAGGTGGAGGTTGCAGTGAGCCGAGATCATGCCACAGCACTCCAGCCTGGGCAATAAAAGCAAGACTCCATCTCACACACACACACACACACACACACACACACACACACACAAAATCGATCTTTAGAGGTCACACTGCCACCCAGGTGTGATCTTGGACAGAGCATCTACCTTTTTTTTTTTTTGAGATGGAGTGTTGCTCTGTCGCCCAGGCTGGAATGCAGTGGCATGATCTCAGCTCACTGCAAGCTCCGCCTCCTGAGTTCATGCCATTCTCCCGGCTCAGCCCCCGGAGTAGCTGGGACTAGAGGCGCCCACCAGCACGCCCAGCTAATTTTCTTTTTGTATTTTTAGTAGAGATGGGGTTTCACCATGTTAGCCAGGATGGTCTCGATCTCCTAACCTCGTGATCCACCCACCTCGGCCTCCCAAAGTGCTGGGATTACAGGCGTGAGCCACCGCACCCGGCCCAGAGCATCTACCTTTCTAAGCCACTTTCCTCATTCCCAAATGGAATCCTACTCTACAGGGCTGTTGGGGAGATTCGCTGAAACCAGCAAAGAAAGAGCTGGGTGTAGAGCCAAGGCCCCACAAAGGGTATCTATGCTTTTCTGCTTATTGTTAGCTGGATTCCCAGAGCCTGGCAGAGAGCAGCAAACACCCATTCATCCTAAGTGCCAGTGGAAGCGCAAAGCCTGCAGGAGCTCTGGCTGGTCTAACAGGGCCTGGAGAGTTTTCCATTCTTTGAAGCTCCTGGTACATTCAAAAATTAAGAAACATCTAGGCAGGGCACGGTGGCTCACACCTGTAATCCCAGCACTTTGGGAGGCTGAGGCAGGCAGATCACCTGAGGTCAGGAGCAAAACTCTGTCAAAAGAAGGAAGGAAGGAAGGGAGGGAGGGAGGGAAGGAGGGAGGGAAAAGAAAGAGAGAGAGAAAGAAAGAAAAAGAGAAAGAAAGAAAAGGAGGGACGGAGGGAGGAAGAAAGGAAAGAAAGAGAAAGAAAAGAAAAGAAAGATCTCGACAGCGTTACCAAACTGGGGCATATTTGAAATACTTAAGTTGAACAAATCAATGCTTTTAACACACATGCAAAAGTCCCAGTCAAGATAATTTTGCTATTCTCAAGGCAATAGAGGGATTAATTTAAAATAGTAATGGAGCCAAGCATAGTGACACCTGTCCAAGCTACTGGGGAAGCTGAGGCAGGAGGATCACTTGAGCCCAGGGCATTGAGGCTGTAGAGACATGATTGAGCCACTGTACTGCAGCCTGGATGACAGAGTGAGATACTGTCAATAATAATAATAATAATGGTTTGTAGAGTACCTTAAGTGGTACAGTGTGACAAACATCTTTCAGGCCTGACAACACATCTCTGTGCTAATCTGATTATCCTTATTCAGATACATCTAAATCTGAGGCCCTTGGGGCACATGAATCCCTCCTGGCGCCACTATAGTAGACCCTGGCAATGACCTAGTGACCGTCCCTCTACTGGAGATGACTCCCTGGGCCCCTCAGAGTGCGTTTCCTGTGTCCACATAGCCTATATTTTAAGTCAGGCAATTTTTTTTTTTTTTCTGAGACAAGGCCTCTCTCATTGCCCAGGCTGGAGTGCAGTGGCACAATCTCAGCTCACTGAAGCCTCTGCCTCATGGGTTTAAGCTATTGGCCTGCCTCAGTCTCCCAAGTAGCTGGGACTACAGGCATGCACCACCACACCCGGCTAATTTTTGTATTTTTAGTAGAGATGAGGTTTTGCCATGTTGGCCAGGCTGGTCTCGATATCTGCCCACCTCAGCTTCCCAAAGTGCTGGGATTACAGGCATGAGCCACCGTGCCCAGTCTTAAGTCAGGCAATCTAAGCTCTCTTTCCAAGTTTGGTGAAAACTCACTTTGAGGTTTTGTGCTCTAAGCTTGCTTTACATTTGTAACACAAATGAATCCCTAAATGCAATTTTTGGCACAATAAATGCAAAATTGTGGCGCGGTGGCTGACACCTGTAATCCTAGCACTTTGGGAGGCCGAGGCAGGTGGATCACCTGAGGTCAGGAGTTTGAGACCAGCCTGGCCAACATGGCGAAACCCCATCTCTACTAAAAATACAAAACTTAGCTGGGCATAGTGGCGGGCATCTATAATCCTAACTATTTAACAGGCTGAGGCAGGAGGATCACTTGAACCTGGAGGGCAGAGGTTGCGGTGAGCCAAGATTGCGCCACTTTACACCAGCCTGGGCAAAAGAGCCAAACTCTGTCTCAAACAAACAAACAAAATAAATACACTTTTTAAAAAGGCCCCAGTCATCATGCAGGTTACACTGTGGGGATGACACTTCTGGGCTAGGAGTTGGGCAACCTGGGTTCAGGCACTGCACCCCCTCTGCCGGGTACACAGGGCCCCTCTCCCCTCAGTCAGCCCTAGGCCCTGCAGGCTGGACTTTTGCCTGGTAGCTTTGGGCTGGCCCTCCCTTCTGCAGGGGACCCCTTGTACAGATGGGTAAGCAGAGGCACAGGGGCACAGTCAGGACAGCGGCTCTGCTTACGCAGGATGTCGTGGCCGGTCGTGGGCGTACTCATCCTCCATCCTCCCCTCCCAAGGGCACGTGCCTTCCAGGCCTGAATGTCAAGAGGCCCCTTAGGGCCCCCGGTACTGTCGGCACCCCCTTTGAGTGACTGACAGGGGAGCTGGGAGCCCCCATCCCCACACCAGCTTGTGGAAGCTACCAGCGATCGGTGGAGCCCCGCTGGCAGCCTGTCCGTGTGACCTTGGCCGGGCCCTCAAGCTTCTCAGAATGCCATCTAAGAAGGCAGAGGGGGATGAGCGGCAGCGGGGAGGAGGGGCGGCCTTGGGAGATCCGCTGGGTCCAGGGAAGCGAAGGCCGGACCCTTCTCCCGCAGCGCCACTGCCGGGCCGAATTCCAAGGCCAGCGGCTGCCGGCGGAGTAGGAATCCGGACCAACGGCATTCTGGCTTCCCTCCGGCCCCTCCTGGCAAGAGCTGCGCCGGAAGGAGGGGGCCTCGGAAGGGGCGGGCAGGGGCGGGGCCTGCGGGGTGGGCGGAACTCCCAGGAGAACAGCGGGTGGGGCCTCGCGCGAGGGATGGGGTTGGCGGCGAGGGATCCCAGGATCCCCATTCCTGCCTCCGTCCTGGGGCCTCTGGAGCGGCGCAGCCTGACTGCCTCCGACTGCGGGGCCTCCCTGCCCTACAAGTCCCTCCCCAACCCTCTACTTGGGACCTGGCAAAGTTGGGGCGGGTGCAGGGTTAACGGGATTACAATTTTCCTAGGACGTAGTTTACTGAAGCTGCTTTTGCGATTAGAATTTATATTTACCATGCTAATAACAATAAACTACCCAGGCTACGGCGCCACGTGGATGGGGGTGGTGGGTGGAGAGGGAAACCCTTGGCCACCAGTAGCCTGTGATAAAGCCAAGGTTCCCTGGCTAGATTGCTGCCTGGGATGCCTGTGGTCCCTACCCCCGCCCCGGAGGCAGGATTGACTAATCCGACCAAGCAAGGCTTCCAGGCCGGGCCAAGGACCCCTTCCCAGTCCTCTCCCAAAGTCTGTGTCCTTGGGCTGATGCTGTCCTCTCCTGTCCTTGCCTCCTGCATCTACGGACCCCTCAGGCCCCGTCCTGCTTCAGGGCCTGCACGTTGCAAATGCTCTATGACTGTTCGGAGGAATGAATAAATGAATTGTGAACAAATGGCCTGAAGATTCCAGAGGTAGCCTAATGGGGTCCTGCTGCTTGAGTTATAATCCCAGCCCCACCAGTTGTTGACTATTTGACCCTGGGCAGGTGATTATTCTCCCTGTGCCTCTGTACCCTGCCCATAAAATGGGGACAATACCAGTACCTACTGCATGAGGTTGTTACGGGATTAAATGAGTGAATAGTTACAAAGAGCCTGGAACTGAGTGTTCAAAGAAACACACGGCCACAGTATTAAAAAAATTAAAACCCCATTTCTCTCCAGGCTTCTACCATCACTCTCTGTGACTTCAGCATTCTACCTGCATGACCTATGCAGCACCTGGCCTCTGTTAGCTTGCCACCTTCACCGACATCTTCTCTGCTGAGGCCTCCCACCATGCCCTGTACTTTCTCACCGCTAGAAATAGCCCCAGCTCTGAAATGTGTTTTAAGCATCCCACTTGGGGTCCACCAGCTCCTGACCTTTGAGCTTAGGCCTCTCCTCCAGGACCCTCTCTGACTACGATTTCCCAACCCCTCTCGACCCTCCATTCACTGGCCTTAACACTTTCTTGCCTCCATCCTGCACCTCTCCCCGTCCCTAGTGTGGGTTCCATCCCCTCGTGAACACTGCCACCCCTCCTGGCAGAGACTCAGTACTTCCACTGTCTGAATGCATTTCTTCTTCCTAGGCACACCAGAAGACCACATTTCCTAGCCCCCCACCCTCCTGCAGTGGCTGGGACCATGTGACTCCTTAATTAGGTCACTTCTATCTCCTGGGAGGTCCTCTCTGTCCTCTCTATGTCTAACTAGTGGCAAAGGATCTAAGGGAAGAAGGCTGGCAGAGTTACTAGTCCCAAGAAGCCTGGGTCCCTGAATCACCACATGGAAGTCTACGTGCCCACCATCTGAATGGACTAAGGCATCAACAGAAGTAATACACACCCCTGTAGGGCCGAGGAGGTGAAACAGCTGGTACGCCTTCCCCACACTCTCCTCTGCTACCATGGTGACCTAGGAAGCTGCAGGATGAAGATAACAGCATCACAAGGAGGGAGCCAGGATCCCTGTGTTACCACAAGGAGGAGCGATGCCTAACCAAGACCATCTGCAAGGATTTTGTGTGAGCCAGAAGCAGAGCTGTGTGGTGTTCAGTCACTGAGATTTGAGGGCTGTTTGTTACCACAGTTGACCTATCCTGACTGACACATCACGTTGTTCCTTTCCCCACCATGTGTGTAACATGCTACCAAATTGAATTTTAAATAAATTAGTACTTATAAATTAAGTACAAATGCTTTTCAAATTCACATGAATCTTTGGTAAATAAAACTGGTTGTAAAATTATTGATTAATACAAAAATGTCTGAAATCATTGATAAAAATAGCATTGTGCAAGTAAGACTAATTTAAGATTGTTGATTCAGTGAAAATAACTGAATCTTCTGAGTTGTCGGCAAAATGCTCATGTGTTTAAGATTCTTAGATAGGTGTTCACTTAATGTTCAGACTTTAAAAATGGTTAACCAGGATATAACTTTGAATGATGTCTAGCTTTGTCTAGTATCACAGTTTGTGGTGGTTGTTTTTGAAGTGGAGTCTTGCTCTGTTACCAGGCTGGAGTGCAGTGGCGCAATCTCGTCTCACTGCAACCTCTGCCTCCCAGGTTTAAGCGATTCTCCCGCCTCAACCTCCCAAGTAGCTGGGACTACAGGCATGCGCCACCACAGCCAGCTAATTTTTTAATATTTTTAGTAGAGATGGAGTTTCACCATGTTGGCCAGGATGGTCTCAGTCTCTTGACCTTGTGACCTGCCTACCTTGGCTTCCCAAAGTCCTGGAATTACAAGCATGAGCCACTGTGCCCAGCCTAGTGTCATAGTTTTTATAAGTAATCCTGGGCCAGGCACGATGGCTCATGCCTGTAATCCGAGCACTTTGGAAGGCCAAGGCAGGTGGCTCATGAGATCAGGAGATGGAGACCATCCTGGCCAACATAGTGAAACCCATCTCTACTAAAATATACAAAAAATTAGCTGGGCGTGGTGGCATGTGCTGTAGTACCAGCTACTCGGGAGGCTGAGGCAGGGGAATTGCTTGAACCTGGGAGGTAGAGGTTACATTGAGCTGAGATCTTGCCACTGCACTCCAGCCTGGGTGACAGAGTGAGACTCTATCTCAAAAAAAAAAAGAATTGTGGAATCCTGCTGGGCATGGTGACTCACGCCTGTAATCCCAGCACTTTGGGAGGCCAAAGCAGGTGGATCACTTGAGGTCAGGAGTTTGAGACCAGCCTGGCCAACATGGTGAAACCCATCTCTACTAAAAACACACAAAAAATGAGCCAGGCATGGTGGCAGGCACCTGTAATCCCAGCCACTCGGGAGTCTGAGGCATGAGAATTGCTTGAACCTGGGAGGTGGAGGTTGCAGTGAGCCAAGTTTGCACCACTGCACTCCAGTCTGGGTGACACAGCGAGACTCCATCTCAAAAACAACAAACAAACAAAAAGAATTGTGGAATATGCTGCTCATCTGTAAAATGCTAATCTCTAATGGGTATTTCAGGGTTTCTTGCTTTCTAGGTTTACATAAAATGTGCCAAAGATGTGTTCTTATTGAGAAAAATAAGAATTTTGTCTAATTCAGAAGTTATCTGCCCGGACGCAGTGGCTCATGCCTATAAACCCAGCACTTTGGGAGGCCAAAGCAGGTGGATCACTTCAGGTCAGGAGTTCAAGACCAGCCTGGCCAACACGGTGAAATACATCTCTACTAAAAATAAAAGAAAGAAAGAAAAAAAAAGAAGTTATCTAAAAGTCAATTCAAATTATGGAGTTAAAAGTGGTTCTTAGACAGACGCAGTGGCTCACACCTGTAATCCCAGCACTTTGGGAGGCAAAGGCAGGTGGATCACTTGAGGTCAGGAGTTTGAGACCAGCCTGAGCAATATGGTGAAACCCCATCTCTACTAAAAATACAAAAATTAGCTGGGTGTGGTGGTGGACGCCTGTAATTCCAGCTACTCAGGAGGTTGAGGCAGGAGAATCTCTTGAACTGGGGAGGCAGAGGTTGCAGTGAGCTGAGATCATGCCATTGCACTCCAGCCTGGGCAGCAAGAGTAAAACTCCATCTCAAAAAAAAAAGGCTGGGCACGGTGGCTCATGCTTGTAATCCCAGTACTTTGGGAGGCCGAGGCGGGCGGATCACAAGGTCAGGAGATTGAGACCATCCTGACTAAAGCAATGAAACCTATCTCTACTAAAAATACAAAAAAAGTAGCCAGGCGTGGTGGCAGGCACCTATAGTCCTAGCTACTTGGGAGGCTGAGGCAGGAGAATGGCGTGAACCCGGGAGGCGGAGCTTGCAGTGAGCCGAGATCGCGCCACTGCACTCTAGCCTGGGTGACAGAGTGAGACTCCCTCTCAAAAATAAAGAAAAAAAAAAGTGGTCCTTAAACAAGGTTCAAAGAAACCAGTAAGTAGGGGAGAGATATGAAAAAAAATTACGGATACAAAGATGTATTTTTGGCAAAGAAGGTTATAAAGAAAAGAGAATAACTTTATATGAGAAAGGATCTTGTAAGGAAAATTATTGTCCTAGAGTAGAATTATTGGTTATTTCAGAAAGAGATAGGCCAGATGTGGTGGCTCACGCCTGTAATCCCAACACTTTGGAGGCTGAGGCAGGGGATCATTTGAGCTCAGGAGTTTGAGACCAGCCTGGGGAACATGGTGAAACCCTGTCTCCCAAAACATATAAAACTTAGCTGGGCATGGTGGCATGTGCCTATAGTCCCAGCTATTCAGGAGGCTAAGGTGGGGATTGCTTAAGCCCAGGAGATCCCGACTGCAGTGAGCCAAGATTGTGCCACTGCATTTCCTCCTGGGCAACAGAACAAGACCCTGTTTTTTAAAAAAGGAAAGAAAGAGGGGAGGAAAGAAAGAAAGAAGGAAGGAAGGGAAGGAAGGAAGGAAGGAGAGAGAGAGGGAGAGAGAGGAAGGTAGGAAGGAGGGAGGGAGGGAAAAAGAGGGAGGGAGGGAGAGAAAGAAAGAAAGATGAAAGGAAGGAAGGAAGAAATAGAGAAAGAAAGAAAAGAAAGAGAAAGAAAGAAAAGGAAGGAGGGAAGGAAGGAAAGAGAGAAAGAGATAAAGAGAGAAAGAGAAAGAAAGGAAGAAAGGAAGAAAGAAAGAAAGAAAGAAAGAGAAAGAAAGAAAGAAAGGAAAGAAAGAAACCGGGTGTGGTGGCTCATGCCTGTAATCCAGCACTTTGGGAGGCCAAGGTGGGTGGATCACCGGAGGTCAGGAGTTCGAGACCAGCCTGACCAACATGGAGAAACCCCATCTCTACTAAAAATACAAAATTAGCTGGGCATAGTGGCACATGCCTGTAATCCCAACTACTNTTTTTGAGATGGAGTCTTGCTCTATCGCCAGGCTGGAATGCAGTGGTACAATCTCGGCTCACTGCAAGCTCCACCTCCCAGTTCATACCATTATCCTGCCTCAGCCTCCCGAGTAGCTGGCACTACTGGCATCTACCACCATGCCCAGCTAATTTTTTGTATTTTTTAGTAGAGACAGGGTTTCACCATGTTAGCCAGGATGGTCTCGATCTCCTGACCTCGTGATCCGCCCATCTTGGCCTCCCAAAGTGCTGGGATTGCAGGTGTAAGCCACTGTGCCCAGCCTGCTTTTCAATTCTATAACCTGTTTCTTTTGAAAAGTTATCAGATTCATATCTCAGAAGTCAAAAGGTTGTTGTGTCTTGCCACTTTCAGCTTTTTCTCCCCTTAAGAAGGCCAGAGATGATAACTCTCTTAGCCTTTTCATCAGCTCTAGCAACTTTTTCTCCCTCGGTTCTCACTGCTGTTATGGCCTGATGCTGAAATATCTTATCTTACAGGTCTAAAAAGCAGTGTTTTCCTTCAGTATAAATTGATTTTAGAACCTCGGCTTTTTCTTGATATATCTAAATTTTCAACGTAATCAGGAAATTCTTCATGCAGTTACTAAGAGTCATGTATTCCCTTGCCATCCTCAAAATCTTGAACATACTCTTCCTGTGTTCAATTAAATTCCAATAGTTTTTTCATCAGGTTTGACTTCCAGTTTATATAAATGGGCTTCACACAAAGAGAGGCAGTTACATTGCAGAAGGGGTTTTGTTTTGTTTTGCTTTTTTGGTAACTGGCTTAAGAAATAAGATTTTATGTTTCATCAAGACAGTTCCTGTGCTGTCTTTATTAGGTCTTTTTTTTATTTTTTATTTTTTGAGACAGAGTCCTGCTCTGTCACCTGGGCTAGAGTGCACTGGTGTGATCTCAGCTCACTGCAACCTCCAACTCCCAGGTTCAAGCAATTCTCCTGCTTCAGCCTCCTGAGTAGATGGGACTTCAGGTGCATATCACCGTAGCTGGCTAATTTTTTAGTAGAGACAGGGTTTCACCATGTTGG
This sequence comes from Theropithecus gelada, assembly GCF_003255815.1. Lineage (NCBI taxonomy): Eukaryota > Metazoa > Chordata > Mammalia > Primates > Cercopithecidae > Theropithecus > Theropithecus gelada. Next base: position 6,796,932 of record NC_037682.1, on the reverse strand, counting down.
CCAGGCTGGTCTCAAACTCCTGACCTCGAGTGATCCGCCCGCCTCAGCCTCCTTAAGCGTTGGGATTACAGGCGTGAGCCACCATGCCTGGCTTTATCAGGTCTTTTGAATGCTGAAAGATTTAAAAGGGTTAAAGTTTTTACATCCACATAACCATCTGTATTGCCCTTAAAGGCTTTTGATTATCACCAAACAACTATTGTTTTACAGTGATCTGTGGTTCTGTTTTGATCAAATATTTTGAGTCTTTTTAACATCTTTGACAAATGCCATCAGAATCAAATCCCAGTATAAGACTCTGACCTGTGGCTGGGGTTTATCAAAGCTTTAAAAATTAATTACTACAAGATTGTAAAATCTTTTTACAGTTTCCAGTCAGGCCATGGCCTTCAGTGTCACCAATAAAAATAAAGTGTTTTCTTTCTTTCTTTTTTTTTTTTTTTTTTTGAGACAGAGTTTCACTCTTGTTGCCCAGGCTGGAGTACAGTGGCGCAATCTCAGCTCACTGCAACCTCTGTCTTCTGGTTTCAAGCGACTCTCCTGCCTCAGCCTCCCAAGTAACTGGGATGTTGGCCAGGCTGGTCTCAAACTCCTGACCTTGTGATCCACCCACCTCAGCCTCCCAAAGTGCTGGGATTACAGGCATTAGCCACTGCGCCTGGCCATAAACTGCTTTCTGAGACACAGGGACAGACTTGTATCCATTTAATATAATTAATTATATGCCTCAGTACTAAATAATTTGAATGTTTAGCTACCTATGAGCTTCCTTTCTGTCATTCTCAAAATGATGCAGGGCTTATGACCTTTTTTCCCCCCTCCTCCTCCTCCTCCTAGCCTTTTTGCTTGAAACATTGTTAATTCTTCATATTTTGTTTTACCTCCAGAATTTGAAACTATTTAATGTCTTCAGGCTCAGGGACTATTGCATGAGATTATAAGGGCCAGTTTTGAAAAATAAAAATTAGTTCAGGCCCTCCAAATCAAGGACAGACACACACATGCCACAACAGCTAAACAAAATGCTTCTGTTTTGTATAGCTCATTGCTACAAGCCAAAATTACATTTGATCAAATGCATAGAATTTATAGATAAGTCAGTTGCATCACCTTGTCTTTTGACTTTTGGTTTTTGGCTCCTATGTTGCTTAAAAGGGGTTTTAAGATGAGTGAGTGCCTGTCCACCTCCATTTCGTCTGGCCTAGCATATTTAACTGTCTTTTGATTCTCTTAGCCACAGGGGTCCCACTTAGGCACATAATATAGCCAGGACAGGTAGCACACCATCCTGGCATCGATATGGGGCAGAATAAAAGCTTGGCCATGATACTGCCTCTAGCATACTATGACCAGAAAAAAACAAAAAACAAAAAAAAACACCTGAAAATCTAGCTCAGGCCACAACAGGAAGTGGGTAGGGAGAGGGAGAGTCAGTCAGGCCTCACTATATCTCCTCGCCTTGGAATTCCACACATATTTGCCCTGATGGTACCACCAATTATAATTCTTCTTGTCCCCCTTGGAGGGCCTTAGTCTCTCTACAAACAACCGTGTCATTCTCAATTCCTGTAACTGCTCCCCATAATACTGGTATTGCCTTAAATTACTACTTTCCCCCCATCCCATTCATGCTTAAACCAAAGCACCCCTTGAATAACACAGGTCCTAAACCTTTTTTTTTTTTTTTTTTTCAGAGTCTTGCTCTGTCTCCCAGGCTGCAGTGCAGTGAAGTGATCCTCAGCCTCTCGAGTAGCTGGGATTACAGGCATGTGCCACCACACCCGGCTAATTTTGTATTTTTAGTAGAGACAGGGTTTCACCGGATTGGCCAGGCTGGTCTCAAACTCCTGACCTCAAGTGATCCACCTGCCTCGGCCTCCCAAAGTGCTGGGATTACAGGCCTGAGCCACCACGCCCAGCGGTATTTAACGTTCTTTTTTTTTTTTTTTGAGACGGAGTCTCGCTCTGTCGCCCAGACTGGAGTGCAGTGGCCGGATCTCAGCTCACTGCAAGCTCCGCCTCCTGGGTTTACGCCATTCTCCTGCCTCAGCCTCCCGAGTAGCTGGGACTACAGGCGCTCGCCATCTCGCCCGGCTGGTTTTTTGTATTTTTTAGTAGAGACGGTGTTTCACCGTGTTAGCCAGGATGGTCTCGATCTCCTGACCTCGTGATCTGCCCGTCTCGGCCTCCCAAAGTGCTGGGATTACAGGCTTGAGCCACCGCGCCCGGCCTGGTATTTAACGTTCTTAACAGCTCCCATCCCATTCGGGTCTGTGACCCACAGTAGATATCTGTGGCTATATGGACGCCCACTAAATCAATCAGCCTAAAAATAGCTCATTCCTCATTTGAGACCGGGGTACCAATGTGTTGATAACATGTGGTTCAAAGGTCAACATACAGTAAGACAGGCGAAGCCTTCTAGTATTCAATTATACAACATGACTTGCCCAGGAGCTAAGCCAGCAATTGGCCTTACATTGTCTGGGGTCAGGGCTGCTGTGGGCTTGTTGGCCCCATGGGGATGATTTGCCTAGCATGAGGCAACTCTTCAAAACTTTACTTTTCACTCTACACGCCTTCTTATAAAATGGGAGGTACTTTAGATAAATTGAGCCTCTCTTGATTCTGTAGTAGATATAGTTATGGATAATAGATTGACATTAGACTCTATGTTGGCTGAACAATGACAGGCATATGCTGTGAGTAATAAAACCTGCCGTACCTATGTAAACGCCTCAGGTCAAGCAGAGGAAGATACCGACAAAATATATGAACAAGGCTGGGCACAGTGGCTCACGCCCAGTGCTTTGGGAGGCCAAGGAGGGTGGATCACTTGAGGTCAGGAGTTTGAGACCAGCCTGGCCAACATGGTGAAACCCCATCTCTAGTAAAATCACGAAAATTAGCCGGACGTGGTGGCACATGTCTGTAATCCCAGCTACTCGGGAGGCTGAGGAAGGAGAATTGCGTGAACCTGGGAGGCGGAGGCTGCAGTAGGCTGATATTATGCCACTGCATTCTGGCCTGGGAGTCAGAGTGGGACCTTGTCTCAAAACAAAAAAAAAGAAAAAAAAAGGAAAAAAAAGGGCCAGGTATGGTGGCTCACGTCTGTAATCCCAACACTTTGGGAGGCTGAGGAGGGTGGATCACAAGGTCAAGAGATCGAAACCATCCTGGCCAAGATGGTGAAACCCCGTCTCTACAAAAAATACAAAAATTAGCTGGGCGTGGTGGTGCACACCTGTAATCTCAGCTACTTGGGAGGCTGAGGCAGGAGAATTGCTTGAACCCGGGAGGTGGAGGTTGCAGTGAGCCGAGATTGAGCCACTGCACTCCATCCTGGGTGACAGAGCGAGACTCCATCACACACACACACACAAAAAGAAGAGCAAGTCAAGTGGCTACATGGTGTTCACAACCCCAATACCCAGACTATGCGGAATTCCATAAGGAGCTTCTTCCATCAGTGACTTGGTTTTTACCTAGGACCTTTAATAGCTCTCTTGTTACTACTGATCTTTGGCCTTTACTTATTTGACCTCTTAGTAAAGTTCGTGTCTTCTAGATTACAATTCCATGTGCTGGCACTGGGTTTCTGACCCATCCTGTCTTCTGGCCTGGAAAATAAAGACCTTCTGCCTTTGGGGTCCTTAGATCAGGCATCCAGAGATTTTCACTCCTCCAACACCAGGCAGAGCCTATGCCCATAAGATGAGCAGGAAGCAGTTGTAGAAGGTAGACCTCTGCCCTTCTACCGCTTCTTAAGATTAAGGAGGAGTCTCATGCCTATCATCCCAGCACTTTGGGAGGCCAAGGCGGGCGGATCGCTTGAGGTCAGGAGTTGGAGACCAGTCTGGCCAACATGGTGAAGCCCCGTCTCTACTCAAAATACAAAAAAAAAATCAGCCAGGCAGTAGTGGCACGTGCCTTTAATCCCAGCTACTCGGGAGGCTGAGGCAGGAGAATCACTTGAACCCAGGGGCAGAGGTTGCAGTGAGCCAGCATGGTGCCACTGCACTGCACTCCAGCCTGGGTGAGAGAGCAAGACTCTGTCTCAAAAAAAAAAAAAAAAAAAAGATTGAGGAGGAGCCCACAGTCTCTCCGGAAAGGAATAAAGAAGAGATCAGCAGGACTTGTTTTCCGAGCACCAGTCACAAGACCCTGCTGAACAAAACAAGATCTGATCAAAAGAGGATGCAGGAAAGACATGGGCCGAAACTAGCTAAAACCAACACAGTGACCAAAGCAACCTCTAGTTGCCCTCACTGTTCGTTGTGCACTGATTATAATGCTTTCACATGCTAAAAGACACTCCCACCAGCACCATGACAGTTTACAAATACTGTGGCCACTCCTAGAAGTTACCTTACACAGTTCAAAAAGGGTAGAGGCCTGGTGTGTTGGCTCACACCTGTAATCCCAGCACTTTGGGATGGGGGCGGATCACAAGGTCAGGAGATCAAGACCATCCTGGCCAACATGGTGAAACTCCGTCTCTACGAAAAATACAAAAATTTGCCAGGCGTGGTGGTGCACGCCTGTACTCCCCGCTACTCAGGAGGCTGAGGCAGGAGAATCGCTTGAACCCGGGAGGCAGAGGTTTCCATGAACCAAGATCACGCCATTGCACTCCAGCCTAGGCAACAAGAGCGAAACTCCCTCTCAAAAAATAAAATAAAATAAAATAAAATAAAATAAAATAAATAATAAATAATAAATTAAAAAAGGTAGAAACCTTTGGTTCCAGAAACTCGCCACTCCTTTTGCACAAAACTCATGAATAGCCTGCCCTGTATTTAGCAGATAATGAAGGAATAGCCATAAATATAGCTGGCCAGCGATCCACTAGGGCTGCTGCTAGCTGCTCTAGGGAGCAGCCATTTTCCTGCACTCTGTCGCTCTAATAAACTTGTGTTTGCTTTGCTCTGTCTTGTTTGCTCACTCTTGAATTCTTTTCTCTGCAAAGCCAAGAACTCTCCCAGTCTGAGCCCTGGTCATCAAAGATGATTTTGAGGGCTTCAGTGTTCAAAGGGGAAAAGCAGGCTGGAGAGGAAGGAGGGGGGGGATGGTCACCTTATTAAATCCGTATGTTGGAAGAGAAAAGGAGCAGGGAGGGGAGTAGTCAGTGACGTATTCATCTAGTGCTTCTACGTTGGCATTTTACACAAGATAAGGTGAATGCAGAGTGTAGATATTTAACCTTTTATCTGTAGCTCTCTGCTTAGGAACAAAAGGGGAAGCAGTTTCTTGCCTGACTCAGCTTTCAGCTTAATTTTTTTCTTTTGGCAGAGTGAATTGGGATCCCGAGATTTTATTTGCCTTTCCCATCATGCAATTGGATATCACAGAGCAGCGAAGAACAATGAGTGCCCATGTACTTGACAATGCAGGGGAATCTTCCAGACATACATAAAGTGAAGGCAGGCAGGCAAAAGAGTGTGCTTGTTTGATAGTGTCTCTTTGGGGCTCTGGAAGAGACAAAACTAATCTGTGGGAGTTTGAGGATAATGTTCAGTTTCATGGTTTACTTTTGGGAAGTATTGTCTGAGAAGAGGCACTTGGGAGCCTTCTGGGAACTGGAAATGTTCTGTATCTTGAGCTAGGTCGTTGTTACACAGGCGTATGGCTTGTCAAAAATAATTGAGTTAGCCGGGCACAGTAGCTCATGCCTGTAATCCCAGCATTTGGGGAGGCCAAGGTGGGTGAATCACCTGAGGTCAGGAGTTCGCGACCACCCTGGCCAACATGGTGAAACCCCTGTCTCTACTAAGAAAATGCGTAAGAGTAGCCGAACATGGTGGTGGGTGCCTGTCATCCCAGCTACTCGGGAGTCTGAGGCAAGAGAATCGCTTGAACAAAGGAGAGAGATTGCAGACAGCCGAGATCATACCACTACACTCTAGCCTAGGGGACAAAGCAAGATTCCATCTTAAAAAAAAGAAAGAAAGAAAGAAAGAAGGCCGGCCATGGTGGCTCACACCTGTAATCCCAGCACTTTGGGAAGCCAAGGTGGATGGATCACCTGAGGTCAGGAGTTTGAGACTAGCCTGACCAACAAGGAGAAACCCTGTCTCTACTAAAAATACAAAATTATCTGGGTATGGTGGCACATTTCTGTAATCCCAGCTACTTGGGAGGCCGAGGTAGGAGAATCGCTTGAACCTGGGAGGCAGAGATTGTGGTGAGCTGAGATCACGCCATTGCACTCCAGCCTGGGCAACGAGCGAAACTCCATCTCAAAAGAAAAAAAAAAAAGAAATAATAGAAAAGATACTTGGGGCTGGGCATGGTGGCTCACGCCTGTAATTCCAGCACTTTGGGAAGCTGAGGTGAGTGGATCACTTAAGGTCAGGAGTTCAAGACCAGACTGGCCAACATGGTGAAGCCCTACTAAAATTAGCAGGGAATAATGGCAGGCACTAATCTCAGCTACTCAGGAGGCTGAGGCAGGAGAATCACTTGAACCTGGGAGGTGAAGGTTACAGTGAGCTATGATTGCGCCACTGCACTCCAGCCTAATCGACAAGAGAGAAACTCCGTCTCAAAAAAAAAAAAAATTGAGTTGTGTTGTGTTGTGAATGTATTTAACACCACTGAGCTGTACACTTAAAAATGGTTATGATGTTAAATTTTACGTTACATATGTTTTACCACAATACCAAAAAATTGAGTTATACCTTAAGGTTTGTGGACTTTATTACATGTCAGTCGCACTTCAACTGAAACATGTAGCCCCTGGCTTCTGAGTGATTTTTAAAATTTTTCAGACAGGCTGGAGTGCGGTGGCGCAATCATAGCTCACCGCAGCCTCGAACTCCTGGGCTCAAGCGGTATTCCCACATCAGCCTCCCAAGTAGCTGGGGTGTCAGGTATCATAAGCTACTGCCCCCGTCCCCCCAAGTCATTGCAAATGTTCTTTGAAAATACCACCTTCAGGCCAGGTGCAGTTGCTCACGCCTTTAATCCCAGAACTTTGGGAGGCCAAGGCAGGCAGATAACTTGAGGTCAGGAGTTTAAGACCAGCCTGGCCAACACGGTGAAACCCCGTCTCTACTAAAAATACAAAAATGAGCTGGGCGTGGTGGCGGGCGCCTGTAATCCCAGCTACTCAGGAGGCTGAGGCAAGAGAATCGCTTGATCCCGGGAGGCGAAGTTTGCAGTGAGCCGAGATCGCACCACTGCACTTCAGCCTGGGTGACAAATCAAGACTCTATCTCAAAAAAAAAGAGGAAAAAAGAAAACACCGCCTTCAGTGGCTACATATTTTCCCATTCATGGATGTGTCCTGGCTCACTTTCGTTCACTCCCACATCTTTCCCAGAATTGTTGTGAGAACCACAGTCTCATGTCATAGCCCCAAGGCTGCAGACAAGGTACCGACCCATGTTAACTTAAGAAGGAAAATAATTTATTGGAAGGGTTTTCTTAGACTCCTGGGAAGGCTCAGAAACCTAGCTTGGCAAGAAGGAGGAGCTCAAGGAGGCAGGAAGCTGCCCCACAGCCTGGGTTACCCCAGGAATAGGCTGGTCTAGGGGCTGCTGTAACCACTGCTGACACGGTGGATGTCATCATCAGGTGACAGTGCCACTGTGGGATGCTGTGGCCATAGCCAGTGGGAAGAGGTCCCAATGGGCCCTGATTCTTTGTGGAGGAATCTATAGGCCTGAGCTCTAGAGGCTGGGGAATGGAGGGAGGAGGCTCTGGTCCCCGTGCTCAACAAGACCCCCTCAGTGGGGAATTCCTCATTGCAGAAGGGGCACCAGATGCAGGGCAGCTAAACAAGCAGCCAGGGGCTCCTACCCCAGGAAATGTCCTCTAGGATAATAGCAGCCAGCATTTGTTGAGCTCTCGCTGGGTGCCAGGCTCCTGCGTCAAACTTTCTACACAGATTATCACAAAGAATCCTCACGTTAGCCCTGTGGGGTAGGGGTTATTATTATCTTGATTTTGCAGACAAAGAGGCAGGCACAGAGAAATGTGGCAACCTGCCCAGGACCACACGCATGAGGAGCAGGAGGCAGTGCTGCACTTGGGGCACCCGTGTGCCAGGTCAGTGCAGGGCACTTTGCAGTCCTCTTAGGGCTGAGGGCCTTGGACACTCAGCACCTTTTTCCCTGCTCTGTGGCTGCCGGGTGCTGCAGGGGTTGGAAGCCTGACAGGTACGTTTCCTCGAAGCCCCTGCAGCAGGGATCTGGGTCACAGCCTGCCAGTCATTTGCCTGACACCCGGAAGGCTGTGGGGAGGCGCGGTGGCAGGCAGGGGTGGGCTTTGCCATATGTCACACTTTGCCAGTGACTTCTGGTGGTCTCCTGGGGCTGACCGGCCCCCCGGTGGTGCACACTCCTGCAATTCCCCCAGTCCTGTTTCTTTTCTTTCTTTTTCTTAAGACAGTGTCTCTCTCTGTCATCCAGGCTGGAGTGCAGTGGTGCAGTCACGGCTCATTGCAGCCTCGACCTCCCAGGCTCAAGCAGTCCTCCTGCCCCAGCCTCCTGAGTAGCCGGGACCACAGGTGTGCGCCACCATGCCCGGCTATAAGTCCTAACTTCTGGACCAGGTGTGGCTGCCCGTCAGCTCTTTGGATGGTTTTGCAAGCCTCAAATTCCCCGTGTTCAGTCCTTTCCTGTTTGAAATGCTACTTTCCCAACTGAACCTTGATGAGACAGAGGTGTTAAGGCAAAGCAGTTGGGCCTCTAGGCCTGAGCTCTAGAGGCTGGGGAGTGGAGGAACAAGGCTGTGGTCCCCGCGCTCAGCAAGACCCCCTCCGTGGGGAATTCCACAGTGCAGAAGGGGCACCAGATGCAGGGCAGCTAAACAAGCAGCCAGGGCCTCCTACCCCAGGAAATGTCCTTCTAGGATCATAGCCAGCATTTGCCAAGCACTCACTGGTGCCAGGCCCCTGTGCCAAGCACTCACCGGGTGCCAGGCCCTGGGAGGCTGAGGCAGGACTGGCTTTAGAACAGGAAAGCTGGGGCTGCGAGCCTGGCTCTGCTAGTTCTGTGGGTTTGTGGTTTTTTGGTCACTTCATGTGCCTGAGTCTCATTTTCCTGTTTCCTCATTTGGAACAGGCAGTGATGGCATCTCTCACAGGGATGTGGAGATAAACCATGGCGACATCGGGGACACACAAGCCCAGTGCCTGCAGCGATGGTCGCCGGGTGCTCTTTCCATTTCCTGGTAGCAGATGAGGAAAGTGAAGCTCAAAGAGGTGATGTCATTCGCCCCGAATCACACAGCCGGGAGGTGGTGGGGTGCGAATTCGAACCCAGGAGCGTGAAGCTTCCAGCTCATGTTTCTCCCTGGCTGTGGATCGGTGCCCCATGGGAGGCCAGGACGCCGGTCAGGGGCCAGCATGGCAGTGTGAGGGGAGCAGGGCGGGCCGGGCTGCCTTCCCTCCCTCTCCTGGGGCTGCTGCCCTGTCGGGTAGGGGACTGCCATGGCCCTCACCTGTCCACCTTGTCTCCTTGCCTGGGCCTTGTCAGCCTTGTGCACCCCACAGGGCAGGGACAGGGCCTGCTGTTGACAGAAGTTCAGAACAGGGCAGTGCTTGGCCCTGGGTCGTGCAGCAGATCAGTGCTGGGGCTGGCCTGGGGCCTGAGCTCAAGCCTCCGAACCCCCTTGCCCAGGCTGGACTCAGGCTGCACCGGGGCAGGTTGGCAGAGGCCCGGAGGCTTTCTCTGGGCTGCAGGTCGAGGCACCTGGGCTGCAGACGCACATCTGGTGGTCCGGCTTCCTCCCTGGCAGCCTCTCCCCTGTGACAGCAAGATGGCAGCCTGAAGCTTCAGGCTCACGTCCTGCCCACGAGGCTACCCCAGTGGAAAGAGAGGTTGCCTTGCCTCAGGGTCCCAGCTGAAGTCCCCAGGCTGCATCTCACTGGACAGGCTTGGTGATATGTTCATCCCTGACCAGTTGCAGTGCCTGGGGGGTGCGCTCTCTCATAGGCCAGCCGTGCAGTAGGCTGGAGTCAGGAAAGGCCCGTCCTCCCTGAGCCACACGAACTGAGAATGGGGAGGTGACCTTTCCAAAGAGGTGGTAATGGACTGCAGGAGTCAGAAGTGGTGAATGACCCTGACGGGGGAACGCAGGCCCCATTGTCCCCAGCCCTGCTGATGGTGGCCATCCTTTCTTCCTTGCCTTGGCAGCAGGGGCTGGATGGAGGCTGGGGAAGCAGCAGGTACATGCTGGAGCTCAGAGTGTGAGAAACAGTTGAGGAAGGAACGTTCTCTTGGAGAAGGGAGAATAATGTCTCCTCCCCTTCTCCAAACAGCAAGTGCCCGGCCCAGTCTCCGTCTCAGGAACCTCTCTAACAGCCAAGATCAGGGCCTTACAGAGAGCTGACCCAAGGCCGGGCACTATGCTGGACACATCCGACGAGTCACATCACTGCAGCCTTGCCGAAACTTCACGAGCACCCATTTCACAGATGAAGAAACGGAGGCTCAGAAAGACAAACGTTTCAGCCAATAAGTGGCTGAATCTATGCTCAAACCTAGGTCTGTGTGATTCCAGACCCTGAATTCTACAACTCCACCAAAAACTCCTCTTTATCTTCTTTTATTATTTATTTATTTATTTATTTATTTTTAGACGGAGTCTCACTCTGTCGCCCAGGCTGGAGTGCAGTGGCGCGATCTCAGCTCCTCTCCACCTCCCGGATTCAAGTGATTCTCCTGCCTCAGCCTCCCGAGTAGCTGGGACTAAAGACACACGCCACCACACTCGGCTAATTTTCTGTATTTTTAGTAGAGACGGGGTTTCACCATGTTGGCCAGGATGGTCTCAATCTCCTGACCTCGTGATCCGCCCGCCTCGGCCTCTCAGAGTGCTGGGATGACAGGCGTGAGCCACCGCGCCCGGCTATCTTCTTTTAAAAACATCATCAGTCTACCCTGGGTAATATGCCAAAATCCCGCCTCTACAGAAAATACAAAAATTACCCAGGCATGGTGGCACATGCCTATGGTCCCAGCTTCTCGGGAGGCTGAGGCGGGAGGATCACCTGAGCCCTGGAGGTTGAGGCTCCAGTGAGCCATGAACATGCCGCTGCACTCCAGTCTAGGCAACAGAATGAGACCCTGACTCGAGATACATAAATAACTCAAAATAAAGCGGTGGCTCACGCCTGTAATCCCAGCACTGTGGGAGGCTGAGGCGGGCAGATCACGAGGTCAGGAGATCAAGACCATCCTGGCGAACATGGTGAAACTTCGTCTCTACTAAAACTATAAAAAGTTAGCTGGGCGTGGTGGTGGGTGCCTGTAGTCCCAGCTACTGGGGAGGCTGAGGCAGGAGAATGGTGTGAACCCAGGAGGCGGACCTTTCAGTGAGCCAAGATCGCACCACTGCACTCCAGCCTGGGCGACAGAGCGAGACTCCATCTAAAAAAAAATTAAAAATAAAAATAAAAACACACACAAAAAAACCCAAACCATCATGAGTGTCTTGTTAAAGTCGTGCTGTTCTAGTTGTAAACGAGTTAGTGTGAGGTTGTGGGCCATGCCTGCGGCCTCAGCTCTCAGCCCAGGTAAGAAGGCTGTTGTGAGTGAGTAAGGTGGGAGTGAAGGATGTGGGAGGGGGGCTCTACTTCCAAAGCTGCTGAGGCAGTGTTGAAGGCCGCAGGACCCTTCCTCACCACTGTGGCCCAACTCTTCTTTCTCCCTCAAAACCCAGCTGAAAGGACACTTCCTCCCAGAAGTCTTCTCTGCTGTGCCTACAACCTGCCCCGACCCCAGGAGGACACACACACACACACTTCTCTGTGTACTCCATCCTCTACGTTGTACTCATCAAAGCCCCAACCATAGTGTGTGTGTGTTGTGTGTATGGTGTGTGTGTGTGTGTGTGTATGGTGTGTGTGTCTGTCTGTCTGTCTGTCTGTCTGTCTCCCTGGTCAGACTGGGACAACCTGAGGGCAAGGAGAGGGAATTCCCTATGCTCAAGGTGTGCCCCGTGTAGATCATGGTACAGAGTGGAGGCTCAGCAAACAGAGCATAAATGAATGAATGAGTGAGTGAATGAATGCATGGAATCTTGGGGTGAGTTTCCCTGCAGACAGGGTGCTGTGGCTGTAGGAGCTGGGCTGTCTAGAGCCTTGGTCTGGGGGTAGCTGAAGCTGGAGGAGGGAAAGAGGCCAGTCCTTTGCAGCTTCTGGAGGCCAGAGTCCAAGGTCAGCCTCTCTCAACAGGACCCCTCTGAACCTGGCTGACACCACGGCCTTTGGAAGCCACGTGGTCAGTAACACGCTGTCACCCTTACGCCGTCTGTTTACCTGACCTAATGACTGGGAAGCTCAGGTCTGTGACCCAGTGCCCAGAATGCTGCCTGGTATGGGGGTGTGGGTCACATCTGGCTCATCTCCAGGACAGCCCTGTTCTGCGTGTCTGCCAGTCAAGGGGTCACACGCTAACCTGGCTGCTCCCACTAGGGGTGGGAGGGGCAGCTTCAGAATGGGGCCACGCTAGGCCCCATCTCCCTACTGGGCCCATCACTGGGCACCCTGCACCTCTCTCTCTCATTCTTTCTTTTGAGCCTGCTGTGCTCAGTGACCAGAGCACACTTTCCCTTCGTCTCGCCTGGAGGAGAGATGGGGCCTCATGTCAGCTCTGCCCCTGCCTGACACACACGCTTGGCCCATCACTGGGTCTCGGTTTCCCTCTCTGTATTTCTTGGATATGCGAAGGCAGTAGGGTGAGGCTGGCCCCTTGAAGCTGGATGAGGATGGTTTTTTTTTTTTTTGAGACAGAGTCTCAGTCTGTTGCCCAGGCTGGAGTGCAGTGCAGTGGTGCGATCTTGACTCACTGCAACCTCTGCCTCCCGGGTTCAAGCGATTCTCCTGCCTCAGCCTCCTGAGTAGCTGGGACGACAGGCGCCCGCCGTCACACTCAGCAATTTTTTTGTATTTTTAGTAGAGATGGGGTTTTACCATGTTGGCCAGGCTGGTCTTGAACTCCTGACCTCAGGTGATCTGCCCGCCTTGGGAGGCTGGGTTTTTGAGCTTTGTGCTGTTGGAGCCCGGCCCTCAGGGCTGCGTGGGAACCCCCGGGGGTGTGGGTTCTATACCAGGAAGTAGGCAGAGAGCCAGCCCGAGGACAGTTTGTTCCTTGCCAGTTCCCTGAGCTCTCCTGGCACACAGGCTGTGGCGGCAGCAGGGTGAAGTCAGAGGCTGCTCAGACCTCACACCACGTCATTTGCCCAACCCAGAGAAAGCTCTGCCCCTGGCTTCTGGCTCCTCCTCTGCCAGGACTCACTGGGTGTGATGAGTTGGTCTTAGGGCACTGTCTGGGCACAGCCTGTTTGCCCAACATGGCCTCCTGGGCTCCATGCTTCTGTGGGTGGGAGGGGTCTGGGCTGGCCCAGGGGCTCTGACAGCAGCTGGCATCTTGAGGTTTTGACTTCAGAGTGACCTGAATCCTGCTGCAACATGGGAATGAGAGGCTGGAGTCTCTGGGGGCTGCTTTCCCAGAGAAGAAGCCCCTTCCCCATCAGCCTGACATTGGCCAGGCCCCAAGGACCCCATGTGGCTGGAGGGCTCACGGCTAAGTGGAGGGAAGCCCCGGGATGGCAGTGAGGGGTGAGGGAAGATTTGGGAGGTGACATCTACAGAGAGACCTGAGCGGGTGGGGCAGAGAGGGGGTCCCAGGCAGAGGAAGAAGCAAGTGCAAAGACCTTCATGACCCAGGGGAGCGCTGAGACCACCGACCAGCAGTGCCCCCACTACTTCAAGCCACCCCTCCTCAGGGCCTCCCAGAGGTCTCCAGCCTGGAACACCCTATGTAGTAGAGCTAGTAGACTGGGGGACACTGGGGACTGCTGTCCCACTTGGAGCCTCGGGCCACTCCTCCCAGAAGCAGCAGTGTGGAGCCCTGTTGGATTTTTGTGTTCCCAAACATCCAGGAGACACACAGTTGTGAGTTTCCAGCCAGGCGATCTCTAAGGCCAGAGCAGCCCTTGTGGGTGTCAGGGAGGAAGGGCAGAAAGACTCGGGCCTCAAGCTCAGCTCCCTGCTGCAGGGAGTTGAACGCCCCTTTGGTGAGTGGCTCTAGCTAAACAAACACGTGTTATCATGTATCAACAGCGGCCACCTCCTTGCTGGCTGGGCTGCTGCTGGCTCCCAGCCCAGAGCAGCCCTTCCGGGGCGCTGCCTGCCACAACCGACAGTCAGGGAAGGGCAGCTACTGCCCTGGATTCAAGCCCTGGCCACCCCTGCTCCTGCTCACTGTGTGCCCCCAGGCAAGTCACTGTCCCTGCCTCTCTGTACAGCGGGAGGCCTGGATCTCTCTGCTCTGGGAAGATACCCAACCCTGGAATGGCTGGGCCACAGCTGGGACTGGGGGCCAGGAGGAAGCTGGAGGCCTGAGCTGGGGCTAGGCTGATTAGTTGAAGCCAGTAGAAAAGTACAGGCTTTGCTATTAAGAGTCCAGGAAATAACAAAAGCTAACAGTTACCGAACACTTACCATGCACCTGATGTGGTGCTCACGTATCTTTTGCTGTTTTATTTCATTCTCAGTGAGTTGGGTACTGTTACATCTCCATTTTACAGAGCAGAAACTAAGGCTCAGATAGGAAAAACTGCAAAATCAGGAAGTGGTGAAGACAGAATCTGCCCCTAGGGTGCCTGATCAGGGCCCTCACCTAGAGGCAGATGCCTCCCTGTCTCCTAAGGTCAGTGGTCCTCAGCTATCATCCCTTTTTTATTTTTTTGAAACAGAGTCTGGCTCTGCCGCCCAGGCTGGAGGGCAGTGGTGCAATCTCGGCTCACTGCAAGCTCCACCTCCCGGGTTCACACCATTCTCCTGCCTCAGCCTCCCGAGTAGCCAGGACTACAGGCACCCGCCACCACGCCCGGCTAATTTTTTGTATTTTTAGTAGAGACGGGATTTCACAGTGTTAGCCTGGATGGTCTCAATCTCCTGACCTCGTGATCCGCCTGCCTCAGCCTCCCAAAGTGCTGGGATTATAGATGTGAGCCACCGCACCTGGCCAGCTATCATCCCCTTTTAAACTTTCAGGATTGGCCACGCTGAACTTCTCACCCGCCTTTCCATAAGACACTCTGTCCTTCCATGTCTCCAGGACTTTGCAGGTGTCCACCGCCTCTGCCCTTTGGGCTTATGAACTCCTATTCATCTCTCAGGACCCTTCTTAATTTCACCTCCTCCATGAAGCCTGCCTTGCTTGGTTCCCCAGCAGAGACAGGGGGCACTCTCCTTGGTCCTCCTGCCACGCTTCTCCCACACACGCATCCTGGCATTTTACTGATGTTCGTGTGTGTTTCCCTGGAGGGAAAGGAGTGGGTTTAAATCACCCCCCATATCCCCTGTGCCTTTTGAGTGACAAGCCCTTATTTGGCACTCAAATAGGGAAGGCTGTCAAGGGAGTGTATCACTCCAGAGAGACTCCCTTGGAGGGAGGAGAGGCCCACAGGTGGAGCAGAGGCTTCGGGTAAACAGAAGTGGCATGACTGACAGAGGGGCATCAGCCAGGGGAAAATAGAACCGGGATCCAGGATAGTCTGCGTATTGAAGCTGGGCTGGAGAAGGTTGTGATCAAGGCAGTTTGAGCAGGTGTCAGCTGAGGAGGGCAGATGTTAGAGGCAGAGCAGGGCGCACGCGGTGTCTGGGGTGCACCCATAGACTGCTGAGGCAGGACATGGGTACCAACTGACTTGGGTGCCAGACCCATGTGAAGGGCACAATGGGCACTCTCCCGCTGAATCCTCAACAAACCCAGAGCGCTTTCACTCCCCCTGCTTCACAAGTTAGAAACCTGAGGTTTGGGAACAAGTGAGGCAGGACGGGTGCCCTCCAGCCTTGCCCCAGGCCAAGTGGGTGCCTGGGCCACCTCTGGTCCACTTGGATTGCAGTCATGTGCCACCACACCTAGCTCAGCCTCCCCAGCTTGCCGCTTACCACAGAAGAAAAACGTGGCTTGACTGGCAAGAGGAGGAAATTAGAGTTTTGTGTATAGAAGAGTCACTCTGGGCCAGGTGCGGTGCCTCACGCCTCTAATCCCAGCACTGTGGGAGGCCGAGGTGGGCGGATCACTTGAGGTCAGGAGTTTGAGACCAGCCTGACCAACATGGTGAAACCCTTTCCCTACTAAAAATACAAAAAATTAGCCAGGTGTATTGGCAGGCACCTGTAGTCCCAGCTACTCGGGAGGCTGAGGCACGAGAATCGCTTGAACCCAGGAGGTGGAGGTTGCAGTGAGCCAAGATCGTGCCGCTGCACTTCAGCCTGGGTGACAGAGGGAGACTCTGTCTCAAAAAAAAAGAAAAAAAAAAGAAAAGAGAAGAAAAAGAAGAGTCACTCTGGAGAACAGCTAAGTCCAAGACTCCTGGCCTGGAGCTCCCAGTCACTTCTAATCGGTGCCCGACTTGCCATCCCCACTGAGGCCGGTGTGATGAAATCAAAATTACCCGACCCCGGCCTGCTGCGCAGGGGGGAGCCACACACAGCAAGAGTGGCAAAAGTGTAACTTGCTTTGCAGACGTGCTTCTGGGATGTAAATTGCCTCTCTGGAAATAGAACCCTGCTTCCCATTCGTGTAATTAGAGCTTCCAGCATCTGCCCCGTGGGAAAAACACTTGTCCTGAGGGGAATCACAGTGATACTTTAGAGAGTAACACAAGAAACCTTCTCCTGATCAAATGCAGTTATTCCTTTGTCCCTGGATGACATTGGTGTGTCAGGTCGCTATTAAAATCACCAAGTCCAGGCTGGGCATGCTGGCTCACACCTGTAATCCCAGCATTTTGAGAGGCCAAGGTGGGTGGATCACTTGAGATCATGAGTTCAAGACCAGCCTGGGGAACATGGTGAGACCCCCATCTCTACTAAAAATACAGAACATTAGCCAGGTGTGCTGGTCTGTGCCTTTGGTCCCAACTACTCGGGAGACTGAGGTAGGAGAATCACCTGAACCTAGGAGGTTGAGGCTGTGGTGAGCCAAGATTTCACCATTGCACTCCAATCTTGAGCAAGAAAGTGAGACCTTGTCTCAAGAAAAAAAAAAAAAGAAAAGAAAAAAAGAAAAACAAAACAAAAAACACTAATCGTCAAGTCCAGCAGCCTGCCTGACTGGAGGAGACTTTGGACTTCTTTTGCTGTCTCTAGGCACGATCCGCTCCTGTTTGACTCACCCTTTCAGAAACAAGAGGCCTGCCCCTCAGGGCGCCTGAGGGCCGCAAACACCCGTGGCTTCCCAGGAGCCCCAGCTTTGAGCAGTGGCACTTCTACTTTTCAAGCTCCCTAAGCATATTTGACAATGGGCTTGGATCACCCCACTCATCTGGGCCATCTTTAGACAGACTTCTCCTGGCCCCACATAACTGCAAGGAAAGTGGGTAGAAAACAATGATTCCTGGCCGGGTGCAGTGGCTCACGCCTGTAATCCCAGCACTTTGGGAGGCCGAGACGGGTGGATCACGAGGTCAGGAGATCGAGACCATCCTGGCTGACACGGTGAAACCCCGTCTCTACTAAAAAAATACAAAAAACTAGCCGGGCGAGGTGGCGGGCGCCTGTAGTCCCAGCTACTCCGGAGGCTGAGGCAGGAGAATGGCGTGAACCTGGGAGGCAGAGCTTGCAGTGAGCTGAGATCCGGCCACTGCACTCCAGCCTGGGTGACAGAGCAAGACCCCGTCTCAAAAAAAAAAAACAAAAACAAAAACAAACAAACAAACAAACAAACAAAAAACCAAAAAAAATAT
>NC_037682.1:6759970-6779205 GCF_003255815.1 Theropithecus gelada | reverse complement strand
TTTTTTGAGACAGAGTCTCACTCTGTCACCAGGCTGGAGTGCGGTGGCGCGATCTCGGCTCACTGCAGCTTCTGCCTCCAGGGTTCAAGCGATTCTCCTGCCTCAGCCTCCCGAGTAGCTGGGATTTCAGGCATGTGCCACCACACCTGGCTAAATTTTGTATTTTTAGTAGAGACGGGGTTTCACCATGTTGGCCAGGCTGGTCTCAAACTCCTGACCTCAAGTGATCCCTCCACCTTGGCCTCCTAAAGTGCTGAGATTACAGGCGTCAGCCACTGCTCCTGGCCTTTTCTTTTCTTTTTATTTTTGAGACAGAGTCTTGCTCTGTCACTCAGGTTGGAGTGTAGTGGTGTGAGCTCACTGCAACCTCCACCTCCTGAGTTCAAGCTATTCTCCTGCCTGAGCCTCCTGAGTAGCTGGCATTACAGGTGCCTGCCACCATGCCCAGCTAATTATTTTGTATTTTTTGTATTTCACCATGTTGGCCAGGCTGGTTTTGAACTCCTGACCTCAGGTGATTGGCCTGCCAAATCAGCCTCCCAAAGTGCTGGGATTACAGGCGTAAGCCACCGCGCCCGGCCTTTTTTCTTTTAAAGAGATAGATCGGTCTTGCTATGTTGCTCAGGCTGGACTCCTGGGCTCAAGCGATCCTCCAGCCTCAGTCTCCCAAGTAGACCCACAGGAATTCCAAGGAGACAGAGACTTCCAGAATCACCCTGGCAAAGGTGGGGCTGAGCAGCTGGGGCTGGGGGTCTCTGGAGCACTGGCAACTCTGTGGTCCTTACCTGTGCTCTCTAGATGTTTGAGACGAGCCTGGGCAATATAGGGAGACCCTCATCTCTACAAAAAGTAAAAAAAGTAGTGGGGCATGGTGGTGCGCACCTGTTGTTCTGGCTACTCAGCAGGAGGCTGAGGAGGAGGATTGCTCGGGTCTGGGAGTCATGGTCACACCACCGTACTCCAGCCTGGATGACAGAGCGAAATCCTCTCTCAAAACAAAAACCAAGCTGGCGCCGTGGAGCCTGGGGCTAATGTCTGGTTCTGGCACTTGCCACCAGCTGCACGATCTCAGGCAGGCCGATTCCACTGTTTATTAAGAACATAGTTGACCCAGAGCACCACCACCCTGAGTGGGGTATTCCCCGTTCGTTTCTCCATAGGCCGTTTCTGCCTGGCTGCCTGTATGGAGTGTGGTAGCCCCCGGGGACGTGTTGCTTTGTTCCTGGGGCTCTGGGCCCTAGAACCCTGCACTCACTGGAAGTGCACTGGAGGCCCACCATGGAGGTTGTCTGCCATCATCTTGGGGGACCAATGCTGTGATTTCTCAGAACTGTGACCAATTTACTACCAGGGCCCCATCGAGGATCTTGTTCTCACAGGAAAGCGTGGCCCCCCAGCGCTCTGAGCGCCTGTGCTCCGCCTGCCCTCCACACTTGCTTCCTGCTCCAATGCTTGGCAGTCCTCTGCCCGCAGGCAGCCTCCAGGACTCAAACTCCTCCACCTTCACCTGTCTAGTGACCCACTCAGCTCACAGACTCACCTTTTCTTCCCTAACCTGCAGGCATGCAGGGCTTCTCATGCAACCCCGTCTCCTGCCAACCTGAACCCTAGGGCCCCCAGCCCTGCTGTCCTCTGTGGTCCCCACCTGGGTGAAAGCCCACGTGTTCCCGAGAGGCTCACACCTGTGCAGGCAAGTGCTGGCCACCAGCCTGGGATCAGGACACTGACTGGTACCTTGAAACTGATGGGTAGATATTTCTTTAATGAATGATACTAGGTTTCTACAGTCAGCATGCTTTCCCACTCTCAATTTCAAACCTCCTTCTTACTCCTGAAACCTCCCGGCTCTCCTGTCTTCACTCTCAGATGCTTCCTCCTTTCCAGACAAGAGAGAAAGCCTCATGCTGGACCGGCTCCCTCGCCACAACCAAAATCTTCCTTTCCTCCCGGAAGGAAGACGGATCTACTCTCTGAAGATCCCCCCGAGGCCCCACTCCAAGTAACTCCTTTACTTGCTTTTTCAGAACACACGTACCCCTATGCAAGCTCCCCGCCTCCAAGATTAAACTTGAGTCTCCTATTAATGAAGCAAACCTCCTCCCCTCCCAGCGGTCATCCTCCCTCATTCCTCCTTCACGGACAAACTTTGCCTCCACCCTCTCAACCCATCTGGCTCTTCCTTGAAGCGCTGGCCTAAGCTCAGCTCTCCGAGGTCGAGGACCAATGGCGGGGGAGCAGCCTTTCCTGCCGCCCCCATGCCTCAGTGATGGCGGGTGCAGGGGCTGCCCTCAGCCAGCTCCCTAGGCTGGCTCACTGCTGTGGTCTGAGCGTGGCCCCAAGTTCATGCTGGAAACTCAGTTCCCAATGCAACACCATGTTGAGAAGTGGGGTCTAAGAGGCAATTAGGTCATGAGGGCCCTGGCTCGTGAATGAATGGATTAATGCCATTATCATGGGATGGGCTCCCGAAAAAATAAGTCAAGCCCCTTCCCCTCTCTCTAGCATGGGATGATGCAGCAGCAGGTCTTCCTCGCCAGAATCGGCCCCTCCATCTTTAACTTCCCAGTCTCCAGAGCCATGAACCAAATAAACCTCTATTGGTTCTAAATTGCCCAGTCTGTGATATTGTGACAGTAGCACAAAGAGACCAAGATACCCACTCCCATGGCTTTATTTTACCCCACATTGAAGACTCAAATCTTGTTCCCTGGCCCAAACCCCACGTACGCACTAGGTGCTCAAACCACCCTGAGGTGCACCTTCATTCCTGCCACATGGGGCCCCAGCTGCTCAGGGCCTCACACTGGTTCCAGCAGTCTGGTGTGCCCGAGCAGGCCCAGCAGCGCTCTGCTTCCCTTCAGCCAGAGCAGACTCAACAAGGTGGGTTGCCCCCAAAAGACATAAGTCAGTTTACTGCGAGTCAGCTGAAAACCCCACAAACCTGGCAAGGAGGATACAGGATCTGGCAACAGATTTGGCTTTTTCAGAACGTTACCAAAGCAATCTCTACGGCATGCGTCTGTCTTCTGTCCTCCAGATTAGCAGCTTTACAACAGTTTCCATGAATATGTGTTAAGCTTAACTGCCTGGGAGAAAATGAGTGGCAGATGGTGGAGGCAGTGTTAGTGAGTGACCCCCTTTCCCAGTCTTGGCCATTCACACACCCTGCCCCTAGCAATCCTGGTACCCTTTCTGAAGAATCCAAATTCACTTTTCAGCCAGGTGTGGTGGCTCATGCCTGTAATCCCAGCACTTTGGGAGACTGAGATGGGCAGATCACTTGAGGTCAGGAGTTCGAGACCAGCCTGGCCAACATGGTGAAACCCCATCTCTACCAAAAATACAAAAATTAACCCAGCGTGGTGGCAGACGCCTGTAGTCCCAGCTACTTGGGAGGCTGAGGCAGGAGAACCGCTTGAACCTGGGAGGTGGAGGTTGCAGTGAGTCAAGATTGTGCCACTGCACTCCAGCCTGGGCGAGAGAGTGAGACTCCATCTCTAAATGAATAAATTCACTTTTCCCCTGGGCTCTCTCATTAGCAAACACAAGTAATGTCCATGTGCTCTAGGACATCGGGGAGGGAGTAGAAGGCTGGAGACCTCACCTGCCTTTGCAAGCGAGGGTCACACATGCCGTAGTCACAGGGATGCCCTGGAGCTGGCGACTTGCTTGAATTCTGCTCTGGGTGCGACCGGGTTCTGCAGTAGGGTATGCGATGGTGCTGCAGGTCAGTGACAGAAAGCTGACATTTGTGAAACGAGTCACACAAGGGTTCCAGGCAAGTTAGCTGCCATTGGCTATTGGAAGAGTAGAGAGAAAACCCAAGATGCTGAATAAGACTCCTAAGTACTTAACAGACATGCCACGCTTAGCCTTTTTCCATAATGGGAACCCAAGTTTGGGTGGATACTTCAATCAATTAGGAAAAATCAATAATCAATACTTGACTAGTCCAGTGTGTGCACCACTCACCCAGATTATCCTCAAGAGTGAATGCAGCTCAACCAGAAACTTAACTGATGACGGGACCAGGCGTCCACACTGACCTCTGACACAGAATGGTGCTAGGTGCTGGGAAAGAGACATGGAGATTAAGCAGCTTGCTCAGGGATACTCAGAGGTTGCAGAGTTGGGCAAATTCAGGTTTCCTCCCTCTTGTACAGTCATATTTCCATTCAATAGTAAATGGGAGAAAAAAGGATCCAGGCCAGTTCTGGGTATGCTAACTTGACCAATACAGTGAGGGGGGGGTGGGGAGAACCTCCAAGTAATCAGGAACTATTAATGCATTTGGGTTGCAAAAGCCTTCAATGTTCTTTTGCTCCATATTGAGGGCAAACATTGCTTGGGTTCAAGGACTAGGAGGGTATGTAGTTTAGTGTCCCTACTAAAAGAAGAATGAATGTTTACCCTCTCTTCTCTTAAAAATGAGTGGCACCAGACACAAGAGGAGACCAGGGCCCAGAGAACTCAACACTCACAGGTATTGAAAAGCTTTAGAAACTGATTTTACAAGTTCTGTTTTACATGAAAATTTTGTGGAGAAAGTCACCACTTTGATTTTTTTTTTCCAGATACAGTGCACACTGGCCAAATTGTTTTAATTTCCGAATTTATTAAAATGATTAACCTCAATACTGCAAGTGCATGTACAAAATATTTGTAAAAAATGTTTTTAATGAAACGTTAAAGAACTTACCTCAAATGCTGAAAAAGTCCTTTTTCATTCTTTCAGTACAAGGAATACATTGTATCTCAAAAGTATTACAACTCAGCAAAAACAATTTATAACAGTAATTTGAAAATGATTGAAAATTGAATACTTTACATATATTTCTATGATCATCTCCTAATTCTTACAATGCCAAAATCTTAACCAATCATTGCATAAGCTCAAGCTAAGAGTTTTATTGAACGCAACCTCTTCCAAACTGGTCAACGGTGTGTGGATGTCACCATTCCACATGGTGAAGTTCTACAGCAGATCCAGAACAGTTCTGAGGCCCCTACCTTTACCAACGGAAATTAGGTTTCCCTAGAAGGCATCAACAGTGGCTGCTGAGTGCTTGTGCATACCGACTCCTGAGAGGCAGTGATCCACTACCAAATGTCACTGCTTTGAGACCTATGGGAAGGTCAGCCTCCAAAGAGGAGGCCATGATAAAATTAAAACATCATAAATAAGTTACTAAAATTAAGCTTAAAAATGAAGAAAAATGGGAAATGCATTTTGTCACTTTTTAAGATTGAAATTCCCAAAATAGCTATTGTTGGTATTCAAATAAGGTTTAAGGTTTAGTCTCTGAACCTCTTTTAAAAACAACCCAAACTAAGATGGGAATAGAAGAGGCGACCCTCTGCCCTCCAGCACCTCCAGACACAGGGTCTACCTTCATCGTCCTCAGTGGCAGGGGTTCACATTGCTATGCAGGGACCCCATGAGGGCTGGATGTGCTCTGAAAAGTGCTCCGGGTGCCTCGGACAGGTGCTCCTGAGAGGCTGTGTGGGCTGCCCTACTTCATTGGTGAAGACCTCCAGACGCAGCGAAGGGGGGTGTGGGGGAGTGTGGAAGGAGGTCTACCACATGCTTTCCAAATGCCTGAGGAGTTCGACTGCACCACAACAAACAAGGATGAGACTATGTAAGACTACAGAAGTAGTTCCTTAGAGAACCAGGAGAAAACAATCTACTTTCTAAAAATGTTCATAAGTCTTATTAATTTCTATTTGGAACCTATGGGCAATCAATAGTCTTAAGGAGCTTCATTTAAATAATATCCCCCCAAACCTGGAAACTAGTAGGAATCAATTAGTAGTAACAGTAAGCATTGAGATTTTCTCCACTGGACTTTTCATTACCTTCAGATTCCTTTTAATATTTTAAGACATGGGCTACTGTCCTATAGACACTACACAAATCCCCTAAATTGATTTTTACTTAGGAACACTGTATATCAGAAAGTACATGTACACATTTCCCAGAAATAAGAGAGACCTACTGGTGTCAAACACCTGTTACAGATTTATATTCCCAAATTCTCTGTCCAATGATTTGCAAAATAATCCAGAGAAATGAAAAGAACCTGGTATGGAATATAAAGTAGTAATAAAAATTTGCTCATTAAGTTAATTAAAATTAATTTCTCAAAGTGCTTCAAAAAAACAAATTAAATCTGACTCCTTTTTGTTTAACTGATACTATAGTCAAAAAAATCTGATATTTTCTTAATAAACTAACATAAGCCAAGAACTCCCACTGATGCAGTGCTTAAAACTATATATTTATAATTTCCTATTTTATTGGCATGAATATTTCTAAACTTAAAAACCTTCCTGGTAAGTTCTTTTAATTTCTTATGACAAAAATTTCTCACAACACACAAATATTTACAACATATACATTGTTTTCAGTTCTTTACATTGAATCTCAAAGACAAACTTTTTTTATAGGTTACCACAGAACAAAAGCTGTGACTCATGTTTTTATTTCATAAACTATTATAAGTTAAAGTGAATAGATTTTTTTTTAATATTCCTTGTAGCATTTTACAAGTGCAACAGAAAACTTGAAGAACCAAATTAAGATAGCTGTAGTTCATTAGATAAATGTTGCTTGTTGTCATCACGTTGTTCACAGCAAATTTTTGAAAAAATAAGCACCAATCATTCTTGCAAAGAACAATTTTATCTAAAAGGATTGAAAAGAGTTAAATACAAGGTTTTTAATTTACATGACAAGCAATAAATACGCCGTATCGAAACTCATCCCACACACTGCTACCCTCGTACGTATAATGTACTGAAAAGTGAGCTGTCACATAGGTCATTGTATTTTTTTTTTTTTAAGAAACCAATCTGACTCCCAACCAATGGTTTGTGATATTAACAAAGGCCACAAACAGTACACCTGGGCCAGCAAACAGTGTGAAACTGACAAAACTCCAAGGGGGAAACATCTAGCAAATAAATCAAAAAGCCAAAGATCATTGCTGGTGATATTAGCATACTAGAAACCCTTAATATGCTGCTACTATGATTTGTTTTAAATTATTGTTTAGTCATATATTAAAGAGCCAGCTGATGCTCTTACAGTTAAAAAAAACTGTGTAGCCACATTACTGTTTTCAACGTCCTGTGTGGAAAGTTGCTATCACTGTACAATTTTGCTTGAGCCTTTATTTTACAACAGGGCTTTACCTCTAACTCAGAATTGCACGTAAGAAGGCTATTTAAAAAGTACGATAAAAATTTGCACAAATCAGACTTAAGAATTGAGTCAGTACGCTGTACACTTTCTACAATAGTATGCTGATAAGTGAAGGGACAATAGAAGTGCTGCCACTAAACTTTCAGTTGAGGAATAATTGACTGGAATTTTTTTATTTCTTTAAAGTAGTTATCCCAGGTCAAATGAAGACCAAGAGCTTAGGCATTAAGCCTTAAAGACTGATCTTCTCTTCTCCTTGAAGAAATGTCAATATCTATAGAGTCTTTTCCAACTATTAACCTCAATCGCTTAGCTGGAGGAAGAGGAATAAAATCATCTTCAAAGTCATCATCATAGTCATCCTCCTCTTCGTCGCCCTCAGAAGAGGAGGAATCATCTGTACTTTCTTCCTCATATTGACTATAGTCATCCACCTCCATTCGAGACTCCAAGAGAGAAAGAGGATCACTGCAGCACACCCCATTTTCATGAAGCCCTTCTGTATAAGACCCCCTATTTTCCTCATCTCGTTTTAGTTGGATTTTTAATTTTGTAGAACTACTGCCTGATCCTGAGTTAAATCCATTATTAAGCTTTGCTACATAGAGATTGTTATCGTTGTCATGGTCTTTGCTTAACTTGATGCTTATTTTTGAAGAATTCATTCCATCATTCTCTTGGTCATTTGTCTTGCTGCTGCTATCATGACGCCTACGAAGAGTCAATTTGGGAATCCCAGAGTTATTTTCTAGGATTAACTGTGCGTCATACCTTGTGATTCGCCTCTTCTTTTTACTTTTTGCAGTTCTAAAGCTGTCTTTTGTTTTGAAGCTATCTGATGTCACAACTGAACAACCGACAGGTGAAGGAGCACAGTCTGTGTAGTTCACAGGCATGCCCACAGTGCCACTGTGCTCGCCCTGGTCAGAATGGGGCCCCATCAAATCTGGTACCGCATCGTCTTTTCCAGGAGAATCACGCACTGAAGTAGATTCCTCTATTTTCGCAAACTGTTTCACAAGTTTTCCTTGTCGTGACTTCTTTTTGGACATGCCTGTGTCACTCTTATGACACTTAGCCTCCCCCTTTTGCGCAGTCTCATGAGCCAATTCTTCCTCCTGCACCACGGGAGCTGGCTGTGGCTGTTCCCCACTGTCAGGGCAAGGTTCCGTCACACTGCTTTTATAGCCATCCAACGTATTTGGTTCAAGCTTGATGTCAGAGGCCTCCTTCAGATTTGTTCTTGTCCTCACTGACCGCCGGGTTATGTAGGTGCAGGGCGAGCTCTCCCCCTGCGAATGAGCACCTCTCACAGGATTCTGTCTGTGTTCTCTCGCCGCATGTCTAGTCAAGCACCCGCTGGCAACTGCGGCTTGGGCTGGTCCCTCTGGCTCCTTATCTTTTTTAATGGGCAAATTTTTATATAGAACTACTTTAGGCTCTTTCAGTACTAAGTTTCCCATTTCGAGTTTTCTTGAAGCATTCTTTTGCTCCAGCCGCTTGCAATGATTTCTCAATTTTATCTTTGAAAGTAAAGGCTTTGCAGGCTTCTTCAGTTTCTTTGGTACCCTGGAATTATTTATATGAGTTAGCTTAGATGAGGTAGAGTTGGAAGAAGCTGGAATTCTTGACATAGATTGCCTCGTTAACGTTCTGCTCTTGCTATTCTTTTTTACACCAACTGAAGATTTTCGGTTAGAAGCTGTAAGGTTAAAGAGAAAAAGGTGAAAAACAGCCTTGGTAACACCAGAGTTCAAGAAAAGAATGCCCAAACCCAGGCTATTAGCTACAGCGCGTTTAGATTACACAAACGCCAACACGGCTCCTGCTGCAGACTCTGCCGGCGCACCTGCATTCCCTGTACTGCTTCTCTTTGAAGTTCTTTTCTAATTTATGGGGCATTTATTCATTTTCGAGGTAAGCAGTTGTATGGTTAAGGAGCTTTTAGCACAGCAGGGACCTAGATTCCACTCTAAGCTTCTTAATCTGTCATGACACTGGCCCAAACAAAGGCTTTCTTCTCCTGATTTAGGAGTTTCCCACATAAAAGATTTGAAAGAAAGTTAACATTGTTTTTTCCTTTCACAGATTCTCCTTAGTCATTTAAAATGTTTCTAAAATCCATTACTCATTAACCCAAAGGAAGTACAGCACTTGGCCATTAACATAGAATAGAAATATAATACTCATGGGCTCTAAGGAACAAATACTATCGTAATGGTTTCAAACAAGAAAAACAGATCTTAGATCTTAAGAACCACATATTATCACTCTGAAAAGTCCAGTCACTATCAAAAAAGAAATGCACTATTCTAAATTGTCCCCTTCAACTCCGTGAGGACCAGAAGAGGCAACCAGTGGGCTGTCAACTTAGAAGAGCTGCAAAGCTTACTTGGCCCCATCCCTTCGGTGACTGCCCAGTGCCAACAATCACAGTGAAGGAAGATGCATGCTGCCAGAATTGTACTCTCTCAGGACAAAGGGAGATCCAACTTCTTTCCTCCATGGCCAGGACAGAAAAGGGTTACAACTGACCCTAATGGTAATCACAACCTCAGTAGTGATGAACATGTTTCAATTTGAGAATGAGTGTATTCTTATCCACTGGAATTATACCGAACTACTAGGTAGAAAATATTTTTTAAAACATAAGGATATTTAGATAATTCTTTCGCTACAGAATTTCTTTATGCTTACAAGTCTTGCCTACAAGGTGGATTGAGTAGATGTGCTGTCAATATAAGGAATAAAGTTGAATGGCTTCTCAAAAGGCTTCATATGTGACTCAAGCTTAAGCTGCTCCTGTAGTGTCTCTGACCTTGCCACTGACTTTCTGCTATGTTCATTTTTCCTCTGTATTGACATGCTGGACTATTATTTATAGAAGTTTATACAAGTCAGTGTCTCAATTACCTAGTTCCTGCATGTCCAGTTGAAAAACTTCTTCCTAATCAAAACACTCCATTTACAGATTTGCTAGAGAAGCCAAGATAACAAAACGAATCATCAGCACCTCTCACCAGAACAGGGAGAATAAAAACAATAAAATACGGGTAAGCTCAGCACACTGCCCACCCAAGTGAGGACCCGGATCCTGCAGAGAAAGTCTCTGTCGCTTTCTACATGCCTCGGTTTGCCAGGGAAACTGCCATTCTGCCCAGCTAAGCAAGTAAGTTACCCTAAGTTCAGTTTTTATTGAGAGGAGCAAGAATGCATCACAAGCATTCCAAAAATTATCAAACCACCAAGAATAGAAGGCTCTGTACCTGAGGTCAGGAGTTCGAGACCAACCTGGTCTCTACTAAAAATATAAAAATAAGTCAGGCATGGTGGCATGTGCCTGTAATCCCAGCTACTGGGAAGGCTGAGGCAGGAGAACCACTTGAACCTGGGAGGTGGAGGTTGCAGTCAGCCAAAATCTAGCCATTGTACTCCAGCCTGGGAGGTAAGAGTGAAACTTCATCTCAGAAAAACAAGAACAAAAACAAAGAAGGTCCTGCACATACAGACTGACTTGTAAGTGGCTTCGGGGTACATAAACCAGAACGCACAGCAAGGAGATTCACGGTTTGAACCAAGAACATACTTACACATGTGGGCTGCTACCAAGGTGGTGCCCTATTTTTAGAACAGTAGGAGTGGTGAAGTTTGAATATGATTCAATTTGAGAACAAGTGATTTATTATCCACTGGAACTATACAGAACTACGTGGTAGCAAATACTTTTTTTAAAAAATAAGAAATTTAGAAAATAAGAAAAAATAGGGAACTCTTTGGCTAAAGGGTTTCTTTATGCTTACGAGGCTTGCCTACAAGGTGGACTGAGTGGACGTGCTGCCAACATAAAGACACACTAGTGAAGAAAGGACCGCACTGCTTGCTTCCCTTCACTTGGCTTTCTCAGATGTGGCTACGATGATCCTTTGCTCATTCTATGCCTCTGCAAGGACCAATTTATGATCAATCTTAGTGGTTTCCAACCTTTTATTTCTCCTCTTTCCATTCCACTCTCATGATGCACCTGCAAGCACCCTTACACAACAATCACATCCATGTCCCATTCTCCACAGCAATCCCCACCGTCTGGGTCCAGCCTGCTCCTCCAATGAGACAGCCTTTGGTGATCCGACAACTCCTTGTCGTCAAATGCAGCACACACTCTTCAGCCCTTCCCTTTCTTCATTTCTCTGAATGTGACACTGACAACCACTTTTTCTTGAGAAAACCTTTCTTCTCTTGGCTGTCAGAGCGCACTCTCCTGGTTTTCCTTCTCCATCCCTGGCACCCCTCCTTCATCGGCCCCCTAGACTGTTACTCTTCAGGTCTGTGCAGTCCTAGACCCCAGGTGATAAGCACCCATTCTCCCATGGCTATTACCACTTACAGGCTGACAGTTCCCAAACTCTAGCCAGACTGTCTCCTAAACTGCAGACCCAGGTCACCAAATACCGACTGTCTCTAAGCCCCTAAATGGAACTCACCATCAAGTCTCCTGACGACGTCCCCTTTTGAGGTCTCCATCTTGGCCAATACCACCACCACACGCCCAGCTGCCGAAGCAGAAAGCTGAAGGCCCTCCTTGACTCCTGCTCTCCTTGACTGCCTCACCAAGCCAATCACCATGTGCTGCGGAGTCCACCCCTGCAGTGTCACTGCAACCTGTCTACTCTTCCCTGTCTGGAACACCACAGCCTCCTGCATTGAACTATGGCAGTTTTGTTTTTCCTATTGTTTTCCCAACAATCCGTTTACCACCACATAGCCAGGATGACCTTCCTAGTGTATCATGCAGCTTCTGGGTTTTAAACCTTTCAGCAACCTAATGTCCTAAGAATGAAGTCTAAAATTTTAACCTGTGCTTACATCTTTCTTCTTTGCCTGTACTCGTCATGAAGAAAAGCCTTGACTCAAACTCCCCTCTGTCTACAGAGCTGTCTGAAAGGCCCTCTGCTTTGAATATGCTTCACTTGGCCAACTTCTCATCCCCCTGTAAGACTCAGCTTAGGCAACAACTCTCTCAGGGAGCCTCTGGGGACTTTCTCTGCAATGCCTTTCCTATGTCTTCTCAGCACCCAAGAAGCTCCTTCCTTGGTACTTATTTTTACGCTTTGGATGACTCCCATTTTACGGTGATTCTGAATTCAGCTCTCCCCATCCCATCCCTCCTTCCAAGACATTCATTGTTGACAACAGAAAACCAAAGCACTTTTATGGGTTTGTGTCTAAACTAACATAAACGCTCCATTTTTGAGCACAAAATGGATATGTATTGATGCTATGTATTGTATTAACACAGAGATTTCACTTACATGTTACCAATGTATTCTAAATTTTTTCGAAAAGCATTTTCTCATCAAAAGCCCTGTCAAATGGTATGCTCATCAAATCAAAAGGAAAAAAATGGCAAAGAATATGAGAAATGTGACAAAGATGAGGGTCCAGTAGAGTGACAAGAGTCCTTCAATGTCCAAAGAAGCTGCACTGTCCTGGCAGGGGTTGAGAATTTCAGACAGTGAAGGCTAAAGGAGGAAGACAGTGGTCACAATGACAAATTAAAAGTCAATGATTTTTAAAAGTCCATCAAGAAACCAAGGACTAGGACCTAAGTGGGGTAAGCGCCTGTGTTTGAGCTTGCTCTGGCACTTACATGCCTCATATGACTCTTCCCCTAGTGGCTGGGACAAATCTCAAATGCATGGACCTGGACAGTAATTTTAGGTGGGGGTACACATTCTTTTCAGCAATTACTACATGCTAGGTACTGTGCAAAATGGCCACACTCATCCTAATAAATGCCTTTGGAAGGAAATGCGATTAAAGCTACGTGAAAACCAAGCTCATGTGGACTACTGTGCCTAAGGTCATCCATCTGGTGAACAGAAGAGATGGGACTTGTTAGGCTTCCTGAGCATTAAAATGACTCTTATGCTGCCTGTAAGGCATATTACAGAAGAATTATGGTGTTGGCCTCAACTTATGGGTAAAGGCCCAACTGCATGGCTGTTACGGTCACTTCAGGGTATCCTCAAAATCATAAGGCAGGGTGGCACAAGACTTCCAGCCAGACAAAAGAGTTGTGAACGACAACAAAGCCTTCCTGAGTACTCAGGCTGCACTGGAAATGCGCACCATCAGCGTGAACTAAGATAATACAAGGGCCACAGTCGAGCATCTCCAGAACTTGAGGATCCAGAAAGCCTCTGACAGGACTTTAAAGACCTCGGTCTCAAGGGGTTTACTCGGCACAAGCAGCTTTCATCTGACGTGACCAGCATAGACTGCCAATGGCTACCTGGAACAGGGGGTTAGAACTCGGAAGCAGCCCAAAGGCTCAGCAGAAAACAGTGTTCAGATCAACTGATGACATCAGTGACAGGGCAAGAGTGAGAAGCAGCGCCCCAGCCTCTGCATCTAGGACAGGTGCTCCATAGTTAAGATCAACTTCTCCCTCTGGCTGATTCTTCCGGGGCTTGTCCTGACTTGTGGCACATGCAGAGACCCGTGTCTGCATCTCCACAGACTGCTCGCGAGCTTCTCTCTGGTCTCACATTCCCTATCACAGCACTAACTTCAGAGGGGGCACACCAGTCAGCGAGGCATGAGGCCTGAAAAACCAGACTCCTCCAGTCCTGGCATTATAATTCAGACGTGGGGACTGGATTTGTGAAAACGGATTCCTTGTTGTCTCTACTTCTGTATGCTAAAGCAGAGTCACACTGTAGCTCTCAAGGTACTTTCCAAAAAAGCACCTGTATGGAAGAAAATTTTCCTCCAACTACTCAAAACATTTCTTTATACATGTGTTCAAAGAAAGCAGTTCCTCTATCAGCTGCTAAATTCTAAACGAACCACAGGATAAAGACCAGCAGCCACACAGAAAAAGCACTCCACAAACACGCACAGCATGTGCATCCACCACCCTGGGAGGAGGGCCTGGCAGTGCTGGCTTTCTGGCAGGCTGTGTCTTCCAGAGCCTTTCTTTCAGACAGGTGGAGTGGATGGCTGAGACAAACACCAAAATAAATACAGCCTAAGAGAACACATGTAAGAACTCAAGAAACCCTTATGTGAACATAACATACAATGGTCTCAGAGACAACTAAAGCCTCGAGCTCCTTCAAAGAGAGAACTGAGCCATGCCTATCCACTCTGCCCATGACCTCAGAGTTAGTCACACTGACCCCTGGATTGCTCCAATCATGCTGTGGAAAGGGAATTGGAAGAAGGCAAGCACCCCAATACCAGCAGTCACTGCAAAATGTGCACCTTTCTTCTGTAAGGCTGAGACTCCAGCTTAAAGCAATTATTCCATCCCTCCAAACTTGAAAGCCTGTGCCTCCAGTCTGTTCTGCTAACTTGTGCACCTTTCTTCTCCTGGAGCTAAGGCATAAGCTCCCTGAGGAAAGGGCCCGTCTCAAACATCTTTGTATGTCTTCAAGAACTAGCAGGATTTCAATAAGTATTTAGTTTATTAATATATATTCCCAAATATTAATTGGCTTAATAAATATTAATAAATGGTTAATTAGTATACCCAACATCTTCCAAAAATTATCTGTATTCTTATCTTTTAAACTAAGTAGTATATTGAGTTCAGTAGCTTATACACTAGTAATAAAGTTACTACTTAAGCATAAAACACCTACATCACACAGCCATTCAACATGGGCAACTCTGTGGCTGTCTCCACATACAGACGGCAGCACGAACCTAAGTGTTTTTGTTTAAAAAATCACAGGTCTCTGGCCAGGTGCAGTGGCTCACACCTGTAATTCCAGCACTTTGGGAGGCCGAGGCAAGGCGGATCACCTAAGGTCAGGAGATCGAGACCATCCTGGACAACATGGTGAAACCCTGTCTCTACTAAAAATACAAAAATTAGCTGGATGCAGTGGCACATGCCTGTAATCCCAGCTGCTCGGGAGGCTGAGGCAGGAGAATCGCTAGAACCTGGGAGGTGGGGACTGAGGCTGCAGTGGGCCTAGAGTATGCCACTGCACTCCAGCCTGGGGACAGAGACTCCGTCTCAAAAAAAAAAAAAAAAAAAAAAAAAAGGACACAGGTCTTACTATGTTACCCAAGCTGGTCTCAAACTCCTGGGCTCAAGTGATCCTCCCACCTCAGCCTCCCATGTAGCTGGGACTACAGGTGTGCCACCATGCCTGGCTTTTAAGTGTTTTTATGTCTGCATTGATAAAATGGGCTTCACAAGTCTCCAGTTTCACCAAGGAACCAGACTCAGAAAACAAATGTTCGTTATGCTGCATTTATTATGAGAATCAACAGTCAACAGTTAACGATTGACTAACTCTTGTTCACTCTGGACATTAACGAAAAAGACTGGAATAGGGCTACAGCACTGCTTTTACGCTACACGGGTTATGCTTGGACTCTGACTCCCAGCAGCAGGTAGATTCAGGAATTCATGGTAGTGACATTCACCATCATGGGAAACACCTTCCCTTTTCTTCAGGATTCTCTGTAGTGGAAGAGAGCACCCAGTGTTGGGCTGAGAACATCTGAAAGTAGGGAGAAGAACCTAAAATAATCAGTATCTCAGAGGGCTCTAAGGTGCCAAGAAGTCTCACTGGACATTTAAGTGCCAACAAAGGCATACTTTCGGAATCACCAAGTCAAAACTTTCTAACTTCTGTCTCTCTCAGAGACAAGTCAGACTCAAGAGTCTACTGCTTTAGTGGCAACTACAGAAAACTGATGGTACCCAGAAAAACAGGAGCAATTAGAATGGTTCCAATATTTCAAAGCTCCACAAACAGGATGTGCTTTCCTTTGCCCATTTAGGGTTTCTTCTCTTTCCTTTCTCTTTGTTTAGTCTTCGTTCTCTTTTTCAGTTTCCATCAGATCTTGCCCCCACACACCACTGGAATCTCAGAGGTTGCTTCTTTCTCCTTTCCATCTTTACTCCTACTTTCTGGAGTAGCCAATACAGCATGTCACAATACGGCACTGTTCAAAATGCTCCTCTATCACAATTCTGAGTCTGGTACTGGTGGTCTGTTGAACTGAGTCAGTTTGTTTTGAAAAAGGTCAGCAAGCAATGAAAAGGTGGAAGCCTTGAGGCCAGAAGCTATGAATTCCCCAAGTCCATCATCTTTTCTAACAAACTGGCTAGGTACTGGAATGTACAGAGCCTAGTAATTCTACTCAGTCCTTTTGTCTTCTTGCAGGACCTAGCGACATCATCACAGTCTCTAACACCTTGAAAATGTTTAAAACATATGATGACCTTGGAACATATGACGAAGAACTCATATCCAGTTACCAAGGTATTCAAGAAAAATAGTCTAGAGGACGGTACTGAAGTTGGAGGTGGGATACCAGACTGTGCCTCTGTACTCAAATCATGTCTAGAGCCTTGAAGTGCTGCCAAAGCTCACAAGTCCCAGTCTCTCTCAGTATTTAAAAGTTTAAAACTACTGAAGCACACTTTATAAAGCAAATTGTGTGAAAATACTTTTAAAAGATATGCTTATCAAATCTCCCTTACTTACTTGCATTGTTTTTTTCCTGAGTGGTATCTGCATCAGTGTTAGAGCTGACAGATTGACTGTCTGAATTTTTGCTGCTGTCACCTAACTTTTTAAGCCTATTTAAACGTTTATCTGTTTCTCTGAGTCCATATTTGCTATTGATAACAGGAGCAGGCGCAGGCAGTCCCACTCTGGATTTAAAAGCACCAGTTCCCCGTCTGAAAGAGAAAATAGCACAGGTTAAACAAACAGAACACACTTTCTTATAATAAGCTTAACTGCTGAGGGTACTTGGCTACAGGTTAACAGATGTGATGAGCTGCTGAGGCCTTAATCACCCCTGGAAACCCAAGACTTGAACTCACAAAGGAAATTAAGCATCTATATTATAAAATTAACTTTATACTTAATAAAACAACTTGTTATGAGTATTATCAATCATTAATAGCCTATGAGAAACTACCGGACCTTGGAAAATTTCTTTTCCTTTTTTTTTTCGAGACAGGGTCTCACTCTACCGTGCAGGCTGGAATGCAGTGGCATGATCATAGCTCAATGCAGCGTCAACCTCCCAGGCTCCAGCAGTCTTCCCACCTCAGCATCCCGAGTATCTGGGACCATAAGAGTGTACCACCACCAGCAGCTAATTTTTAAATATTTTTGTAGAGATGGGGCCTCGCTATGTTGCTCAAGCTGGTCTCCAACTGCTGGGCTCAAGGGATCTTCCCAGCTGGATCTCCCAAAGTGTTGGATTTACAGGCGTGAGCCACCACACCCAGCCCTTTAATAAACATTGCCAGATTACTTTGCCAAAGGAATAGAGTAAATCATGGTCCTACTAGCATGGTATGAGTTCCTGTTTCTCCATATCCTCACCAATGGTACATTGTACTCCTTAAATTTTGCCAAAGTGGGCCGGGCACAGTGGCTCACACCTGTAATCCCAATACTTTGGGAGGCTGAGGTGGGTGGATCACGAGGTCAATAGATAAAGAGACCATCCTGGCAAACATGGTGAAACCCTGTCTCTACCAAAAACACACACAAAAAATTAGCCGAGCGTGATGGCGGGCGCCTGTAGTCCCAGCTACTCGGGAGGCTGAGGCAGAAGAATCGCTTGAACCCGGAAGGTGGAGGTTGCAGTGAGCCAAGATTGCACCACTAAACTCCAGCCTGGCAACAGAGCAAGACTCCGTCTAAAAAAAAATTTTTTTTTTTGCCAAAGTGATGAGTGAAAATGAGTACCTAACCTTGTTTTAATCTCCTTGTTTATGGTCATTTTTTTTCCTGTGAAGCATCTCTGCATCTCTTTCTCCTTTACCTTTTTTCCTATTTGACTGTCTTTTCCTTATAAGCTTATAGGAGCTTTTTGTTATCAGAATTTTTGTTTTTTTTTTTTCCTGCGACACAGTCTTCCTGTGTCGGCCAGGCTGGAGTGCAGTGGTACAATCTTGGCTCACTGTAACCCCTGCCTCCAGGGTTCAAGCAATTCTCCTGCCTTAGCCTCCTGAGTAGCTGGAATTACAGGTGTGCACCACCAGGCCTGGCTAATTTTTGTATTTTCAGTAGAGATGGGATTTTGCCATGTTGGCCAGGCTGGTCTCGAACTCCTGACCTCAGGTAATCCACCTGCCTCGGCCTCCCAAAGTGCTGGGATTATAGGCGTGAACCACATGTGTGTGGCTTTTGCTTTAAATTTTCTAGAGTACAATGTGCAGTACTTGTGAACATACTACAACTACTATTGTCAGTACAGCGTAGCACAGAAACATGCTTCAAACGTATCCTGGAGAGTCTAGCGCAACTCAGTGTCTGCACACGACTCCATCCACTCCATCCATTCTAGCTTCTTCAGAGAGCCTCTTCCTTTTACCCTCTGGCTCTCGGCACAGTGTGTGTCCCCTTCACTGAACTGACCTGACAGCTGGCACTGTGCTGGTCTTGTTTATCCCGCATGTACCTGGCCTAACATTAAGTAACTGCTCCGTTAATATGTAATGAATAAGGGAATGAGCTCCTAGATGCATCTTCCCAGCTAATTTCTGTAAAGGCAGAAATAATTTGGTGTTTCTGAGAATTTCTTTTTTTCTTTTTTTTTTTTTGAGACGGAGTCTTGCTCTGTCGCCCAGGCTGGAGTGCAGTGGCCAGATCTCAGCTCACTGCAAGCTCCGCCTCCCGGGTTTACGCCATTCTCCTGCCTCAGCCTCCCGAGTAGCTGGGACTACAGGCGCCCGCCACGTTTTTTGTCTTTTTTTTTTTTTTCAGTAAAGACGGGGTTTCACCGTGTTAGCCAGGATGGTCTCGATCTCCTGACCTCGTGATCCGCCCGTCTCGGCCTCCCAAAGTGCTGGGATTACAGGCTTGAGCCACCGCACCCGGCCGAGAATTTCAAGAATATATGCAGCCAATCTTGAAATCAAACTGCTCAAACAGTTTGACAATAGCCATGGCCACTATTCTGTTCCATTTAAAAAGGACTTCCACAGCCGGGCGCGGTGGCTCAAGCCTGTAATCCCAGCACTTTGGGAGGCCGAGAC
>NC_037682.1:6711495-6759581 GCF_003255815.1 Theropithecus gelada | reverse complement strand
AAAAAAAAAAAAAAAAAAAAAAAAAAAAAAAAAAAAAAAAAAAAAAAAGGACTTCCACATGTTTCTATTTCTCACACTAACCCTGTGGAGTAGGTGGGATTATCCTCATTTTCACCAGTGAGAAAACAAAGGCTCACGAAAGAGAACTAAACCGCTCAATGAAAATGGCTATACCTGCAGCTCTAAACCAGGGAAAGAGCTGTTTCAGTGTTGATTTGGAATCCTGAGTATGTGGTTAGGTGTTTTCAGGACCGCCTCCAAAAACTTCATCGTATTTATTTACTCTATTCATTTGTTTACCAAATATTTATCAAGGACTTACTATGCGCCAGGGTACTGTTCTGTATTCTGGGGACATAGCAGAAAATGAAACAGATACAAGCCCCTGCCTTCATGGAGCTTATATTCTAATGGGAAAATAACCAGAAACCAATAATTATAGTTAACATGTATGTATTAACTGTGTGCTATTCTACATGCTTTATAGGAAATAACAAATTTAATCTTCATATCAACCCTACAAAATAGGTTCTGATGTTATCCCCATTTTACAGATGGGGAAATTAAGGCACAAAGCAGCTAAATGACTTGCCTTACACATCACATAGCTAATGAAATGCAGAGTTGCAGGATTCCAATCCAGGCAGTCTGATTTCAGATGACAGGCACTTAACTGTTATACTATGTTTCCTCTACAAAATGATTTTGAAGCATTATTGAACTATAATTAAACTACTTTATAGATTAAAGGGTATGTTGTGGACTGGTCAAAGATCTAACCAATGTGAATAATTTTTATGTAGAAAAAGGTAAATTTTATGTCCCTCTGCCCTGGCAAAAATTCAGCAGCACTAGGAACTGGTTTTCTGCCACACCTTTATGGTAAGGAGCCCACTCAACGCTGGGAGAGAGATGGCTATGGTCGCACTGTGACTTTATGACTCCATCCTCTCTCACTAAACAGATGGAAATCCCTGGCTATCCAGAAAGGAGGGAAATGGTGACTGGGGTATCTGCCCACTGCAACCTCTAGGCTGGCTATTTGTAGGTGTTTTAAAGTGGGAGAGGTGACACTAATAACTTTGATCGTATCTCCAAAAGCAGTATGAAGTAGAAAGAATGAGGACTCTGAAGTTAGGCTGACTGGGGTCTGATACTTATGTTTTGGTACTTGCAATGTGGGCACCTCCTAGCTCTTTCATGAATACCTGTGAGAACTGAACAAAGTGAGGTGAGTAAAGTGCCTGGCACAGTGCAAGCTGTGCAAAATGGACTTCAGGTTTCCTTCTCTGTGGCCTGTGTGGTCTGCACTGCCTTTGAGGGGACTCTTCCTGCAGCCCTTGCCTGCCTGCGCCTGTGGCGCTCCCTTCATGGTGCTCTCATGTACAGAAGTCACTATGATGAGCAATATGAACTGCTGGTCCTGCCAATGCAGATGTGGGGGATTTCTGTAAAGACTCCAGGACTCTGGATGAGGATGAGACACAAAAAGAGGCTCCTTATTGAATGACTGATAGCAGGTAACAAATCTTAAGAACTGTAAAACTAAAATTCCAGAAGACACAGCTTGATAATATGCAAGATGGCTATCAGTGGGGAACTGCACTTGACATTATGAAAGGGGCAGCCCCATTCTGGCACTGCGTGTGTGATGTGTGGGAGCTATTAGCCATTCTCTCCTTAAGCACAGCTGTTTTCTGGCCCACTCTTAGCTGGTAATATTAAGATTTTAAAGGGCAATTTAAAATTTATTTAAGGACATTCCAGTGTCCCTAAATAGTTGTGCAGCATTTGACTGTGTTCACATACATTGCACCGGCTGCTATGCTAAAGAACATAAAGACTATCTCTGCATTTAAACAATGAAGAGATGTGAGTTTAATCCCCAAAATCAGGTTGTTAACAAAAAATGTTGAGGCTGAACATTTTACTTAACACTTTACCTTTCGCAAGTGTAACACTCGCAGAACTCATTATTTTCTCCAAAGAACCCATCTCCATAATAACAAGAAATTTCTTCTCCAGGTTCAATATCTCTCAGAGCCTTCACACATGCTGTATCTCGACCAGTTGACACAAACTAAAATAAAAGTAACTCAGTAAGAAACTCACACCTGAAGCAAAAACAAAATACTTGAAGAAATTTTTTTTAATGCTTACCTTACAATTAGGTCTGCAATCTGAAAAATGTCCAAAAGATAAAGTCAATTAACTGTTGATAAGATCAGAAACACGAACAATTACAGAAATCTGAAATAAGCTTTCCATATAACTTTACAACTTTTGACAGGAGTTTAGATCTCAAGTTCAACTAAAGGAATATACATTTATTTTAATAAGTTTGTGGAAAAATTTCTATTTCAAATTCTCCTTTAAAGGAAGATAAAGATTTGACTGAGGTTGACGAGGCCATTCTAGCCGTTAGCAAGAACGCCCAACACTAGCGCCAACACCTTGGAAATACAGCTTACCATGGTTTATAAATGCAGCAGGACCCAGCCAGAGTTGAGCACAGTTTTTCCTTGTGGAATACATGACACTGAAGTCGTTTTCTCCATGTCTAAGTAGCATGTTCTCCTCAATTTCTGAAAGTTCGGCAATACAACCCACCAGTAATTCTATTTTGTCATTTCGTTTCCTATTTAAAATATGTGATGTGTTAAAAATTACTAGTAATTAAAAATAGTAAGGCTTCTTTTAATAAAATAACCCTGACAATAAATATCAGAAACTGAAAAGGCCTATACTTTAGTTAGCTCACTGGGATCCCCACCTGGCTATCCTTCTCTTCCACCTTGGAGCTCCACAGCCTTGTGCCATGGTTACTTGTGTACCCATCTTATTCCTGCAAGAGAACGGAAACTCAACCAGGACAGGGACTATGCCACCTACGTCTCTGAACTCCCTGGTGTGGTGTTTTGCAAGCAGAAAGTACTCAAATACTTGCAGCACTGAATTAAACTTTCTGACTGCTGGATGAATGAAGCAGGCAGGGACCAGTGGCAGTAAGGGTTATGAGGATCCGGAATTGTGGTGCCACTCTTTAGAGCACACCATCCACTAGGAATGTAATGCAAGCTAAATTTTCAATCTTAAATTTTTTAGCGGCCACATTAAGAAAGTTAAGTGAATATAGGTGAAATTACTTTAACAACATATTTTATTTTATTTTATTTGAGACGGAGTCTCGCTCTGTTGCCCAGGCTGAAGTGCAGTGGCGTGATCTCGGCTCACTGCAACCTCTGCCTCCTGGGTTCAAGCAATTCTCCTGCCTCAGCCTCCCAAGTAGCTGGGACTACAGATGTGCACCACCACACCCAGCTAATTTTTTTTCGCATTTTTACTAGAGATGGGGTTTCACCATGTTAGCCAGGATGGTCTTGATCTCTTGACGTCATGATCTGCCCACCTCGGCCTCCCAAAGTGCTGGGATTACAGGTGAGCCACTGTGCCTGGCCAACAATATATTTTAACCCAATATCCAAAATACGATTTCAGTAGGTAATATAAGAACCACGAATGGGAATAAAATTTAATATGAAATCTGGTGTGTATAGCACACTTACAGTGCTTCTCAATTCAGACTAGCCACATTTCAAGGACTCAAGGGCTGGTCGCTACTGTACTGGATGGCACAGCTCTAGGACCCTAGATCTCAAACCTACACACCCATCTGCAACACAGGCAGCCACACAATCCAACTAGCAGGCTTAATACATTCTGAGGTAAACGAGGCACATTTCATGTATGCACACTCACCCCAGAGGCCTGGCAATAAGGTTCTTTTACCTATTCCATTTTCAGATATCTGACCCCCAAAATTTTTGCTGTAGAAATATTGGAGGATGGGTACATAAGGAGCTACATGTCTTTCCTGGGAGATAGTATAGGGAACAGGCACGACAGGAAAGAAAATAGAGTAGTATATATTCTCTTTCATCTGTAATTTTTATCCCTCTTAGCTGGGCTCAACTCTGATTTTTTTGAGATGGAGTCTCACTCTATTGCCCAGGCTGGAGTGCAGTGATGCGATCTCGGCTCACTGTAGCCTCTGTCTCCTGGGTTCAAGTGATTCTCCTGCTTCAGTCACCCAAGTAGCTAGGACTACAGGTGTGCGCCACCACGCCCAGCCAATTTTTGTATTTTTCGTAGAGACAGGGTTTCACCATGTTGGTCAGGCTGGTCTCGAACTCCTGACCTCAAGTGATCCACCTGCCTTGGCCTCCCAAAGTGCTGGAATTATAGGTGTGAGCCAACACCCCCCACCAACTCTACTACTTTTATTGAAGCTGGCATATATATATGTATTTTTAAGCAACTAGTGCTTTAGGGAGGTTTCCACCCATAAAACTAGGATCATTAAGACTTTAGCCCCAACCTTTCTTCTAGGCTAGTAGAAGACTGACTGTGGAAGCCAGGTTATCTAATAATGGTGTCCACAGCCCTTCAGCAATCACATCACCGAACAGGCATCCAGAGTCAACAAAGGGAAAATGAAAAGCAATTTGGCCTAGAGATGGGCTCTGGTTCAACTGAGACTTCTGATTTCCTGATTCTGACTCCAGTTGATGGGCCAAGGCAACGGCACTGCATTGGCTACCTCAGGCTAAACTCTGGCTTCATTCCTTACCATGCATTTCTTAACACTTCAACAAGAATTTAGAAGAGAACTTTAAATTAAAGGTTTATACTAGTAGAATAGTTACCACTCTTTTGTTGCAACTATTTTGGCTCCATTTTGTTCTGATGAGTATCTATTACATGGCAATATTTCAAATCCACTGTCAGTTGCAAACATTCGCAAATAAATAAATACCTAAAACAGAAAAAAAAAAATTGATAATGACTTTAAATGGTATACCCTGCTAGACTTTCTTAGAGAATTATAAAAGCAAACCACCCGCAATGATGAAAAAAATGTAACATCTAGCCTGGGCAACATAGCGAGACTATTTCTCTACGAAAAGACATTAGCCAAGCATGGTGGCATGTACCTTTAGTGCCAGCTACTTGGGAGGCTGAGAGGAAGGATCACTTGAGACTGAGATGGAAGCTACAGTGAGCCATAATCAGGCCACTGCACTCCAGACTGGGTGACAGAGCAAGACTCTGCCTCTAAAAAACAATAAACAAAAAAAGTAAGATCATTAAGTAACAAACTTTATTGTTACTCAGGAGTTTTGAATGTCACAATTTTTCTGATTTTGCAATATTTGCACTAGAGTAACTAGCTGAACACCTCTAACCAAAAAATTCAAAATCCTCCCATGAGCATTTCCTTTGAGTGTCATGTCAGCATTCAGAAAGTTTCAGATTTTGAAGTGTTTCAAATTTTGGGGTTAAGGGTACTCTCTCTGTATGAGTACCTAATGGTTTGTTTCCCTTAAGGCTCACAATGAATTTCACCTCTATATGACAAAGTTTTCTCTCCTTTTTTGGTTGTAGAGACAGGGTCTTGCTCTGTCTCCCAGGGCTGGAGCGCAGTGGCATGATCATAGCTCAGTGCAGCCTCTAACTCCTGGGCACAAGCAATCCTTCTGGCTCTGCCTCCTGAGTAGCTGGAACTACAAACTACAAAGGTGTACACTACCATGCCTGGCTAATTTTTTTATTCTTATTATTTTAGAGATGGAGTCTTGCTATGTTGCCCAGGCTGGTCTCGAAGTCCTAGCCTTAAGCAATACTCCCTGCCTTAGCCTCCCAAAGTGCTGGGATTACAAGCATGAGCCACTGAGCCTGGCCCAGTTTTTTCTTTGGACTGTCATTCAAATTCCTATGTGTTACAAGATCTTCAGACTGATAAGTTTTATGAAAAATAAACTTAAAATTTCAGTATTAACTAACTAATTTAGGGTTTCAATTTACTTCACTATTCTTACCCAAATAGGTTAGCAGCATCAGTCTTAATAAACTTACATGTTCTTTGAATAACTTCTCCTGCATTTTATTCTTGTTGAGAAAATAGTGCCGTGCCCATTCGCCTGAAGTCAAACATTTGAAGGCTTTCTCCAAGTGTTCATCTTTCTTAAAACGTTCAATTACTTCCTTTAGTTCTTCCTGCCTTCCTTTAATAGGCCGAAATCTGAAAGAAATCAAAATAATGAATGGGTTATCTGCCACAATCCTTGCACCACTGATCCATCTTAAGAGACCTTGAGAAAGAGCTAATACCCTAAAAACAGCCATGGTTATCAGAGCAAAGATCTAAGAGAAGAGAACAACAAACAATAGTCTTGACTACTACTATTCAAGTAATACTGATCACCTGGATACGCAACTTCTCTTTTTTCAATCTGTTATTTTAATATTTTTATTTCACTGTTATCTCATTAACTGTGAGGTGAGCAGATGATTCAAACAAAAGCTGTCTGATTCAGACTTACACTAGTTATCAACTTAGGGAGATATAAAATCAAAGCTCTAAAATACAGCACACCTAATTTAGAGTTAGAATGACAAGAATCTTTTTAAAACATGCAAAATCAAGCTGGAAGAGTG
This sequence comes from Theropithecus gelada, assembly GCF_003255815.1. Lineage (NCBI taxonomy): Eukaryota > Metazoa > Chordata > Mammalia > Primates > Cercopithecidae > Theropithecus > Theropithecus gelada. The sequence continues at coordinate 6,753,083 of NC_037682.1, read as the reverse complement.
CCAGGCAATGAATTTCAGAAGTATGATGATGTAAACAAAACCATGCCATACACAAAAACATTATGTACACAGTTAGAAAAACACCCCAAACCAAGTATTCCGACTGGCTTTGAAACACACCTTGATGTTCTAACCACCCATGTCAAAGTCACCTTTGATGACGGCATTCAGAGAACAAAACGAGTACAAGCAGTATAACTCTAGTGGTGAAACTGCTATACTGGTAATGTAGGAAAACTGATGGGGTAGAGTTTTATTTATTTATTTTTTTTAAGATGGAGTCTCACTCTGTGGCCCAGGCTGGAGTGGAGTGCAGTGGTGTGATCTTGGCTCACTGCAACCTCTGCCTCCCGTGTTCAAGCAATTCTCTTGCCTCAGCCTCCCATGTAGCTGGGATTATAGGCATGCGCCACCATGCCCAGCTAATTTTTGTATTTTTAGTAGAGACCATGTTGACCAGGCTGGTCTTGAACTCTTGACCTCAAGCCGTCTGCCCACCTCAGCCTCCCAAAGTGCTGGGATTACAGGTGTGAGCCACTGTGTCTGGCCTGCTGGGGTAGAACTGAAAATACTCCTATTGTAGAATCAGCCATAATGATGTCTTCAGAATATTATACCATTAGGTCTATATTAATGCACGATGCAGTCATGGTCCAAGCAAGACAATATTTGTGAACCCCTCATTCTAAAGCTGTGTTTTCAGTAAAACATGTACTATAAAGTTACTCACACTTAATTTCAAATTTTCTTTTCATGTCAATTTCATAAAGCTAATTCTCCCAACCAAAGTTTTTATTAAAAAAAAAAAAAGTTTTATTTTATTTTCATAAAGCTAATTCTCCCCGGATTATGGCCAGGTGTGGTGGCTCTCGCCTATAATCCCAGCACTTTGGGAGGCCAAGGCAGGTGGATCACAAGGTCAGGAGATCAAGACCATCCTGGCCAACATGGTGAAACCCCGTCTCTACTAAAATGCAAAAAATTAGCCAGGCGTGGTGGCACACGCCTGTAGTCCTAGCTACTCAGGAGGAGGCTGAGGCAGGGGAATTGCTTGAACCCGAGAGGCAAGTTTGGAGTGACCCAAGATCACACCACTGCACTTCAGCCTGGTGACAGAGTGAGACTCCGTCTCAAACAAAACAAAACAAAACAAAACAAAAATAAAACATCCAACAGAAAAAAGGAATCACAGATTGACATTCAAATAAAATACATTAAGAAAAAATATTAGTGGTTCAGGAGGAAAAAAAATGTGTCTTACTCTGACATTTAAAATTGTACATTTCATAAACCTGAATATGCTAAAATTGAGAAGTAAGATGTAGCACAAACTCCAGCAAAGGAAGCATTCAGCAGAATTGTTTTCCTAGAGAAGCTATCATACATGCATTCATAGTATTTCAGTAAGATTTCAAGCCACAATATTTCATCAAGGATTATTAGGTGCTGTGTTGTGTATACAGTGGCATATGAAGTGCTATGGTGAAAAATACAAGAGAAGACATGGCCACTGTTCTTGAATGGAAAATGTAATTGGGACTAAAAGACATATATATGCATCAAACAATTAAGCAAGCCATCAATATGCAAATGCATGTTAATATGCTAAAAACTACATTGCTATAGCACCTAAAAGTATGGAAATTATAACTAGGGGGTCAAATGTACGTGGGAAAGGTTAAAAGCACATTACAGGCAGGGAAGAATCAAAAAGAAGGAAGAATGAGGGGAAGTCTAAGCAGAAGATCTTAATAAAGCTGGATCCAAAGAGTTGACCAGGGTCAGCTAGTTAGCAATAATAAAGTGAAGTACCAGAATCAGGAAGAGGAAAGACATGAGGTCCTGAACAGCTATAATACTGTTTACTGCACAGGATCACTGGAAGACTTCAGGTATATTAATGCATACTGATCCTACCAGGAGCTTACTAGCTACAGGCTCTAGTCATGTTTTGTTTTGTTTTAAATTCAGTAATCCTGAATTCTCACAACTATTAGCAGAACCATCTGAGAGTTCAAACATATCCTAAAGATAATACTGGATGAATGAATGGGGCTCTATTTTCCATTTTCAATCAACTGGTATACAAGCCTCTATAGACAGATAAATGCAAGTCCTTTAAAAAATTCAGAACATCTTACTAGGCTGTCGATATATGGTGTCAGAGAACCACCAAGAAAATAAAGAGCTGCAGAACTGGGAAAGCATCCACACATCTACACTAAACTACTTGCAGCCATCACAGTTGATTGTGTCAAGATGCCATCTCTAAGACATTCAACTGAAACCATTCTTGCTGCAATCCTACACTACATGGTTATTTGCATATGAAGGACAGATAAGACAACAAAGAAGCTCCCAGCTAAGGCATGACCCATCAAGCAATATGCAATATGGAATGGTGGGAAACAGATAACCCATGTTTTATGTGGCAATCAGAAAAGCAATACTTCACTTTAAGCAAATGCAATAAATTATCCATGCCGTTAAATGACAGGGCTACAAACGACAGAAAGGGCCAAGCTATCTTTACACGTTCAATGTGAAAATGACCAATGGGAACATTATACAAAAATTAGTTATAGACCTGGAATGAAACTTGGCTATTTTTAATAGGCTTTATGTGTGTTCTATGCTTCCTGAAACAAGTTCATTCCTATCTAAAAATGCCTTCAGGTACCTTTAGTTTTGTTTACTTTTTATTTATAATGCCAAACAATTTATATGCTGAAAACCAACACAAAATAGTCAACTCTTGATTTAGTAGCATTCTGCCTACCTTCCCTGTGTTAACTTCTGTTTCCGCTTTCCTGACTTTATTGCCTCAAACATAAATAAAATCCCTGAAACTATCCCTTGCTACCCATAGCAAGAACCTCTATTTCACTGAAACTATAAGTTGCTGTCCCAAACCTGTTAAAACTTACTGTCACAGTTGGCTGCTATGGGCATGAAATGACAGTGAGGAAAAGGGGGAAGAAAATGGTTACAGGTGCAGACAGGCAGGAGATGAGACAGTTTTCAATAATCCTACAGAAGTATGTAAAAGTCAGCTGGCTGACAGTCCAAATCAAATCCCATTATAACAAATACCGTGGAAAATAGAAGTTAAGACTGTTAAACCTATTAGGGCCGGTGCAAACGCACTGAGAACCTTAGGGGAATTTTTTTTCCTATTATTGAACAGAAAAATACCTCTCTCCTTAACCACCATCACTCTAAATCTCCCACATAAACTGCATAAAACTATCCTTTTACTCTGGCACTTAAAGGCCAGATAATTTAGAACCACCCTTTTGTTCCACAAATGAGGAAAATAAGGCCCAATAAGGATCAGTAGATGGCCAGTGACTTAAGGCTGATGAAGGGAAGACCTGGGATTTACCCTGGCCTTTCTGGTTCCTGTTACATGACCTGGCTCAGGAAAGCCTTCCTCACATTGTTTCATGGTTAGAAGAGGATTTAACTTGCGTTTGCCATCGAGCATCAGCACTGGGTCCAGCCAGAGAGAGCTCTAGCTTGTATACTGACAATACAGTGGAAAGGATGGATGCAAATGTGAATTTTAAGATTTAGTATTTGGGTGGGTGGTGGGTGGCAAGGGAGGCAAGAAAAACAGGTATTCGGCATTTCCAAATCAATATGCCCCGTCCTCCCTCCCTTAACAGAAAATTTGTTACTTTAAATCAACCAAACATATCTATTTTTTCTCTTCTTACACTTCTGATCAATGGCTGGTATAAGAAAAACAAAAATGTCATTTACAATTGGTTATTATTAAAGGGGCAGGAAAAAAACATATGAATTCACACTCCCACACACCTGTTCCCCACTCTTTCCAGAGACTCACTTCCCAGGTTTTCTTGCTATTTGGTTTTTCTGTCTCCCCACTGTGGCAGTGAAGAAAAGTTGTAGACTGTATTAGCTGTGCTACTGTGCCCTTCATTAGCATGCACAATCAAAAGCTGACTGGAGGGGTGGGGAACAGGAAGGGGAACAGAAAAAAGGGAGACAGGGAAGGAGAGAGGAAGAGAGAAAAATGCTCAAATATTTAAGATATAAAATAAAACCATGAGGCAACATAGTGAACACATTTCCCCCTCTGAAGAAAGTTTAGCTGCAAATCGACAGTTTGTAGACGCTGAGCAAGTAGTCACAGAGCAGCTCTTCATTCCTTCTTGACCTGAAAATAAACAAGAACCAAAAACATACCTGGCTGAGTCCTGCAATCAGTGCTCAGCTAATCACATGGAGTGACTCCTGATCTTTTGATGAATGATTTGTTTCTCTTAAAATCACCCTGTTATGAAGTACAAGTGGTTTTTTAAAAAATACAACTATTATCAAACTACTTTAAAAGGTTTGTAAAATGTTCTAAAATTCTAATTTATGCTGACACTTCAACTTACTCAACATAAAAGAACATTTTAAAAGGCTGGAATGGGTTAGTCAGTATCTCATTGTTTGTAACACACACTACCTACCTCACAGGGTTGTTGTGAGAAAAACTGTCAGATTTTGAAAAATGCCTTGAGCTCCTCGAAGGAAAGGCGCTATATAAATGCAAAAACAAACAACAAAAATAAAAAGCTATTTGTATAATCTGTACTTGTAATTTCTAAACAGACTTACAATATTCGTTGTTGCAAAAATCTTTAAAACTCTGTGATACTTAAGAACTTTAAGATGCCACGGGTGGGCGTGGCGGGATAGAAGCCATGCTGCTGAAATTCTCTGCTTCCCATAGAATACACCTTACCATGAAGTTAGAAGCTTTGAAAACGTTCTTTACGGATTCTAGTCAAGCACTTAATTTTAAAGTGATATTTAAAGTGATTCGTACTTTAACATCCAATAGTGGATATGAATAATCAAATACATATATAAGCAAAATAAAAATTAGATGGTTACAGCAGTAGAAAGATGAGTAAGGACTGTACAGGCTGACGTTCTGATTAGAAACACGAAGAAAAGTTCCAAAGAGAAACTCAGTGTCCTGACTCCGCCGATGTTTAAATGCTGTCTCCTGCTCAGCTCACTGCTAGCCTGAGTCTCCTTCAGCCTCAAAAAGGGGGCATTACTGAAAGCATTGATCCCTTTCTTACAATATCCCGCTCCCACTCCATTTAAAAATCGGAAGTATAGGCCGGGCGCGGTGGCTCAAGCCTGTAATCCCAGCACTTTGGGAGGCCGAGACGGGCGGATCACGAGGTCAGGAGATCGAGACCATCCTGGCTAACACGGTGAAACGCCATCTCTACTAAAAAATACAAAAAACTAGCCGGGCAACGTGGCGGGCACCTGTAGTCCCAGCTGCTTGGGAGGCTGAGGCAGGAGAATGGCCTAAACCCAGGAGGCGGAGCTTGCAGTGAGCTGAGATCCAGCCACTGCACTCCAGCCTGGGCGGCAGAGCGAGACTCCATCTCAAAAATAAATAAAAAATAAATAAAAATCAGAAGTATAAACAACAACTATTTTTTTCTTGTTAAAAAGAAAAATTTAGGTTTCATAATTGACAAAAGTCAATTAAGTTCAAATTTCTCCCAAAAAATTGAAATTAGCATTTTGTTTGTACTATTTCTAAGTATTCACACTACAACTCTCGCTTGTTAGTAAATATAAGGATATATTAAGATTAAAACCTATGCACTCAAAATATAGCCAGTTTTGAAAATTATCCAATCATTAAACATCTACTGTTTCTTTTTCTTTTTTTTTTGGAAGTAAGAGTCTCACTCTGTTGCTCAGGTTGGAGTGCAGTGGTGTGATCTTGGCTCACTGCAACCTCCGCCTCCCAGGTTCAAGTTATTCTCCTGCCTCAAACTCTTGAGTAGCTGGGATTACAGGTGCACACCACCATGCCTGGATAATTTTTGTATTTTTAGTAGAAATGGGGTTTCACCATGTTGGTCAGGCTGGTCTCGAACACCTGACCTCGCGATCTACCTGCCTCGGCCTTCCAAAGTGCTGGAATTACAGGCATGAGCCAACACGCCCGGCCTAAACATCAACTGTTTCTAAACATTCTTCCGGTTGGTAGACTGAAAGAAGTAAAAGGAAAGCAAAAGAGTATAAAAAAGAGAAACTAAAAAGCGACAAATTACAGGTGCATAAACACGAACAAAGAGCGCACTATACAAGGAATAGGTAGAGAGCTTAGAAATTAAAATCCAACAGCAGAATATTTTCTCGTCACTTCTTTTGCACCCCAAAGAGAGAGTCCATAAACTAGTAACTTGAGAGGTATTTATTATCAGTTTTCCTTATTTTCTAAATCCACATTCTAGTAAATTCTTGCTCAAAAGATGAAGAGCTAGAAGGGATAATTTTCAAATAAATTCACTAAGGTTAAATGAAAACATGTATCTTTCACCAAGATTAACGTAAAGGTCATTAATAAAGTTTCTGTTCCCAAATATCAGTGTACACAAGAGTGTAAAAACACACATAAACCGAACACTCTGGTGGGAAGTGGACAGGATGTCCCCTGCACTGCCACACCAGCCTGAAGTGCTGGCATTGCTACGAACCCAGCCTGCTCTAACCAGGGAAGTAGAATCGTCTGTACCTCCACAGGTTATTTTAGGAACTGCATAATTAAATGTTGCACTAAAAAATATTTAAAAAATGATTTCTTCTGCAAGTTTAACCAGATTTAATTTTAGATGCTTCAATTTCTATGGGGAAAAATCTTACGCACTGGATGCATTTTAATTTAGGAGTCCTCAGTTATAGTAATGTCTTGAGTTCTAAAAGTATTTGTGTGGTAATCCTGAAGTTTACATTTATGACTACATGGTTTTATGTGAGCCCTAGGAAACGCCTACTAAGATATTTTAAGCAACTTATCACATCACAACGAAACTGAGAGGCCAGATGGTTTAGGACCTAAGTATTCCAAGTGTAGTCGGGGAGCTTGTTAGAAATGCAGAATCTCAGGCCCCACCCCAAAGCTGCTGAATCAGAACCTGCATTTCAACCAACTCCCAGGTGACTCTCACATAAACTAATTACGAGAAACAATGGTATAGGAGGACTTTTATAGAAAATTGGAGTGTTTCCTTTTTTTTTGTTTTTTTTGATATAGGGTTTCACTCTGTGGCCCAGGCTGGAGTGCAGTGGTGCGAATACAGCTCACTGCAGCTTCAAGCTCCTGGGCTCAAGTGATCCTCCCACCTTAGCCTCCCAAAGTGCTGGGATTACAGGCATGAGCCACTGCAGCAGAAAACTGGAGTATTTACTATTGCAGATGCTAATAACAGGCAGCCTTCTGGAATACGGCATGGGGATTTTAGAGTACATGAAGTTCTGTCATAAGCCACTAAAATTTTCATTGTAATTTTTTTTTTTTTTTTTTTTTCGAGACTGAGTTTCACTCTTGTTGCCCAGGCTGGAGTGCAGTGGCATGATCTTGGCTCACCGCAACCTCCGCCTGCCGGGTTCAAGCAATTCTCCTGCTCTCAGCCTCCCAAGTAGCTGGGATTACAGGCATGCGCCACCACACCTAGCTAATTTTGTATTTCTAGTAGAGATGGGGTTTATCCATGTTGGTCAGGCTGGTCTCGAACTCCCGACCTAAGGTGATCTGCCCACCTCAGCCTCCCAAAGTGCTGGGATTACAGGTGTGAGCCACTGCACCTGGCCCATTGTAATTCTGATGTAACACTTTCTAAAATGTTTTATATGCTTCCCTATCTTGATAATAAGGCATAATCAACATAACCTTCTTAATGACCCCAGGTCAAAATTCTGGGCCTTTGTGGTGACTTTCTGAACGCCACTAAACTATTGTGTCAGAGTGATTCATTCACACATTCACATTTCTTAACTCAGAAAAAAAAAAAAAAAACAGAAAAAAAAACACTGGGGGTGCTACAGGGTGACAAATATCAGCATCTTCTAGGAGAAGAATGAGCACTGGTCTCATGTTCAATGGGCAAAAAAAAAAAAAAAAAGAAAATGGACTTAAAATAATGAAAATTAGTCTCTTTTTTTTTTTTTTTTTTTAAAGGTGGATGGAGTCTCACTCTGTTGCCCAGGCTGGAGTGCAGTGGCATGATCCCGGCTCACTGCAACTTCCACCTCCCAGGTTCAAGGGATTCTCCTGCGTCAGTCTTCTGAGTAGCTGGGACTACAGGTGCATGCGGCCACATGCAGCTATTTTGTATTTTCAGTAGAGACGGGGTTTCAGCATGTTGGCCAGGCTGGGCTCGAACTCCTGAGTTCAGGTGATCCGCCCGCCTCGGCCTCCCAAAGTGCTGGGATTACAGGCGTGAGCCACTGCGCCCAGCCCTGTATCTTTTCTTTTGAGACAGTCTCACTTTGTTGCCCAGGCTGGAGGGCAGTGGTGTAATCTTGGCTCACTGCAACCTCTGTCTCCTGGGTTCATGTGATTCTCCTGCCTCAGCCTTCTGAGTAGCCAGGACTACAGGCGTGCACCATCACGCCCAGCTAAATTTTTGTATTTTTAGTAGAGATCGGATTTCACCATGTTGGCCAGGCTGGTCTCGAACTCCTGACCTCTGGTGATCCACCCAGCTCGGCCTCCCAAAGTGCTGAGATTACAGGCATGAGTCACTGCGTTCAGCCTGGATCTTAATCAATCAGGGCATCTAATGGCAGTCATTTGGCAGGGAACTGTTTAAATAGTCTCCCAACTCCATTTCCAGTATTTCACACTTCATTTTAGTAGGTAAAGATATATGATAGAAAATTTTATGGCCAGGCACAGTGGCTCATGCCTATAATCCTAGCACTTTGGGAGGCCAAGGCAGGCGGATCACCTGAGGTCAGGAGTTCGAGACCAGCCTGGTCAACATGGTGAAACCTTGTCTACACTAAAAATACAAAAATTTGCTGGGTGCAGTGACGCAAGCCTATAATCCCAGCTACTTGGGAAGTTGAGGCAGGAAAATCACTTGAACACAGAAGGTGAAGGCTGCAGTGAGCTGAGATAATGCCACTGCACTCCAGCCTGGGCAACAGAGTGAGACTCTCTCTAAAAAAGAAAAAAAAGAAAAAAAAATTATGAAAAAAACAAAAGCACGTTTTTAGCTGAATTACTTCTTTTGGACTTAGACTATAATTGGTAAGTGAAGCATATATAGTAAGTGAAGCATATAGTATCTTAATCTAGCAAGGGATAAAATTAAAAGGGGGGAAACAGGACACAAGACTTTCCTCCAATTACCTGTACTCACCAATTTCTACCTCTCCCAACTATTGATCAGTGACTATCTACCTGGGTATCAAGATCCCCCAGGGTTGCCACTGAAATTGGAGCTATATAATAACCCCAGTCTGGGTATGATGGAGATGAACTAGCTCTATCTTCTAAATCTCTGCTGTTATGCTTTCCCACCACACTAAAAAAGAGATAAAGCATAAAGCAAAGTTGCAAAGTTCTGACCTGTTTGGTGGCAGAAACATTTGTGAAATGATCTAATGGTCTTTTTTGAGGGAGAAATGATACTTAAGAGAATTAGAGAGAGACCTCAGCTGTTAAAACATGACAGATTTCAAGATTAATGTAATAATGTTTTTTATATACAGCATTTGGTACTCAAACACTTACACATCCACTTTCTTACCTGTATGCTGAATATAAACATGTCTTTAAAACTATTCACTCTTAACAATGATTAGCTGAATCCCAAAGATTAAACATGATGACAAAATTTCCCATCTCTACAGAGACAATGTGTAAGAGAAAAGTCTACGATAAAATCAAGAAAAAAAGGGACGTACCCTACTTTAATTGGAAACAATCACACATTTTCAAGGTTTTATAGGATGCTTGTCAGATTTTTCTTTTCGGTAAGATAACTGTCATCACTTTTTTTTTTTTGAGATGGAGTTTCACTCTTGTTGCCCAGGCTGGAGTGCAATGGCATGATCTCGGCTCACTGCAACCTCTGCCTCCTGGGTTCAAGTGATTCTCCTGCCTCAGCCTCCCAAGCAGCTGGGATTACAGGCGTGCACCACCACGCCCGGCTAATTTTTTTTGTACTTTTAGTAGAGACGGGGTTTCACCGTGTTGGTCAGGCTGGTCTCAAACTCCTGACCTCAGGTGATCCACCCACCTCGGCCTCTCAAAGCGTAGGGATTACAGGCGTGAGCCACTGCGCACAGCATCATCAACTTTTAAAATAGAACATGAGGATGCTCCTCCAGCTTTGTATGTTGATAGAAATGTTCTGAGGTAAAATAAGAACACAGAGTTAGAACTGACAAGATTCCTGGAGTCTTGTTCTCTGCTTCTCTTGGCTCACACACAGAAAACCCTTCCACTGCAAAGAACTTTCCTTTACTGTCATTTTAAATTTTGAGCAAAAGTAAAATTAGCCATCTACGTTCTTGAATTCAACATCATCATCTGTTCCATTCAGGATAAAGACTGAAAATTACCTAGTATTCATTTTGTGTGTTTGAAAACCTAAATAGGGATCAAGAACCAAACTGGTTGCTAGGTCATCATTTTCACAGAGTTCCTTGGCGGACATTCCAGAAGATGGTACATAGCGACTCTGTCCTTCAAATCCCGAGTTACCATTACCTGTGAAAAGCAAAAGCAAGAAAAATTACTCAAATTGAAAACTACTTAAATCTGCCTTAAAAATTCTTTAGCCGCACCGACCATTCAAGCTGGTAATAAAGAACTGAAAAATCAATCAGTTTTAGTAATTAAGAATTTAATAACCTTTGCATAAGACAGAAAACCAAATGCAGTAAACCATCTCCATTACTGAGAGTATTCTGATTAGCAGGTAGTAATAGCAGGTTCCAAAGGTTCACAAGAACAGGGTCTGCGTAGTTATGAAAATTTGGTTCAAATGCTTGGCTCTCCCCCACCCCCTTCTCTCCAAGGAACACTGAGAAACAGGGGACAGGAGGATGTTCACTATTTTAACAAGTCAGTACACAGGGCCATTACAGATAGGACTGGGGTGAAAAGGCAAGAGGAACACAAGATAGTTTTTGCAAGAAGCGCCAGAACTCCAGATCTCAAGTATCAAAAGGAATCTCATGAAGTTCGGCTTCCTGCTTTTGGGCAGGTGAATGATTATTATCCTCACTTTGCAGGAAACTGAGGCACAGACAAAAAGAAACTTGCCCACAATTCCAGAGCTGGGTAGTAGAAGTGGGGAAAGAAGTAGAGAGAGAATGACAGACCTATTTCTACTGACCTCTGTTTGAAGCAATTTTGAATGAATGGATAAAAATAGAGACTCAAATATGTAACTGAAATAATTGGGTTTAACTGTGGAAGAAAAGTAATGTAAAGAAGGAAACGAAGGCCAAGTTATAAGAAGTTTCATCAGAGTTGATTAAGTTTGATGTATGTGCCACTGACAGTCCTTCCATGGACTTAGCACATAGTTTACGGAGGACAACAGCAATATAACGTTCAGGCTCTCAAAACCAAAATGGGGAAGAATGAAACACAGAGTAAAGTTTAACCTTTTCATCTACTTTTTCACAGAACAAATAGTTAAATGTAAGTTCCTGCCAAGGGCAGACATATGATTCTGCAATCAAATTATTTGCATGGAGCTATGTGAAAAGCTATCAACGTTGTTAAATTTTTTGTAACAGCATAATAGCTTTATTGAAATACAATTCACAAATGATACAACTCACTTTTTTTTTTTTTTTTAAAGACAGGGTCTTGCTCTGTCACCCAGCCTGGAGTACAGTGGCATGATCACAGCTCACCACAGCCTCGAATACCTGGGCTCAAGGAATCATCCTGCCTCAGCCTCCCTAGTAGCTGAGACCACAGGCATGCATCACCAAACCTGGTTAATTTTTGTATTTTTTTGTAAAAATGGGGTCTCACCATATTGTCCAGGCTGGTCTCGAACTCCTGGGCTCAAGCCATCCTCCTGCCTCAGCCTCCCAAACTACTGGGATTACAGGCATGAGCCACCAAGCCCAGTCTTTTTTTCACACAGGCATTTACAAGTATAAATTTCCCTCTAAACCACTGCTTTGGCTGCATCCTATAAATTTTAGTACATTTTATCTTTCTTTTTATTCACCTCAAAATGTTTTCTGATATCCTTTTTGATTTCTTCTTTGACCCACTGATTACTTAGAAGTGTGTTTCATTTCTATATATTTGTGAAATTCCCAAATTTCCTTGTTAATTTCTAATTTTCCTCCATTGAAGTCACAGAACATACCTTTTATTATTTCAATCCTTTTAAGTTTATTGAAGCTTGTTATACGGTCTAGCATATGGTCTATCCTGGAGAATGCTGCACTCGCACTTGAGATGAATGTGTATTCTGATGAGGTTCTAAAGATGTCTGTTAGCTCTCATTGGTTTACAGTGTTAAGCTGTTCTATCCATTATTAAAAGTGGCGTATCAAAGTCTCCAAATTATTGCTGAATTGTTGATTTTTCCCTTCAATTTTGTCAGTTTTTGTTTCCTGTATCTTAAGGCTCTGCTGCTGGGAAAGTCACTCATTGTATCTGACATGGGGCACTGCTCTGTGCTCTCCCATTTCTCCTCATCGCTGGCTCTCTTTCTGCACCATTCTGGCCCAGTAACATTCAGTGTAAGGCTATGTTATCTTCACACTCCGGTTTTCCCAACGTAGCCTTCTATATTTATCTATGCTTGGTAAAGTGTAACCAACATAATGGCCATTTTCTTTTTTTGAGACGGAGTCTTGCTCTGTCGCCCAGTGGCGCAATCTCGGCTCACTGCAAGCTCTGCCTCCAGGGTTCATGCCATTCTCCTGCCTCAGTCTCCCAAGTAGTTGGGACTACAGGCACCTGCCACCACGCCCGGCTAATTTTTTATTTTTTTATTTTTTATTTATTTATTTTTTTGAGACGGAGTCTCGCTCTGTCGCCCAGGCTGGAGTGCAGTGGCCGGATCTCAGCTCACTACAAGCTCCGCCTCCCGGGTCTACGCCATTCTCCTGCCTCAGCCTCCCAAGTAGCTGAGACTACAAGCGCCCGCCACCTCGCCTGGCTAGTTTTTTCTATTTTTTTTAGTAGAGACGGGGTTTCACCGTGTTAGCCAGGCTGGTCTCGATCTCCCGACCTCGTGATCCGCCCGTCTCGGCCTCCCAAAGTGCTGGGATTACAGGCTTGAGCCACCGCGCCCGGCCAATTTTTCATATTTTTAGTAGAGACAGGGTTTCACCATGTTAGCCAGGATCGTCTCAATCTCCTGACCTTGTGATCCACCCACCCTGGCCTCCCAAAGTGCTGGGATTACAGGCGTGAGCCACCACACCCAGCCTGTAATGGCCATTTCTAAACTTTTTTGCTTGTTTTTGAGACAAGAGTCTCGTTTTTTTGTCCATGCTGGAATGCAGTTGTGTGATCTCGGCGCACTGCAACCGCTAACTCCTGGGCTCAAGTGATCTCTCCAACCTCAGCTTCTCAAAGTAGCTGGGACCACAGGTGTGCAACACCATGACTGGCTAATTTTTCTGTAGACACAGTATTTTTCGTAGACATGGAGTTTCACCACGTTGCCCAGGCTGGTCTCAAACTCCTGGACTCAAGAAAATCCATTCACCTTGGACTCCTAAAGTGCCGAGATTACAGGTGTGAGCTACCATGCCCAGACGCATTTTCTAAATTCTTGTGTATCTATAACAATTCAACTAATTAAAACGGTTTTGCACTATGATACACAAAAGGAGGCCAACAGTGATTTGCTAAAAAGCTTAAGATATGCCTAGTTTACCGACCAGAATGAATACACTCTGATGTGATCACTGTGTTTCTCAATTCTTCACGTTCACGCTAGCTACTAAGGAGTGAGGCAGGACAAGGGTGCATGCGGCCAGCAGCCTCAGGAGTGAGTGGTGTCCATGCAGAGGACTAACTCATTCGGTCTTGCCTCTTCCTACTCTTGTCCTGAGCAGGAATTCTGTCTGGTTTCTACAGCAACAGTGACCTGATCTGAAATGGAAAGGTTAAGGGTAGCCTGGGCCCAATGAGTCGCATAAACCCTAAAAGGTAAGAAGGAAATCAATCAGAACTGGATTCAATCTGAAACTACAGAAAAACCACAGGCTAATCCAAATCCCTGGAAACAGGCCAACGCCAATCTGAATTAAGGATATTCAAAAGTGGCTAGATTCATGTTAGAAAAAGAAGAAAAGCTGTCCTCTTTAACATGACATACATTTGGACACATAGCTGCCTAGTTAGGTATACACTTGTCCTCAGTCATTTTACTACTTTTAGAGGAACTACGAAATATGCACCAAATCCACAACTTCCTGAACCCTTAAAAAGCAGCCTCTTTCCCACCAAGAGGTATAGAGGAAATAAAGTAACTTATCAGCAGTGTTTCACTGTCAGGATGAACAACTGTCTACCCTGTATAAATAGAATAAATTGCTACGATTTGTGAGGCTGCCCTAAAGCAGTCAGTTCTATCCATCCTCCATTCTACTTACGTAAATTACATAAGTAGAATTAAATAAGTTGGCGTCATTATTCATATTATTCCATGAAACATTTGTGGAAATTAGCAAAGAAGTACATACTTATACTTACATCTATTAAAAAAATACAGGTTAACCTGTAAGAAGTTCAATTAAAATTTTAAAAATTTAATAAGACATATCAACCATTCAGGTATAAATTCTACAAAATATAAAGTAAGAGAAAAGCATGATTAAAATAATTATATGAAGCATTAAACTTGAGTTTTATATATTGTTTGATGAGAATAAAAATTGACACAACTTTGAGAGTAAAAAGACTATATTGTTAATTATGAAAATGCAAAAAATTATTTAAGACAAAAGAAAACAGAATATACATTACAAACTAGAAAGAATTACTACCCCATATCACAATTAGAACATTGAAGGTTTAAGTGTGTACATACATCTGCTCGACCTCCTCTCGACTGCATTTTTGCCAGCCTTCAGGGTGTCCTTCCCCGTGTGCTGTAATTTTGATTGATTCTGCTGATGGTCATTAGACAACTTGCCTCCATTTCTCCTGCCATTCACCACCATGTTCTTGGATTCTCCCAACCACTTCATACCCACAGACAGCCTGACCCAGGTGCATTTAGTCACTCTCTTCAAATAGCTTAGAGAATACTTTCAATGTTCTCTCCTAACAGAAACAAAATATGAAAAACAAAACAAAATGGGGAGGTAAATACATGAAAGATCATGCTAAACAGACCCTTGAGAAAGATATATAATATTAAAAGGACAGTCATTCACAGCATAATGATGTTTTGGTCAATGACAGACCACATAAACAATGGTGGTTCCATAAGATTATAACAGAGCTGAACACACACTTCATAAAATTCGTATTGCCTAGTATTTACTATATTATATTTTTTTATTGTTATTTTAGAGTATACTCCTTCTACTTTTTTTTTAAGTTAACTATAAAACAGCCCCAGGCAGGTTATTCAAGAGCATTCCAGAGGAAGGCACTGTTATCACAGGAGATGACAGCTCCATGCATGTTACTGCCCCTGAAGACGCTCCAGTGGTACAAGATATAGAGGGAGAAGACAGTGATATGGATAATCCTGACCCTGTGTGGGCTGAAGCTAACGTGTGTGACCTGTGTCTGTTTTTAATAAAAACATTAAAAAATTAAAAGTAGGAAAAAGTTTATAGAATAAAGATATTTAAAAAAGAATATAGTTGGGCATGGTGGCTCATGCCTGTAATCCCAGCACTTTGGGAGGCCATGGCAGGCGGACTGCTTGAGTCCAGAAGTTGAGACCAGCCTGGGCAACATGGCAAGACCCTGCCTCTACAGAACATAAAAAAGTGAGCCAGGCATAGTGCTGCGTAAGCCTGTGGTTCCAGCTACTTGAGAGGCTGAGATGGGAGGTCACGCCTGCAGTGAAGCCATGATTGCAACACTGCACTCCAGCCTGGGTGACAGAGCAACCCTGTCTCCCAAAAAGAAAAGAAAAGAATAAGTACATTTTTGTGTCTTTTTGTCTGTTTTTTGAGACAGTCTCACTCTATGGCCCAGGTTGGAGTGCAGTAGCATGATTATGGCTCACTACAGCCTCAAATTCCAGGGCTCAACCCATCTTCCCACTCAGCCTCTCAAGTAGCTAGGACTACAGGCAGGAGCCACCACATCCAGTTCATTTTAAAACTCTTTTCTTTTTTCTTTTTTTTTTTTTTTAGAGACAGGGTCTCACTATGTTGCCCAGACTGGTCTCCAACTCCTGGCTTCAAGCAATCCCTCCACCTTGGCCTCCCAATGTGTTGGGATTACAGGTATGAGCCACTGTGCTTGCTAAGAAAGAATATACATTCATTTATTTGAGACAGGGCCTTGCTCTGTCGCCCAGGCTAGAGTGCAGTGGTGCCATCTCTGCTCACTGCAACCTCCACCTCCCAGGTTCAAGTGATTCTTCTGCCTCAGTCTCCTGAGTAAGTGGGATTACAAGTGTGTGCCACCACACCTGGCTAATTTTTGTATTTTTCGTAGAGATGGGGTTTTACCATGTTGGCTAGGCTGGTCTTGAACTCCCAACCTCAAGTGATCCACCTGCCTCGGCCTCCCAAAGTGCTGGGATTACAGGCGTGAGCCACTGCGTGTGGCCTGAACATATTTTTGTATAGCTGTATGTGTTTGTATTTTAAGCCAAGTGTTACCATAAAAGAGTCAGAAAGTTAAAAAAAAAAAAAAAAAACCTTTATAAAGTAAAACAGTTACAACAAACTAAGGTTAATTATTAAAGAAACATTTCAAAATAAATTTAGTGTAGCCTAAGTGTACAGTGTTCACAGAGTCTACAGTAGTACATATGTACTAGGTCTACACAATTACTCACCACTCACTCACTCACCCAGAGAAACTTCAAATCCTGTAATCTCCATTCATAGGAAGTACCCTTTACAGGTGTACCATTTTAAAATCTTTTATTCTGTATTTTTACTGTACCTTTTTTATGTTTATGTGTGTTTAGATAACAACACTGTGTTACCAGTGACTACAGTAGTCAGTACAGTAACATGCTGGACAGGTTAGTACCCTACAAGCAACGGCCCGGGTGTGTAGTAGGCTAGACTACCTAGGTTTGTGTAAGTATACTCTATGACATCTGCAAGGCAACAAAACCGCCTAACCTCACATTTCTAGAATGTGTCCCTGAGACACACTCTATGAGTGCCCTCTATGATATCTGCATGATGACGAAATCAACTAATCTCACATTTCTCAGAATGTGTGGTATCCCTGTCACTAAACAATGCATGACTATAATTTAATAAATGATGTCTCCGCTCTTTAAAGACAATCTTGGCTCTCCCCAGTCATATGATGCCTGCTCAGGAATACAGTGGCCCCAGACTGAGTAGAATGTAGACAGAAGGTAGGGGCTCATTCTGACTTGTTCCTTGCTTGTGTTTAGAATAGTACTGACAAATAGCAGGTGCTCAACAAATATTTCTTTCAGTAAACAGTAAGAACTGTCTTTGCTCCTTATTATACTGATATCTAGGTACAGCTCTATCATCTGCTCAAATCACAGGTTTTGGTAATGCTCTGAACTGGGTGAGTAAACTGCACGGAAGTTACTTATCTCCTTTGTTCCAAGGCAAGCTTAGGAAAAGGCATCTATGCTAAGCTTTGTCCATCACAGTAAGAGACTCCTAACTGTTACGCTGGCTACTCATCACCACAAACAAAACTGAGCAGACAGACAAGAGTAAGGAAAGTAAAGGACTCTGTATCTTTTTGTTGTTGTTACTTTGAATTCACTGTTCTAGATATTTAAGAAACCAATACTCAGATATCAAAGTAGTGCCCATCTGGAAATGTCTACCTTATCATTCCTTCACAATGGCAACAAAACTGAGAAGCTACTGTATTTGGTAATATAAATGTATCCCTTACTATCTGAATTTGGGAACCGATTGATATGAATAGTGGGGGATGCTTGTAATTTATAATGACATTTGGAAATGAGGATATTATACATTGCATTCATTACTAACGGAATGAGAAAAAGGATGACCATGATCCCACCTCATTAAGGAATTATGTGTTAGTGTAAGTCAGACTAAAAAGGCCCTACAATAAAGTGCAAAAATACAGAACTTCAGAGCCAGAGCTGCCTTAACATCACCAGTGTGACGCCTTCAATTTACAAACAAAACTGAGACCACATGCCTGAAGCCACATGATCCGCCCGCAGCAGTCTCATGAGTAGAACCCAGCACTGCTGCCCAACAAATTCTCAACTACACCAGACGCAGGTCAATTTCCTTTCCACAAACACATAGAAAAGTACAAATGATAAATTACTTTGAAGTATTCACAAAAATACATGCCTGGACATACCTTTAATGATACTCAACACAAACACAAAACATGAATTTTTACTTGATCTCAGATCTCTTTCCTGTTACAGGAATATCTGTGTGAGTTCACTGGAGGGTAAGACGTGCATGTGAGCAGCATGCTTAGGGGAATGGCAAAAAAGAAAATCTGATCAATGCTGAAGACAACTTTACAATTGTTTTCTAACATGAATTTTTCTTTTGGTTCCCTCACTGTTTAAGTTCAATTATAGTATTTAACTTTTAAAGTGCCTTTTGATTTTTCTTGTAGGTGTCACTAAATAGTCTTGTAGCTATTCTACATCAGTTATAAGGATTTTTCAATTATTAAATTTTACCAAATTTAACATTAAAACTGCTCATTAATGATCATGTATGTTACACTTAGGAGAAAAGGCGTAGAACTCAAGAGCAATATACCTTTTTTTTTTTTTTCAAGGAGACAGGGTCTTGCTCTGTCACCCAGGTTTGAGTGCAGTGAAGTGATCATGGCTCACTGCGGCCTCAAAGTCCTAGGCTCAAGCGATCCTCTGCCTCAGCCTCCCAAAGTGTTAGGATTACCAGCATGAGCCACCACACTCAGTAAGAGCAGTATATTTTTGAGGTATAAAGTACAAAGAAAGCTTGAGAAAAAGAGCAATGGGTGGTCCATTGCGAGTCTTGGATCTTGGATCCCAGCAGTTTTGCACAACACTGTTATCTACGGACTCTAAAATGGACTTTATTTAAAGAAACCCATGGGGCCGGGCGCAGTGGCTCAAGCCTGTAATCCCAGCACTTTGGGAGGCCGAGACGGGTGGATCACGAGGTCAGGAGATCGAGACCATCCTGGCTAACATGGTGAAACCCCATCTCTACTAAAAAAATACAAAAAACTAGCCGGGCGAGGTGGCAGGCGCCTGTGGTCCCAGCTACTCAGGAGGCTGAGGCAGGAGAATGGCGTGGACCCGGGAGGCGGAGCTTGCAGTGAGCTGAGATCCGGTCACTGCACTCCAGCCTGGGCGACAGAGTGAGACTCCATCTCAAAAAAAAAAAAAAAAAAGAAACCCATGGAACAGTAACAGAAACATAAAACAATATGAATTGTGGCATTTGAATCCTAGCACTTGGGGAGAGCATCAAGTACCACTTTTTTTTTTTTTTTTGAGACAGAGTCTCGCTCTGTTGCCCAGGCTGGACTGCAGTGTCCACAATCTTGGCTCACTGCAACCTCCGCCTCCTAGGTTCACTATTCTCATGCCTCAGCCTCCCAAGTAGCTGGAATTACAGGTGTGCACCACCATGCCTGCCTAATTTTTGTATTTTTTAGTACAGACAGGGTTTCACCATGTTGGCCAGACTGGTCTTGAACTCCTGGCCACAAGCTATCCTCCCACCTTGGCCTCCCAGTGCTAGCATTTCAGGTATGAGCCACCATGCCCGGCCAAGGGTTCAAAAATTATAGCCTATCATCACAATGCATTCAAAATTTGAGTTTGAATAACCTCATCAAGACTTAGATCTCTAAAAGCTTCAAGTTTCACCTGCATTAAAGCTCTTCATCATTGAGCCATCTCACAAAAATAAAAGCTTAAAGGGACTAAAATTCGTGACTACATTCCATTTTATTTCCCTTCCTCAGTTTTCTTCAATTTCCTTGACCTCTAGGGTCTTTCATATTACTTATGTTCCTTTAGACAAGAGCCAAAGAAACAGCACTTTCTGAAAAAATGGATGTTCTGTGACTGTAAGCTTTCATTGGTAGAGAAGCATAAACTTGGCATGATAAATTTAGAATTAGGTTTTTTGTTGTATCCTATAAAAAGCTGCATTAACAACAAGCAAATGGGCCAGGTGGTGGCTCATGCCTATAATCCTGGCTCTTTGGGAGACCAAGGCAAGAGGATTGCTTGAGGCCAGGAGTTTGAGACCAGCCTGGGCAACACAGCAAGACCTCAATGCTACTAAAAGTAAAAATTAAAAAATTAGCCAAAGATGGTAGTCACAGCTACTCATGAGGCTGAAGTGGGAGGATGGCTGCGGCCCAGGAAATTGCAGATGCAGTGAGCCATGAGCATGCCATTACACTGCAGCCTGGACGACAGAGTGAAAAAAAAGAAAATGATGAAGTGGTAAATGTATATAAATGTATTTTACATTTCAAGTTAGATTATACTCTCAGAAGCTATGTGGTTTAGAGAAAATAGACCTCAACAAAAGTTGAGGGCTCCTATCCTACCTCTGTCTCTTACTAGGCAGTTGGTAATTGGGAAAGTCACTTAACCTCTCTGAACACCATCTCTTTGCCTAATTCCTTAAGTCCCAGTTCAGTGTTCACATCCTCTAGGAAGTGTTCCTTGACCTTCACTGCCAAATCTAGTTATATATTTATGCTACAAAACTTAGGTGAAAACCCTTATGTGATTATATTGTTTAAGAGTCTGCTTCCTTAATTGAGAGTTCCGAAGGTTGAGAACCTATTTTTCTTATCTCTGGCCCTAGTGTATCTAGTATACCACACAGTATATCCTAGAGGCACTCAACTAATGAAATAAATAGGCTGTAATCTAAACTGCATCAGAGAAACTATATTTCTGCATTTAAAAAAACCTGTAAATTAAAGATACTGCCTGACCTCTTCAAATCCTCTCCTTTCTCAAGATGTCCATGGTGTTAAAGGGGGTGAGAGAAGCTCCTGCACAGATAAAAATAGGGCAGGAATCACAGCAGATAAGATACCACCACTAAGTTCCCTACCACTTGCCATTATACTTTCTGGTTTACTCCCTAGTCCTTGACCCTCCAGAAAAAAGAACCAGGACCAGGAAAAGTGCTTTTGGTCCTTTAGGAAATCATCTGTAGAATGCGATGTTTAACACACAACTTACAGATAATGATGTAACAATGTATTTTTAGGCTTCTCAGGAGTCCTAATATTCCTCAAAAATAAGACATGAAGCATAGTTACATGAAATAGAAATTAAATATATGGAATAGAAAGACTATCCATGGAGAGTCTTTTTTTTTTTTGAGACAGAGTCTGGCACTGTCCCCAAGTTAGAGTGCAGTGGCGTGATCTCGGCTCACTGCAACTGCCACCTCCTGCGTTCAAGCGATTATCCTGCCTCAGCCTCCCGAGTAGCTGAGACTACAGGTGCGTGCCACCACACCCAGCTAAGTTTTTGGTATTTTAGTAGAGACGGGGTTTCACCATGTTGGCCAGGATGGTCTCGATCTCCTGACCTCATGATCTGCCTGTCTCGGCCTCCCAAAGTCCTGGGATTACAGGCGTGAGCCACCGTGCCTGGCCATGGAAAGTCTTTAAGTCTCAACCAAGACGTCCACTCGAGAGAGAGAAAGCAGAAAATCTGGGGATGAGGCCCAGCAATCCGTGTTGTAATAAGACCTCCAGGTGATGCAAGCTCCAGTGTGAGAGCTATTGCTCTAATTTACTCATTCATTCATTTTATCATGTTAGGGCTAAGAATAGATACAAAATTTTTTTAAAAACTATGGAATAAAAAATTAAGGAAATTATAATATATCAACCAAACATTTTTCTGAGAATTAGGAAAGGTTCACCAATAAATCACTTTAGTAATAGCAAACTTTGGCTCAATTCATGGAACACAGACTGAGATCCACTCTAATGTATACATAATTTAAACTAAATGTGGGTTAATGATCCAAACTGGAACAAATCTGTGCCCTCGGGTCTCATTTATATTGTGGTCAACTGATATTATTTGAACCCAAAGTACTTTAATGTAACAGGCACTTCTGTCAATCACAGAACATGGCTAAATTTCACTAGTATGAATGCACTGGCACATCTCTGGATGTAGCCTAGCAGACAGAGATTCTCCACATGTCCATATGATAAAAGCTATCCAAAGACTTTTCTTTCTTTTTTTCTTTTTTTTTTGAGATGGAGTCTCACTTTGTTGCCCAGGCTGGAGTGCAGTGGTGCCATCTCCGCTCACTGCAAGCTCTGCCTCCTGGGTTCACGCCATTCTCCTGCCTCAGCCTCCCGAGTAGCTGGGACTATAGGCGACCGCCACCACGCCCGGCTAATTTTTTGTATTTTTAGTACAGATGGGGTTTCACCGTGTTAGGCAGGATGGTCTCGATCTCCTGACCTCGTGATCTGCCCGCCTCGGCCTCCCAAAGTGCTGGGATTACAGGCTTGAGCCACCGTGCCCGACCCCAAAGATCTTTCTTAAGCTGATAAATGAAACATTTGTAAAAACAATTCTAATGAAGCTATCAATAATTTGGGGGCTATTTAAAAAAATTTTTAGCTCAAAATAAATACATATTCTACTAATGATCCAGTCTTCATTTGTTCTGCCCTCCTAAGTGTGGAATCTGTTCTTGCTGGCAAGATCTTCCCTCTAAGGCTGCACACTTACACATTAAAGGTAGTGACAGGATTTTAAAAAGCTAACACACGTCGATACCATAGTAGAGTACAGACAAATAGGGGTTGAAAACATTGGGTAGAGGCCAGACGCAGTGGCTCACGCCTGTAATCCCAGCACTTTAGGAGGCCAAGGCGGGCGGATCACCTGAGGTCAGGAATTTGAGACCACCCTGGACAACACGGTGAAACCCCGTCGCTGCTAAAAATACAAAAACTAGCCAGGCGTGGTGGCGCACGCCTGTAATCCCAGCTACTCAGGAGGCTGAGGCAGGAGAATAGCTTTAACCCGGGAGGCAGAGGTTGCACTGAGCCAAGGCTGTGCCACTGCACTCCATCCAACCTGGGCGACACAGTGAGACTGTGTCTCAAAAGAAGAAAGAAAACTGAAACAAAACACCGGGTGGATAGCAAAGCCTAAAATACTTCATGGCTACCACAGAGGTGCCCCCTCCCAACAAACAAACAAGGGTGCAGACTTCCATGGAACATAGCTGGCTCACGTGGAAATGTCCCACGGTCATGGTTTGGCTGACACACTCGGAGCTCATTAGCCACTGACTACATTTAGAAGTAAAAATTGCCTCAATTTTGTCCCAAATTATTAGGAAAAAAATTTCAAGAAAGTACTGACTGCTTTTTTTTTTTTTTTTTTTGAGACAGAGCCTTGCTCTGTCACCCAGGCTGGAGTGCAGTGGTGCAATCTTCACTCACTGAAGCCTCTGCCTCCCGGGTTCAAGCAATTCTCCTGCCTCAACCTCCTGAGTAGTTGTGACTACATGTGCCCGCCACCACGCCCGGCTGATTTTTTTTATTTTTAATAGAGACGGGGTTTCACCATGTTAGCCAGGCTGGTCTCGATCTGCTGATCTTGTGATCTGCCCGCCTCAGCTTCCCAAAGTGCTGGGATCACAGGCGTGAGCCACCGCACCCGGCCATTACTGACCACTTCTTAAGTGGCATATTAGCTTAGTGCAAAAGTAACTGCGGTTTTTGCTTTTTTTTTTTTTTTTTTTTAAAGTTACAAATCCTGTTCTGATTTCCCAATATAAAAATGTCAGGAAATTTATTGGACATCTACTATATTCCAAACACTGTTGCAGGCACTGAGGATACAGCATGGAACGAAATAAGGCTGTGCCCTCATCTGTGCTTATATTCTAATGGAAAAAAGCACTACGAAATAATAAATTAATGAATAAATGCCAGCACCTTTTGGGAGAACAAGCCATTTATGGTGGCAGGGAGTGTTTCAGGTGGAGAAGGAGGGTGATAGTGGCTACTTCCTAAGAGAGCAAGGGATGTGAGGGGACAGCCGGGCATCAGGCAGGAAGCATGCAGTAGACAAAGGGAAGGGCAAGCACAAGGTGCAGAGGCTGGTGCAGCTGGGGCAAATATGGGCGAGAGTGGGAGGATGAGGTCAGGGAAGAAGGGCTTCAAAGCCACTGCTGAGACTTGGGCCTTTACTCCCAGTGAGACGGAAAGCAGAGGAGTGACACGATCCAACTCACAGTTTTAAAGGACCATGCTGGTAGCTTGCTACATGGTACTTTAAAAAAGCAGTTCTAATGAAACTACAAATAATTTCTAGGACAAGAGAATGCAGGGAGACATTATTATTATTAGTAGTCTATTTACTAACTGATTACTGCTGTAAAACCAGAGGAGAACTAGTGGTTGCAGCAGCAGAGGTGGCAATAAGTGGTTGGCTTCGAGATCTTTTCTGAAGGTTCTGCTGATAGTTAGGAATTGCTGACAGACTGACTGTGGGTGTTAAGAGAAAGAGGACTCAAACATACCTCCAAATGAAGAATGGAATATTTAGGAATGTGACAAAGAGTATAGGAAGACTGGTTTTCCCAAGGATTGCGGTGTGGGAATTTGGTTTTGGTTATTTTTTCTTCCTTTTCTGGGGTCTTTTTTGGTTTTAGTCATTTTTGAGATGCCCACTACAGATCCTAGTGGAGTCGGCAGCTGGATACAAGGGTCTGCAGTCCACCTCCAAGCTGAAGATAAAAATTTGGAGTCAAAACATTAATGGCATTTCAAACCATGGAATCAGATGAAATCTAGGAATCACTGTAGATCAAAGAAGGCCAAGGACTGGGAGTGGGGGCACTTTCACATGTATAGGTCAAGAGGAAGAGAAGCAGCACACGATTGTAAAAGGAGCAATGAGCGAGAAGAAGAGCTGAGCGTGACAGGGACCATGCTGTGAAGGGAGTTAACAACTCAGGCAAGAACTGTAGGTGCCCAGAAAGCAAATACTTTTATTTTATAAGTCTAAACTCACGGAAAGGATGGGCTGTTGCTGATCTTTAAGCCTTGCTCAGAAACAACAGAGAACTTCTAAAATGGACATAATGTCTTAAACATGCACTTGTGAGGAAGACAGGGGGCTTTGCTTTAAGAAACAGATGGCAGAGAGCAATATAAGGAATGGAGAGGGAGAGAGAGAGGGAGAGGGGGAGAGAGAGAGGGGGGGGACAGAGAGAGAGAAAGAGAGAGAGAGAGAGAGAGAGAGAGAGAGAGAGATTGACTCACAGACCAGGAAAGACAAATGTAAATTAAAATTACGGAGTGGAAGGTGATGGCAATAGGTTAGTTAATTTGAGAAGGCAAGCATTCAGAGGGCTTATAGGATCTATGTCAAAAAAAAAATTTAACTAATAGATTAGTTAAATCTCTGGACTGGAGTAATAAAGATGACCTGAGTAGGAGAATGAGGTGGAATTCCTGAGGACTACTGTGCAAGGCTTTGTGCCTTCTACTTTTGTGAATATTAACAAAAATGATGCAATCAGGCTCTAAGAAAATGCAACTGGGATTCTGCTCCAAGATGGGCAGCATCACTTCCCCAAGAGATTTACCCAACACTGAAATCAACAAGAAGAGTCACCTTATGCGGTTTCACTGGACCAACAGATGGGAAAAGAAGCACTTACTACAGATTCTGGTACCAAACATAAATAAGGAGGTGAGGGGTGGAGGGATAATTTATGATCAATATAAAACATACTGGAAAACTGCTAAAATAAGAAATGTATTTAAAGGGGACAATATTGCAAGAATGATTTCTAGTTATATTTAAAGCGGAAACTCCTAATCATAACATAACGCCACTAAGGTCAGAAGCGTGACACCCACCACCACCACCACCACCACCACCATCACAATGCATTCCAAATCACCAGTGCTACCACTGGTGGGGGGAGGGATAACTTTAAAAAATATTTTTTCCCCAAACGTTTATAGTGAATCTATTTACTTATAATCAGGAAAAAAAAACACCGAAAACCTTAATACTTTAACACGTTTCAAAAGAAAGCAGCATTGATTCATAGGAAATGGGCTAAGTTCACATAACCATGCCTGTTCTATGCCAGTGATGGCCCCTCAACAAATGTCAATTCCCTTCTCTTTCCAGTCTGTTTATCAGATTATAAATTGTTGAGTGACTTTTGAGAAGTTGCATCCAATTTGAGAACTCTGATTCTAATCCATTTTTACTTAAACACAGGCATTTTTTGCTTAATATCCTAAAAACCAAGATTTAAAAAAAAATCTGTCAAAAAAGTTAAAACACTGATTCTGAATGACTGAAAAGAATTTTAACACAATTCCTGTGACACTGCCGAGAACCCTCTAGCCAGCTGACATGCTGAACTTGTCTGCAGAGAGTTTATCCTAGAGAAATTATCCAGTGGTAGGGAAACAATCCCCAAGTGTTTGAAAAACAAAAGTCAACTCACATTTTTAAAAAGTTAGTTCTGGCTGGGTGTGGTGGCTCACGCTTGTAATCCCAGCACTTAGGGAGGCCAAAGTAGGTGGATTAATTGAGCCCAGGAGTTCAAGACCAGCCTTGGCAACATGGTCAAACCCCAGTCTCTACCAAAAAAAAAAAAAAAACCTTAGCCGGGTGTGGTGGTGCATGCTTGTAGTCCCAGGTACTCAGGAGGCTGAGGTGGGAGGATGGCTTGAGCCCAGGAGATTGCACCACTGCACTCCAGCCTAGGCGACAGAGCAAGACTGTCTCAAAGAAATAATAAAAAGCAGGTTCTAGCTTGTTAGAGGACTTTCATAAATTTTTATTCAGAAAGGCAAAGAAAACATTTTTCAAGTGATTCAGTTATAATTTGGTAAGAAAACAATTCAGTACACCACTGGTTAACAGTGACTGAGATTACACTGGAGAATGAGATCACAAGCAATGTTTACCTGTTATATGTTCAACTTTTCAAAATAAACATGTGTGACTTTTGTAACAGAATATTAAAGATACTTACACAAAGGAAAAGGAAACAGCTTGGCAGCTTCCCACCACAGGGCCTTTGCACTTGGGGTGCTGCCAAACTGCTTATCAGCCCCTGCCCAACCCCACTTCTCCAGCTACATAGATTTCCTTGTTATACATTTGAACCCCTTAACGTTTCTCAGCATGGTGCTTATTACAACCATACTCACTACTCTGTGTAATTATTTCATAACACCTGCCTTCCCTACTAGCTAAGATACACCTTTTTTTTTTTTTTTTTTTTTTTTGAGACAAAGTCTCGCTCTGTTGCCCAGGCTGGAGTGCAGTGGCTCAATCTCGGTTCACTGCAACCCTTGCCTCCCAGGGTCAAGCGATTCTCCTGCCTCAGCCTCCTGAGTAGCTGGGATTACAGGTGCGCACCACCACACCCAGCTACTTTTTCTATTTTTAGTAGAGACGGGGTTTCATCATGTTGGTCAGGCTGGTTGTGAACTCCTGCCCTCGTGATCTGCTTGCCTCAGCCTCCCAAAGTGCTGGGATTACAGGCATGAGCCACCGCACCCGGCCTTATTTCCATGTTTTGGCTGAATAATCCTGGTGAGAACATGTGTGTACAAGATACCTGTTTGAGTACCCGCTTTAATTCTTTTGATGATACACCCAGAAGTAGAATTGCCGGGTCATACGGTAATTCTATGATAAACTTTTTTTCTTTTAGACGGAGTCTAGCTCTGTCACCCAGGCTGTAGTGCAGTAGCACAATCTCAGCTCACTGCAACCTCTGCCTCCTGGGTTCAAGCGATTCTCCTGCCTCAGCCTCCTGAGTAGCTGGGATTACAGGTGCCGCGCCACCACACTCAGCTAATTTTTGTATTTTTGGTAGAGACGAGGTTTCACCATGTTGGTCAGGCTGGTCTCAAACTCCTGACCTCGTGATTTCCCCACCTAGGCCTCCCAAAGTGCTGGGATTACAGGCGTGAGGCACCACACCCAGCCCCATACACTTTCATATCATTAGAATCCAGCACAAGACCAGACATAGGTTCATTCATATCACATCCCCTTTCTATTCTCAAACGAACTGCTACACATAAGCGGAATCAGTTTTTAGTTCTCCTAAATCTAAAATTACAAAAGGACTTGATATCAAAGAATTCCAAATCAGTCTTTATCAATGACTATTCCAAATCCATCTGCAATCAATAGTGCAATAACTAAGGCTCCATGGAATCCTATGGTATCAATCCCAGCAATTAGGCCAATATAAGAAGCCCTGCAAAGCTATCAGAAACATTTGTGATCAATATTCCATCATAACACCGTAACATTGCTTGACGGGGCAATTTCTCAGTTGCTAATTTGTTAGAAAACTATCATAAATTCACGTTCATACCTGTAACCTTAAAACTTGCTCCTATAAATATTGCTGTCTCAATTGAGAAGCTAGGTGACTTGTCAGAGTAGTTCAACTGGTGCTAGTATTATGAAAACAGAAAAGCCTTCGGATTTTCATTTCCCTGAATTCACAATTATGCTTCTACCCAGGGCAGAGCCTTTATTTTAAAACTAGAGCGTCATGCTAATTCAAATGCTAATCAGGTATCCAGCACCATCAACTCCATAGCAAAGAATATGTCTCTATACTTGCAAATAATTACAAATGTCCATGATATTATCATTCCTACTTTCCTTCTGTAGCTTTCACAGGGTCAAGCTTGGATGCATTCTGCTTCACCCAATTCAACAGCTTTCCCAAGTCCCCTCAGGTGGTAATGCCCTCACTCAGGCCACCAAGGGAATGGGGTCTGAAGCTGAGCAGTTTACCTACCACCAAGGCAGAATGCTTCACCCACTGCCCTTTCAGAATAAAATGATGGCCACAGACACCATCACTAAGTCTTGAAAAAGACTAAACTTGTTGAGCTAACAGCTCTAAAGCAGACCGCAGTATGGTGGAAAACGGCCCCCAGAGACATTGGCTCCTAACCTCTGGAGCCTGTGAATGTTACCTTATAATGAAAATGGTCTTTGAAGATGTTATAAAAGTTTTTGAGATAAAAGAGATTATCCTAGATTATCTGGGTAAGCCTTAAATGCCACCCAAATGACTTTATAAGAGGCAGAGGGAGATTTGACACCTCACAAAGAACAAAAGGTGAAGCAGACTGGAGTGATGTGGCCACAGGTGAAGGAATGCTGCAGCCACCAGAGGCTGGAAGAAGCAAAGAGCAGCTTCCCTCCACAGCCCTGCCAATGCCTTGATTTTGGCCCAGTGAAACTGATACTGAACTTCTGGCCTCGAGAACTGAGAGAGAATACACTTCTGGCTTGTTGTTGTTGTTGTTGGTGTTTTGACACGGAGTCTCACTGTGTTGCCTAGGCTGGAGGCAGAGGTGCGATCTCAGCTCACCGTAACCGCCACCTCCCGGGTTCCAGCAATTTCTTCTGCCTCAGCCTTCTGAGTAGATGGGATTATAGGCACCTGCTGCCACGCCCAGCCGATTTTTGTATTTTTAGTAGAGATGGGGTTTCGCCATGTTGGCCAGGATGGTCTCGAACTCCTGACCTCAAGTGATCTGCCCACCTTGGCCTCCCAAAGTGCTGGGATTACAGGTGTGAGCCACGGCGCTCAGCCCATTTCTGTTGTTTTAAGCCACTAAGTTTATGGAATTTGTTACAGCGACCACAGGAAACTAACAGAGATTACGAAAAACTAAACCAAAGTAGAAATGCTTTACAGTTACCACGCTCCAAAAATATATAAAATTCCAACATGCCACAGGAAAAAAGATTTTAAACAACTTCAAAAACAGTGTATTTAAAACAAGTTTTTAAAGACTGGGCAACAAAGTGAGACCCTCATCTCCACCAAAAAAAAACAAAAACAAAAAGGTAGCCAGCTGTGCTGGTGCGCAACTTCAGTCCCTGCTACTCAGGAGGCTGAAGGATCATGGGAGTCCAGAAAGTAGAGGCTGCAGTGAGCTATGATCATGCCACTGCACTCCAGCCTGGGTGACAGAGTGAGACTTCACCTTTAAAAATGTAAATAAATAAAAAGTTTAAATCATACAGTATCCTTCAACTGAAGGTATAAAATACAGCTACTGAGTTATATGGATTTTGAAAATAGAGCTAGCCTCTTAATTATGCCTCTGATTACTCACACACTGTGCTAGGCCAGATAACCATGATCTTCCTGAAAAGCATTATGATTGAACAGTTTTCTATTTATATTAAAACTTACAATAAAAACTGAAACTATTAGAATTTCTCCTTGAGCAAAACATTTTAAGCAGCAAACTACCCACCACTGGTAAGTTTATGATCAGACATGCACAATTCTTAAACTTACTTATTTGGCTACTAATCTACAACCAGACACGTAAGAAACTCCTTATTGCCTTATCACAGAAAATATTGCTTCATTCTTACGTATCACATTCAATATGTATTTACGATGAGGGATTTCATGTAAGAAAGACTCCATGTCTTCATCTCAGTAGATAGTTTAAAACAAAGGTTTTCACTGATGGGGTTGTTGAGGGAAGTCCTCAAAAAAACTTCCAGAAGAAAACAAAAATGCCGGATTCCCCATCTCTCCACATTAGATCCATCTGCTTACCTAGCAGTGCCTAAAAATAAAATCAAGGATGCTTTCTTTGTTACAGTTTTGTCTAGGACCCAAACAGCCATTCACGTTTCCAGAAACAGATGCCACCTAGTGTCAAACGTCTGTAAGTACGGCCTGTACAGGTCACAGTTTCTGTCAGAAGTTACAAGAAATACATCAAAGATTTTTACTGGGCAAGGACAAGTGTTAGGAAAAACTTCCAAAAGGTGGTTCTTGGGCTGGACGTTACAGGCTGCTTTGAGTTTGCCGGCTGGTGGGCTTTGCAGAGGCAGCCCGCACAGGGATTAAGGATGTGGCTCTGCAGTCAAAGCACCTGTCCCACCCTAGCTTCATCCTTACCCCAGCAGCCTGAGGTTAAAAGTTATTTAACCTCACCGACGCCCCATCAGTACAATGAAAAGAGGGCCTCCCTGCTAGGTTTGGCACAAGATTTAAAAGAGCACAAACTGCTAACAAATTAAGGTCTCCCCTTGCAAGTAACTAAGGCAAAAGCAAAGCAGGCCAGAAACATTCTATACAAAACTTGAATCAAGTAGAAATTTCCCTTCCATTCCTCCCCACCATAAGTCACACATGGGGGGAAAAAAAAAAAAAAAAAAACCTCATCACCTCACCTATTTAAAAAAGAACAAATGTGCAAAAGAATAATTATGACACAAGGCTGAGCACCAGTTCTGCTTTCCCTACAGTTCCCAAAGAGAAGGAACTTAACTTCTGGCAACAACACGCATGATTAAAAATCATGCCAAGCTACACCTCCCATCGTAAACATTCAGAGGGATGACAGACTGGACTACAGACTTTCTTACAACACAGTTTAGTTTGTGATGTAGCTGGTCAAACAGATTATTTTCACACCCTATAAAAGAAGATACACACATCAGAGTTCTTTAACACACATTCAATACTATCATTCCCATTTTACAAATGAGAACAAAACTTAGAGAATTAGGAAAAAAAGAAAAAATGAAGCCAAGTCCAGATTGAGAGACTGTGTACTCTTAATATCACACAAAAAACCAACACAGGCCGGGCACGGTGGCTCACACCTGTAATCCCAGCACTTTGAGAGGTTGAGGCAGACAGATCAGAAGGTCAAGAGTTCGAGACCAGCCTCACCAACATAGTGAAACCCCATCTCTACTAAAAATACAAAAGTTAGCCAGGCATGGTGGCGCTTGCCTGTAGTCCCAGCTACTCGGGAGGCTGAGGCAGGAGAACTGCTTGAACCCAGGGGGCAGAGGTTGTGTAGAACCAAGATCGACCCACTGCACTCCAGCTTGGGCAACAGAGCGAGACTCCATCTCAAAAAAAAAAAAAAAAAAGGCAACACAATAATGACCCAAATTATTTATTTTTTTAGACGCTGTCTCATTCTGTCGCCCAGGCTGGAGTGCAGTGGCACGATCTCTGCTCACTGCAACCTCCGCCTCCCGGGTTTAAGGAATTCTCTGTCTCAGACTCCCGAGTAGCTGGAATTACAGGTGCCCACCATCATGCCCAGCTAATTTTTGTATTTTTAGTAGAGACAGGGTTTTACCATGTTGGCCAGGTTGGTCTTGAACTCCTGACCACACGATTCACCCGCCTCGGCCTCCCAAAGGGCTGGGATTACAGGCGTGAGTCACCACGCCTGGCCCCAAACAAATTTTTAAACACACTTTGCCCAGGCCAGGCACGGTGGTTCACACCAGTAATCTCAGCACTTCGGGAGGCCAAGGTGGGTGAATCACGTGGTCAGTTCAAGACCAGGCTGGCCAAAATGGTGAAACCCTGTCTCTACTAAAGATAGAAAAGTTAGTTGGGTGTGGTGGTGCGTGGCTGTAATCCCAGCCACTCGGGAGGCTGAGGCAGGAGAATTGCATGAACTGGGATCTGGGAGATAGAGGCTGCAGTGAGTTGAGATCACACCACTGCACTCCAGCCTGGGCAACAGAGCGACACTCTGTCTCAAAAAAACAAAAACAAACAAACAAAAAAACACTTTGCCCCCATATTTGAGGAGTAAAACTCTAGCACAAAATAGACAAGGTTCCTGACTGCGTAGAGATCACAGCATACTGTGGGAAGAGACATAAATATGTGATTATCAATCTGGTGCAAGCTGTAAGAAAAACAGGATGCTAGGAGAGAGACTAATATGAGAATGGACTTGAGATGGGATGATCAAGAAAAAATAAATCAAAATTATAAATATAAAAATGAGGCCAGACATGGCAGCTCATCGTATAATCCCAGCACTTTGGGAGGCCAAGGCGGGAGGACTGCTTGAGCCCAGGAGATTGAGGCTGCAGTGAGCTGGGATTATGTCACTGCTCTCCAGCATGGGAGGCTACAAGACCCAGTCTCAAAAAGAAACAAACAAAAAACACCTTTTTTGGGTCAAAACCCCTCCTGGTACATACTTATATGCACCAAACAAATATTTCCTCTAAACCCTCCAGGACCCTGAATGACGTCTGGTTTTGTTTCCTTTCCAAGGGGGAGAGAGAAGGAGGGGTTTCCTATGGTGCCACTGGCCCACTGGCTGAAGGATCAAGCCACCTTTTACTTCTCAGTGAGGAAAACTCCAGCTTCCTAAAATCAGATTGGTTTTCTTACTAAAAATATCTATTTCTCCATATGATGCAACATAAGCATTTCCTCAAAAATAAAAATACCCCTCAGAGATCATTAAAATGTATCAGATATTTCAACCCTGTTACACAAATCAGACAGGCAAATAATTCATCCGGCCGACCTAGAATCCACTCAGTTCAACAAATTTATGAAGAACCTCCCAGAGCCACCAGGCACTGTTCGTGGTGCTGGAATACTAGTCATTTTCAGGGAACACTAGAGGGCGCGGGAGAGCGTCTACTTTCAGGAAAATCAGTCAGGGCTACTACGTGAGTCAGGGACGAAAACCAAAGGGATGCATGTGGGGAAAACAAAGTTACCTGAGTACAGGGTAGAAAAGTACAGAATACGAAACAGAATGACCCTTCACTGAAGGGGCCTTTTGCGTAAGGCTTGAGAGGCAAGCCCAGTGCCTTTAGAGATCTGCTGATCAGGCATTCCTGTAAAGGTGGCACAAGGTAGAAACACAGGTGTCAGAACACACGCATTCGGTTTCTACTCGTTCTGGTAACATGCAGGACTCGGGATTCGCTAGCTCAGCAACCCTATCAGGTGAGACAAGTATTAGCACTACAACAAGGAAGTTAAAGCTCAGAAACAAATTGCTTTCCTAAACTCAAAGTGCTACTAAGTCATAAGGCTAGGTCTAAAACCATCTTTTAAACTGTAGCCTGGGGTTTACTCCAGTGCTTGAGCCACGTGTACCACCTAGAGGTTTATCACCAGCAAATGATCCCTGGATCTAGGTACTATTTTCTTCAGTGTGCTATTAAAACAGACAAACTAAGACAGCTTACAGAGGTGCAACCGGCATTGCAGGAGCCATACAGGCCCCCAATCAAGCTTTGGGCGGGGGCACTGATACCCTAGTCTCTCAATTCTAAAATTCAACTGATTATCTCATAATGACATTTCAAAAAAAGGAGGTAAAACTACAAGAAACAAGCATATGAACTAAGTAAGGTAATTAGAGAGATGTCAAAATATGATTAAAATCATTCTTAAGAGAAAATAGGATGGCATTGAAGTGTAAAAGATAAAGTATTAACATAATTTTGGATTGGAAGTGACCTGAGAGGTTTAGTCGTTTTGTAGACGGAGACTAGGCCCTATCAATGACTTATACAAACAGTGACAGAGCAGAGAATGGTATTGATTCTTATTCCACGGTCCTTCAACTATTCCTAAAATTATACTTCTATACAGCAGTCATCATTTGACATACAGCCCTAAGAAGACGGCCCGGTGTTTAAGTCTGTCTCATTCGGAGACCAGGTAGTCCCAAACCAACCCCATCCACACACATAATGGACCGTCTCCTGCATTTACTTAACATGCAGTATTATAGCCAACAGGGTGATGGAGTGGAGGGAGGACACGTGGTCCCTGTCCTTAAAAGTGTGCGGAAGATTCCATTAGAGTGTTCCAGGGCTGACACAGTCGGGGAACTCCTGCCCACGGAGAAGGATTTTGCCAATGGAGAGAAAGTAAAGCTCATACATGGTACACAGAAACACGAAATAATGGGACCACGGCGATTTATCTGAAAGGATTTTCTCTGTAAGCCATGGGAAGGGCATTCCTGTGGACAGGGAGCTGCTTAGATGCCACACACACAAATCTCTTTGTCACACAACCTCGCCACGAACCCAGGCCCTATAAACCCACAAACTGATACTCAGGTAAAGGAAAACCAGATTCAACCCCCCTTTTAAACAACCCAAGAGAAAAATCACGAAACAACATCCCCCACCCACCAAACTCCCTGCTGAAAGACACGCAGACACCGGGACACTCCTTCACACGCGTCTCTCCCTCTCAAGAGTCCGCTACCCTCCATCCACATTCCCCAGTACTGCCCCCTGGCATTCGCTGTGAGAATGAAAAGTTCAGCGCATGAGCAATTCAGGGTGTTTGGGACGGCAGATGAAAATACAGGCGCGAGAGCACCTGGAAATGATCATGGATAAAGAATCAAGCCCTACCTTACTCTCTTATTGAAGAAGTATCTACCATATTCCCTTCACTCTCCAGCTCAGTTTTTAAGATATAATGATGTTTGTAAATAACATTAAAGTAGATTTACTTTGAGAAACTAATACAAACTATTAAGCTTGACAACTTGGAGATTAATAAATTAACCCATTCATTAAGTGTCTATGAGCATCTACTCTGTACCTGCCCGTGGGCGGATGAGATAACACTAGACTCAAAAGCTCACAAGAAACCACCCCAACGGCTGTGTGTGTGAAGGTTTCACCAGGAGGCAACATTCTCACGGGGCCTTTCTGAAGGACGAATGTGCACAAGGTGGAGAAAAGGGGTGGAGGGATGCCAGGCAGGGCACGGCCTACAGGGACCACGCATGGGAAGCTACTGGAGACAGAGCTTGGGAGAGGGACCAGAATGTAGAATGTTTAGAGATTACAAAGTGAAAAATGGGCTGGAGTTCCCACACATGCCGGGATTAGAGCGTTTGTGGACTCTAACCTCGGAATATAAGGCGCTCCAAGAGGGACAGGGCCACACCTCTGATTCAAATTGCTAAACCTTCAGATACACAATAAATCTATATCTACAGCAAGCAGCAATTTATGTATTTCAACATGCACAATTTATCTGTGATTATTTCAGGCAAAAGTGGTTTCCTCCTCCCTTTTCAAAATATTTGTTTTTACTACTAATTAACAGTATTCTCAATATTAACGTGTTCTCAATATTAAAGACTAAGGGAAAAAACTTATAGCTGGCAACTGCTTCCTCTGAAGACCCTACACAGCAGAGTTCAGACCTATATGGCCATCCTCGACTCCACTTTATATCAAACTGGTTTAAATCGAAAAAGGGCCACATCACAAAGAATCACAGTCAAATTAATTCATCAGCCCTCTATTCTAAGGAAAACTACCCTCACTCCAGATAAATTTCATTTGACAAATACTTAAAAATTAATTCCTAAAGTTCCACCGCTTAATAGATCCTAAGTTACTGCACCAGACCCGGGTTAATAAACCCAAATAGACTGAACTTCTCAGCACCCAACTTGTTTCTATCTTAATCCAGCAAGTTGCATCGAGCTGTCATTGTGAAAACCTGCCTGTTCCTCCTTCCAAGGCGGAGGTGACAACGGTGCACATCATCCGCGGATACGTGGAAGGACAGACACACACCAGGGAACCAAGGGAGAGCGGATACAGCACAAAGGGGAGGCAGCGGCCGTGGGGCGCCGGGCCACGGCCAGAAGCGCCGTCGGGGAGGAGGGTGGGCTGCAGGACGAGCTCGGGAGGGCTCCGAAATGCGCTTGGGCCAAAACAAAAACAAAAAGTTCAGCGCCGACAGTGGGAGCAGATTGGGCGAGACGGTTCACGGCTGCCCATTGGAGAAAAGGGAAAACAGAGTCCCCCAATCGCGAGCGACGGGGCTGCTCCCCTCGTGCGGCCGCGGGCCCGGCCCCGACGCTGCCCGGCGGCCGCTACCGCTCCCTTCCGGCCGCGGCCACCACTGCAGGCCCCGCGCCGGCCCCGCACCGGCCTGGCCGCAGCCCCGCCCCCCGCGCCCAGCCGCTTGCGCCCGGCCCCTGCCCCACCCGCCTTGGCCCCGGCGGCCCTGCGACCGGCCCCGGCCCGCGGTCCCCCACGTCCCCGCCCGCCCCGTCGCCAAGGCCGCCCCCAGCACACCCTCGCCGGCGCCCGCCCCTCCCCCGACTCACCGCCCGCGCCGCCCCGCTCCTTCTCGGGGCGCGTCCGAGGCCCTGCTGCCCGGCCGCTGCGATGCGGGGCCGCGCCGCCGGGCCCCACGTCCCAGTCCCCCCAGAAAATTAATCACCAAAAATAATTCCAGAGAAAAATGGAGAGTAAAATCCAAGATGGCGGCGCGGACCGCAGCACCGCCTGCTCCCTCCGCTGACGGGAAAAATGAGTCCCCACGGCGGCCAAGCCCCCCGCCCCCAACCGGTCGCCGCCGCCGCCGCGCCCCCCGCGCCCCCGGCCTCGATTCGCCGCACCTCCGGCGCCGGCTCCCGCGCCCCGCCACCCGGGGTCTCACCTCCGCCTCGCGCACGGCCTCCCGTACGAAAAGCGTCCGCCGGGTTCAGGACTTCGCGTCCCACGTCCGTGCGCCGCGCGGTGCCGCCTCCGGTCCCCGGGCGTCCTCACCTCATCGCCCCGCAGCCCCGCCGCCCGCACCGCCGCCGCGCCGCCGCCCCCGGTGAGCCGCCCGAACCCCGCCCGGGCACGGTGGAAGGATACGAAAAGGAGGCCGCGGCCTCGACGGCGGAGGGACACCGTGCCGCGCGAGCGCCACAGTGTGCGCGCGCCTCCCGCCGGGCCCAGCCGCCGCGGCACTTCCACGGAGCTCTGTGCGGGACGCGGGCACGCGCGGGGAGCGAGTTCCGCGCCGGGCGCTCCCGACGGCGGAGGGACAAAGGGCGATTCAGAGCTGGCCGTCGCCTCCCCTCGTGGCGGAGGGATCCGCGGCCGGCCTGGCGGCGGCTGGTATCCCTCCGCCGTCGCTGCCCTTTAAATCGCGGCTGAGGCGGCGTCGCCCGCGCCCCACGGGCGCCACCTTAGGGTCCCCTGCCGCCTTTACGCGACTGCGTTCCGGTCCCGGTTCCCGCGGGGCCCCGGTGGCTCTCTCGGGCCCTGGGTTGTTGCACACCTGCCCCTTCCAGGGATGGCTCTGGAGCCAGCCTCTCGGGCTGCAGACCTGGGGAAGGGGACCCCCTTTGCCCGCCGCGCCTCCCGGTTGCGCCGAGGGAATTGGCCCCAGGCAGGCGAGCTTCTTTGTTGTGGGAATGGGGGTCACTGGCAGCAGATGCACCCTAAGACCATGTGGGCAGGCTGAGCGTTCCTGCGCGGAGCATGCGAGGGAGGAGGAGAGCGGGCGCGCCTCGGCCTGGCCCCCCGCTGGCCCCGCCGCCCCCAACACCCATTGCGCCCCGCGCCACGCTCCGCCCCACTCCGGGTGTGCCCTACGCGCTGGCCGTGCGACCCCTCCTCGGGGAGCCCGGGCTGGCGGGGAGATCCTGACGGGCCGGGCCCCCTGCGAGCGGGGGAGCTGCGAAGCTTGCCTGGACATCGATCTTGCAGTTCAGACAACAGAACAACGACGAGCGCACGCCCGACCCCTGCGGGGCTGCCCAGGGCCTCCGCGCATCCTCCCTCTCACGCCTCAGGACAACCCCCGGAGGTGGGAACCATGTGGGTCCTACTTTATACCTAGGGAAACTGAGGCACGGGGAGTTCCGTGACCTCTGTGACAAGTAGTCAGGGCTTGAGCCAGAGCCCTCATCCAGCATTCGGGTGAAAAATGCAGAATAAATCAGGAGGCGGGTGCGGAGGACCTCCAAGAAGTTGAGGTTGGCATAGGCGTGCAGATGCCCGGAACTTGGTGCCGGCAGGTAACCCGAGGAAGCGCAGACCTGGAGGGTGAATTTGAGCGTGTTGGTAAAAGGGGGTGGCTAGGACTTGTATGGACAGTGGGACCAGTCAGTGTCAAGGCCCTGGGAGGGGAGAGAGGCTGCCCTTGCCATAGAGAGGAGGCGGGCAGGGCGGCAGGGCAGGCAGCTCAGTCAGATGCCCGGAAGAGCCGCAGTCTGCCTTAGTTTTCCCCTGCGGCTCCAGGGCCATCATCCTCCACGAAGGATGATGAATGGAGGCCGTGGACGACCACCTAACACAAGGACTGGGCTAAGTCCAACTAACACTGACGCAAGCGCCTCCCTTATTTGCCCTTATCCTCGACCTCGACTTTGGCTGGTAAACATGATGCTCCTTACGGCCTTCCACAGAGGGAAACTGAGGCACGGTGACTCGCTGGGGGCACATGGCTGATGGAGGCGGAAGCAGGTCTCATCTTCAAAACAGAGCTCCTCCCACTGCCCTCACCTGCACCATCAGCAGCTTCCTCCCTCTGGAGGCCGACTCAGGGTTGGGCGGTGGGCGCCTCTCCTGTCTGCCCTTTCACTAAAAGCAGCGTCATCTGTGGCAGCAGAATCCACTCTGCCACGTTCGTCTTTGCAGACGCAGCTAGCAAGTGATTGCTTTGGTGTTCTTGGTTTCTGGTTTATCAGAAACTTTCCAAGATTTTCATAGTGCCTGGCTCCAAATACTCAGCTTGCACCCCAGAAACACCGAGACTGCCTTTGCCACGCCCACCACCGAATGCCCACGGGAGGCGAGCTCACTGAGGAAACACCATCTGGCTCTAAGTCTACCTCGGTCTCAGGCCCCCAAGTCCAGCTATGCCTGAGCAGCCCTCCAGAGTCCCCAAAACCGATGTCCTCCCCACTCCCACCTTTCCAGAGCCCACCCCAGCATAGAGGTGTCTCCACATGCCCTTCAGGGTGAATGTCAAATCCTGAGTCCTCTGAAGCCCCCATACTCCCAAGATGCAGGCACTTCCTTGTATTCACTGCCCGATGCCAAGTCAAGTGTTCTGGGCACCTTGCAAGGCTGGGCCCACAGCCTGGCAGGGACACAGATGAGCAAACCCAAGCCCAGCCTGCTCCCAGGCACCCAGTTCTGTGTCCATTCTTCCCTCAATCCCCCTACGTTGCCAGCTGCTCTTCCAGCCTCAGCTGAGAGGCCCAGGGTAGGCCAGGGCTCCTGGCAGAGCTGAGTTGGGGTTCAGGACCTTGGTGGAGCCGTGCAGGGGGCTTGAGGCCTTCGGGGGTCCCCGCTCAGGGAAGCCAGGGCTAAGCTGGGCTGAGAGCACAGCCCAGGAGAGCCCTCCCTAGGGAGACTCCCACAGGAGAGGCCAGTTGGAGGCTCCTCCTGCCAGCTGGCAGGGGAGGGAGAGCAGGAAGTAGGCGGCCAGGCACCTGCCCAGTCCCTGTGTGACAGGAGCTTTTGGTATTTACACTGGGAGACCTCTAGACACCCCAAAGTGGAAGAGCTGAGCCACAGAGGCTGGGGGGCCTCCCCAGCCTGGCCGGACCGAAAGGGATTAACAGCTCTAAAGAAAGACCGAGTCAGCGGAAGGGGCCTGGCTGGCCCCGGAAGCACCGTGAGGCTGGCCAGGAGTGCCAGCCTAGCCCGGAGCTGGCCTGGGAATGGCACACTTGCCAGGGCACTGACTGAGGCCATGAAGTCTATTTTGGTCTCCCTAGCAGGGCTGGCTCTGGTGTGTCCAGGGGCACTCCAGCCTAGTGCTACCCACCCTGCTATGCTCTCTCACTCCCTTTCCTCGAGTGCCAGGTTCACCCAGTGACAGGATGGCAGGGATTCACTTGCTTTGATCCTGTGCCTACTAGGATGGCCCACAGGTCACGTTGACCCCACAATTCCAGGTTGGAGGCAGGTTGCTTCTCATTGTAAAGTGATGTGTTGTCTTCTGTGCTCCGCAAATGCGTCTGCCCCGGGTCCCCACCCCACCCCGAAGCTAGGACTACTCTGATGGGAGCAGGTGTCTGAAACCAGAGGCAGAGTGGGGCGTACCCAGCTATCCCAGTGGCCCCTCTGGGCGGCTGGCGGGTTTCCTGGTCACATTGCTGAGCACCACTACCCCCGGCACCATTCTTGCCTTCCACCTGCCCCTCCACTGCCACTGTCCTTGAATAGAAGAAACAGCCACTAAAGCTGGGCGTGGTGGCTCATGCCTGTAATCCCAGCACTTTGGGATGCCAAGGCAGGCATATCTCCTGAGCTCAGGAGTTTGAGACCAACCTGGCCGACATGGTGAAACCCGTCTCTACTAAAAATACAAAAATTAACTGGATGTGGTGGCACACGCCTGTAATCCCAGCTACTCAGGGGGCTGAGGCAGGAAAATGGCTTGAACCTGGAAGGTGGAAGTTGCCGTGAGCCGAGATCATGCCACTACACTCCAGCCTGGGCGACAGAGTGAGACTCTGTCTCAAAAAAAAAAAAAGAAAAAGAAACAGCCACTGAAAGGTCAAGTGACACACCCGAGACCCCTGGTCAACAGCAGCAAGACTTGACAGCAGCTGCCAACAGAGGTTGGCATGAGTCTGACCTGGGTTTGAATCCCAGCTCTGCAGTTTGCCAGTCATGGAATTTGGGGCAAGTGATGTAGCCTGTCAGCCCACCATTCCCTCACCTGTGAAAAGGTCCATTCCTTGGACCGGCCTTAGTAAGTTCCTCTGTAGCTTTACAATTGTTTATGTGTTTCAGATGCTCAAATTCTCTCTCCAGCCTGGACTTCTCTGAACTTCAGACACCACCATTTCGATGCTTAATAGGCATTTCAGATATAACATGGCTAAACCGGGGGACACACACGAAAGTAAAACCCCCTCCTACCACACCCTTCCACCTCTCAAACAGGTACCCTTCCACCACTCAAGTCTAGGACATAGTTTTCTCCCCTCCCCTCCCCTCCCCTCCCCTCCCCTCCCCTCCCCT
>NC_037682.1:6622438-6711157 GCF_003255815.1 Theropithecus gelada | reverse complement strand
CCCTCTTTCTGTCCTTCTTTCTTTCTTTTTTGAGATGGAGTTTCACTCTTCTCACCCAGGTGGGAGTGCAGTGGTGCGATCTCGGCTCACTGCAACCTCCACCTCCCAGGTTAAAGCAATTCTCCTGCCTCAGCCTCCCAAGTAGCTGGGATTACAGGCGTGTGCCACCATGCCTGGCTAACTTTTGTATTTTTGGTGGAGATGGAGTTTTGCCACATTAGCTAGGCTGGTCTCAAACTCCTGACCTCAGGTGATCCACCCGTCTTGGCCTCCCAAAGTGCTGGGATTACAGGCTTGAGCCACCGCGCCCGGCCGAGACCTAGTTTTCATTCTTCCTTCATGGCTTCAGGGTTCTTTCTCCTTAGCACACACGACAGCTCTAGCATTCTGTATCTTTCAGTATTCATCCTAGGGCTGACTCTCCCTTTAGACTGTCAGCTTCTCAAGGGCAGGGAGCTTTGTCTCATTCATTGCTGTGTCTCCAGCATCCAGAACCACCCCTAGGGACATGGTGTTTGAGGCTTCCTCTGCTTTCGCTGAAGGGAGGGAGGAAGGAAGAGGGAAAGATACTAATACTAACTTTCCAGGGTTGCTACAAGGATAAAAGGAGGTGCATGGGGCTCTGTAATCACTCCCCAAACTCTGGGGGCTCAATCTTGCTTTGTTGACAAGGCTTCTCCACCACCCACCCCACAAGGTGTGTGGTGTTCCAGCTCATGGGTGCCCTGGGGGTTGTGTGCTCAGCACCCACCTGGGCAGTGGGACAGGCACCAAGAAAATTTCCCTGTCACTGAGGATATCATTCTTTTGGGGTCCCATCGCACTCCTTTTTATCTCCTCTCCCCCAAATAAAACTCAGCCCTAACCAGCCCTCTCTAGAAGCAAACACAGAGAGGACCAGCAGCCGCCGACAAAGGTTGCCTCTTGGGCAAGTGGAGCTTTATCTTATTATTATTATTATTATTATTTTTTTTTTTTTTTTGAGATGGACTCTTGCTCTGTGCCCCAGGCTGGAGTGCAGTGGCGCGATCTCAGCTCACGGCAAGCTCCGCCCCCCAGGTTCACGCCATTCTCCTGCCTCAGCCTCCCAAGTAGCTGGGACTACAGGCGCCTGCCACCACGCCCGGCTAGTTTTTTGTATTTTTTTTATTACAGACGGGGTTTCATGGTGTTAGCCAGGATGGTCTCGATCTCCTGACCTTGTGATCCGCCCGCCTCGGCCTCCCAAAGTGCTGGGATTACAGACTTGAGCCACCGCGCCCAGCCTATTATTATTTTTTAATAATTTCTGGCCAGAGGCAGTGTCTCACATTTGTGATCCCAGCACTTTGAGAGGCTGAGGCAGACAGATCACTTGAGGTCAGGAGTTTGAGACCAGCCTGGCCAACATGGTAAAACCCCGTCTCTACTAAAAATACAAAAAAAAATTAGCCGGGCATGGTGGTGTGTGCCTATAATCTGAGATACTCTGGCGGCTGAGGCAGGAGAGTCACTTGAACCCGGAAGGCGGAGGTTGCAGTGAACCGAGATCATGCCACTGCACTCCAGCCTGGGTGACGGAGCGAGACTCCATCTCAAAAAAAAAAGAAAAGAAAAAAAAAATCAAAAAATGAGATGTTACAACTGCAGCAGTTTTGATTTACCCCATTATGGGTGATGCCCACTTGGGTCACCCGTAATGTGGTTTAGGGGTGTCCAGGCCTCCCCATCGGCAGGTCACTTGCTTGCCCATTGTAATAAATAAGTTTTCTGTGGAGAGATTCATTGAGGGGATGTGGACATCATTCCTCATCACATCATATATATGTGTGTGTGTGTGTGTATATATACATATCTATCTATCTATGTATACATATATACACCTCAGAATGGATTTGTGGGTTCCTAGTTTTGTTCAATTGGTGTCTGTTCCTTCCTCTCTCCTCCTCTTCTTCCATCCTTTCTTTCCTCCTCTTTCTCTATTTCTTTATTTTTCTCTCTTTCCCTCCCACTCTCTTTCTTTATTTCTTCCTTTATAGTTATTTGTGGTAGCTGTATTTATTATAGCTGTAAACTGCAAACAACCCGGATGCCAACCACCAAAAGGATGGACAGACAAATTGTGGTCTCTCCATGTGATAGAATCCTGTTCAGAAATAAAAAGAAACGGACTACTCTTACAAACACCATAGATGAATTTCAAAAACATTACATTGAGACAAAGACGTCAGAAACTATAGAGTAAAAATTGTTGGGTTCCAAACAATGAACTCATGGAAGAGAAAATCCCCTAATCTATGGTGATAGAAATCCAAAGGGTCGTTAGTCTCTGGGCAGCTGGGATTGCCCATCAGGGGACATGAGAAACTATGGTGAGATGGAAATCTCTGTTTCTGAGGGCTGATTGTCAGGGTGTGTATGTTGTGAAAATTCTCAAACTGTAAATCTAAGTTTTTTTTTCTTTTGAGATAGGGTCTCACTCCGCCACCCAGGCTGGAGTGCAGTGGTGTGATCTCAGCTCCCTGCAGCCTCGACC
Organism: Theropithecus gelada; assembly: GCF_003255815.1. Lineage (NCBI taxonomy): Eukaryota > Metazoa > Chordata > Mammalia > Primates > Cercopithecidae > Theropithecus > Theropithecus gelada. The sequence goes on along the minus strand of NC_037682.1, from coordinate 6,708,642 downwards.
TCTCTGGGCTTAGGTGATCCTCCCACCTCAGCCATCCCACTAGCTGGGACTGCAGGCGCTTACCACCACACCTGGCTAATTTTTTTTTTTTTTTTTTTTTTTTGAGACGGTGTCTCACTCTGTTGCCCAGGCTGGAGTGCAGTGGCACGACTTTGGCTCACTGCAGCCTCCGCCTCCCAGGTTCAAGTGATCCTTCTGCGTCAGCCCCGCTAGTAGCTGGGATTATAGGTACGTGCCACCATGCCCGGCTCATTTTTGTATTTTTAGTAGAGGTGGGATTTCGCCATGTTGGCCAGGCTGGTCTCAAACTTCGGACCTCAGATGATCCACCTGCCTCAGCCTTTCAACGTGCTGGGATTACAGGTGTGAGCCACTGCGCCCGGCCACACCCAGCCTAATTTTTAAAAGAATTTTTTGTAGAGATGGGGTTTCACCATGTTATCCAGGCGCGTCTTGAACTCCTGAGCTCAAGCAATCCTCCCGCCTCGGCCTCCCAAAGCTCTGTGATTACAGGCGTGAGCCAAATCTAAATTCTGTGCAAATCACTGCATGCAAATTATGTGCTCAAAGAAGAGGGAAATAATCTGGAAAAATACTACTGCTCAGTGAAAACTTCAGTTTTTCCATGACTTATCTTGACAAGCAAATTTTACAAAATAGTTTTTCCTTGGATGTTTCCCAGACATTGCTTCTGAGAATGACCCAGGTTCATGGTACAGGTTCCAGGTTTAAGGTGCAGATGAGGAACCTGAAGAATCTTGTTCCTTCAACCAGAGCACTGCTGGTGCCAGTTATTGCTACGTGATATTTAAAGGGAGGAGGCGAGCTGGTCATGGTGACTGTAATCCCAGCACTTTGGGAGGCTGAGGCAGGTGGATCACATGAGGTGAGGAGTTTGAGACCAGCCTGGCCAACATGGTGAAACCCTGGCTCTACTAAAACAAAACCAAACAAAAAAACTAGGCGTAGTGGTGTGCGCCTGTAATCCCAGCTACTCAGGAGGCTGAAGCAGGAGAATTGCTTGAATCTGGGAGGCGGTGGTTGCAGCGAGGAGAGATGGCACCATTGGACTCCAGTCTGGGCAACAGAGTGAGACTCGGTCTCAATAAATAAATAAATTAAATAGGGAGGAGAAGAAACTGTCCCTGCTTCTAATAGATGTGCTGGAACCTTCTACCAGCACGCGAGCCTCCCTGCTACAGGCCCCTCCAGTCATCTCCCAGCTGCTGCCTGGTCTGTGCCCATCTGGAAGCCTGCAGCCAATTCTGAGTTGACGTGGGTCTTCTCTGGCCAGGAGATATGTGGTTTATGTGGAATCAGCATTTTGCTCTGTCTCACAATCACTCCCTTACGTTATGCCTCACAGATACACTTTGGGGTATTGGCTTGTCCCCTGATAAATTCCAAGGGGTGGCATTTCCTGAGCCAAAAGTCCGGATGGTTTTCCTCTAGGGCATGCTGGGTGGTCACGAAGAGAGGGTGACTGGGGGCCTCAGCCCTGCATTCTCAGTGCAGAGGGCTTCCTACGCAGGGGCCACTAGAGACCTAGAAGCTCGCTCGCCATGGGAACTGAGGGACTTAGGCTTTCTCTCCATAGGATGGTCAATGGGTGTCAACTTGACTGGGCCATGGGACACCCAGATCGCTGTGTAAACACGATTTCTGGGCATGTCTGTGAGGGTGTCTCCAGAAGAGATTAGCCTTTGAATCAGGTGGACTGAGTCAAGCAGATGCCCGTCCTCCCAGTGTGGGGGGCCTCATCCAACCCACTGAGGGCCCAAATAGAACACTGGGCCTTCAACATGAATTTGGAGAGGGGAGGGCACAAACATTCAGTCTACAGCAGAAAGGGAGAGGGGAGAGAGTAGAGTTTAATTTTTAAGCCCTCCCTGGTAGTGAGAACAATTAATTACAGCAAAGAAGAGAAAGACAAGACTTAAATTTCCAAATCTAAACAGGCTGCCGGGGGTTAGGCAGGGGAAGCACCGGACGCGGGGCCCATGCTGGAAAAACACAGTGATTGTGGCCACCCCATCAGGGGTCCTTTGACTCTCGAAACCAGGCCCTTTCTGTGGGGACCAGTTGCTGCTGGGGGCAGGAGAGGCAGAGGTACCTGGCCCCTGGCCCCTGTTGCACCTTCTGCCTCTTGTGTTTCCTTCTTATTCCTTCTGGGAACAGAGTTTCCAGTGATAAAATATAACTTAAAGGCAAAGGTACTCTGGTAGGAGAGGGACCAGGGCTTGGTTCAGACCTGCATTCTGCAAACAAATTTCTTAATACAAATAACAGGCCAGGTAAGGTGGCTCACGCTTGTAATCCCAGCACTTTGGGAGACCAAGGCGGGTGGATCACCTGAGGTCAGGAGTTGGTGACCAGCCTGACTAACTAATATGGTGAAACCCCATCTCTACTAAAAATACAAAAATTAGCAGGACATGGTGACGCATGCCTGGAATCCCAGCTACTCGGGAGGCTGAGGCAGGAGAATCACTTGAACCCGGGAGGCGGAGGTTGTGGTGAACCGAGATCGTGCCACTGCACTCCAGCCTGGGCAACAAGAGCAGAACTGTCTCAAAAAAAAAAAAAAAAAAAGAAAGAAAAGAAAAAAAGAAAAATAACACCACCACACACCCATGTTCGTATTGTTTTTCACAGTAGCCAAAAGGTACACACAACCCAAGTGCCCATCAGTGGATGGGGGTAAAAAAATACGATACACCCAAAGCATGGAAGAGTATTCAGCCTTAAAAAGGAAGGAAATTCCAACATGTGCTACAATATGGATGCATCTTGAGGACTTTTGGCTGAGTGAAATGAGCCAGACACAGAGCACGAAACCGTGTGATTGCACCTTACGTGAGGTATGTAGGGTAGTCGTATTCACAGAAACAGAAAGTAGAATGGTGGGTGCCACGGCCTGGGGAGAAGGAAATGGAGAGTTGTTTAATGGAGACAGAGTTTCAATTTTGTAAGATGAAAAGAGTTCTGTGGATAAAATAATGATGACTGTACCTCAGCTATGTGAATGCACTTAATACCACTGAACAGTACCCTTAAAAATGATTGAGGTCAGGCACGGTGGCTCACGCCTGTAATCCCAGCACTTTGGGAGGCAGAGACGGGTGGATCACTTGAGGTTAGGAGTTCTAGACCAGCCTGGCCAACATGGTGAAACCCTTGTCTCTACTAAAAATACAAAAATTAGCCGGGCATGGTGGCGGGTGCCTGTAGTCTCAGCTAGTCGGGAGTCTGAGGCAGGAGAATTACTTGAACCTGGGGCAGGTGGAGGTTGCAGTGAGCCGAGATCACACCACTGCACTCTAGCCTGGGCAACAAAGTGACACTCCATCTCAAAAAAAAAAAAAAAAAAAAAAAGACTGAGATGACAAATTTTACATTATGTGAATTTTCCCACAGTTAAAAACAAACAACAACAACAACAACAAAAACAGCAGCCAGTTCACTGAGTTTCCACCATGTACCACGCACTGGGCAAGGCTCTGATATTGAACATTGTGATCTGCGTTTACAGATGGGGAAACTGAGGCTCAGAGTGACTTACCCAGGGCCACACAGCCTTAGTGGCAGAGCTAGTGCGCTGACTCCTCTGTTGTATGGCTGAGGTGTGAGAGTCCCTCCCACGGTGCTGCACAAGCTGCCAGGGCTGTGACTCCAACCTCCTTTGCAGGAGGACACTCTTAGAATCCCATCTGAGACCTCAATTTTTAGTATATTCTGTCCTCTTGTTGCAGAAGATGGGGTCCTTTTATTTTACTCTTTTGGGGGATGGAGTCTCACTCTGTTGGCCAGGCTGGAGTACAGTGGTGTGACCTCAGCTCACTGCAACCTCTGCCCCCCCACATTCAAGAGATTATTGTATTTTTACAAACACAAAAATGTGTTTTTGTGGAGGTGGGGTTAATGTGGAGGTGAGGTTCTGCCACATTGGCCAGGCTGGTCTCGAACTCCTAGCCTCAGGTGATCTGCCCACCTTGGTCTCCCAAAGTGCTGGGATTACAGGCGTGAGCCACCGAGCCCGGCCAGATTTTAAATGCCATCCTGGGAGTTTTCTGGCCATTGCATTCTTCTGTGAGTTAAGAGTCGGTTGGCCGGGTGCGGTGGCTCACGCCTGTAATCCCAGCACTTTGGGAGGCCGAGAGGGGAGGATCACGAGGTCAGGAGATCAAGACCATCCTGGCTAACACGGTGAAACCCCGTCTCTACTAAAAATACAAAAAATTAGCCGGGTGCGGTGGCGGGCGCCTGTAGTCCCAGCTACACGGGAGGCTGAGGCAGGAGAATGGCGTGAACCCGGGAGGCAGAGCTTGCAGTGAGCCAAGATTGCGCCACTGCACTCCAGCCTGGGCGACAGAGCAAGACTCCATCTCAAAAAAAAAAAAAAAAAAAGTCGGCTGCTGAGTCTGAGGTTCAGTCTTTGCCATCAGCTCACTACCACCATCCTCTCCACCATCCTGGTGGCTACTGTTGCCTTCATGCCACTCAGGTGCAGGAGTAGCTCAGGCCTGTGCACCCTTCCCACCTGTGCACCTCCTCAACACGTGAGCATCTTAGCATTGTGACGCTACAGTGGGCCAGGGTGATCACCACCTTGCTCCTCAGCAGTGGGCACCCGGTGACCCTCTGGTTGGCAAATGAGCCCTTCTTGAGGGGCTACTTCCTAGGCCCATATCTGATACCAGCTGTCTCAGCCTGGGTCCCCTAGAAGCAGACCCTGAGAATATGATTTGAGAATGAGTCCTTTATTTGGGAAGTGATCCCAGGAAACACCAGTTGAGGACCAGGTGAGATGGAGAGGGGGAGGAAGCCGTAAGGAAGGGTGCATTCATAATCTGGTCACTTCTGCAGGCAACTATGGCTCAATTCTGCTGGGACCCTCCAGGCAACTGTGAGGATGTGCTTCAGTGTTCTCCAACTGAGGTAAGAGAGCTGGGGTATTGATCCACCACTTCTGCCAGTCATGGGATCAAGGAAGCTCCCTGGGATTGCAGGCTTGTGCAGCCAGGGAGTGCCCTCGAGTTAAGGCACAGGTGCTTACAGCTGGAAGGGTTGGGGGCATGGAGCGGTGGGGCTGAAGGGAAGTGGATGGGTGTTGTCAATATCTGCAATAAAGCAGAAAAACTACTGTTAAACTTCTTTACATTTAGAGCCCTACTCTTCTGAACCCATCTCAACTCAGTCATTGACATCCATAATTTTTCAATCCATGCTCTTTCTGCCATCATGAATGTTGACAGTACAGCATTTCTCAAGAGTGATTGTTTCAGGCTGGGTTCCCAGGAGGCTGATTCTGAGGCAGAGAACATGCAGGAAGTTGGTTAGAGGCTGCTCTTGGGATCAACGCCTTTGGAAGAGAATGGAATGGAGGCAAGCAGGATTGGGCTGAGGGAGAAGCTGACCTGGGATGCCAGCCCCCACGGGGAGCTCGGAAGATGAGGTAGCTCTTGCACTTCCATGCCCATCTCTCCTTAGATGCAGGCCACCTTGGGAAGGGAGCGTGTCCTGGGGTGGGCAGCCCGCATTAGCTGAGGCCATCCCTGAAGGGGCCCGCCTGCCAATGGCATCGCAGCAGCTGGCAAATGGGCCTCCCATTCCTAAGGGGAAATGTGACTGGTGCAGCAGAGCATCTGCCACAGTCCTCCCCTTTCCTGCTTGGATCTGCTTCTCCACACCCAGGATGGCCACTCTTTTTCCTGCCCGGGGTCCTTCTCTGGCCACAAGGGAGCAGGCACAACCCAGTCATGCTCAGGAGGTGATGCTGTGGGCAGCGGACAGATAACCCATCAACTTCATCCCTGTGGACGACTCCTGGGTGAGTTCCACGTGGTTCCTCAGGCGGTCACTGGCAGGAGAGAGCCCTACTCACCCCCAGTGGTGAGACCTACTTGTTAAAGCACTTTCTGGAACTTTCTCCTCCCCTGCCTAGTTTCTCACTTCCTGGAATACCTGCTTGCCCCCAAACCCTTGTTTCAGGGTCTGCTTTTGAGGGAACTCCAACCAAGATGGGCCCAGTGGAGACGAAGAGGCTGAAAATAAAGGAGAGTGTGCAGGGAGGAGCAGGGTCCCCAGGAGGCCTAGGAGGCTGACGGCATTGGACCTTCAGAGGGAGAGCTGCATTAGGCAGAAGGGGTGATGGTGTTACTTGTGGGGTAAACGTGGACACTTCTGGGGGTGGGCTGCAGGAGGACAAGGAATTTGCTTTCTGATTGCATCTGGTTTCTCTGTGAGGAAGGAGGCGAGGTTATCACTGAGGGTGAGGGTGGCTGAGGAGATGAACAACTTGAGGAGAGTGGAGAAGGCCTCGATGGAGAAGCAGAGAGCAGCCTAGGAAAATGGAGACGCCCTTCCCAAAGGGTTGGGGGTCAGGGGCCTGGTGGACTGTGAGTTTCTGGAACCATCTGCACCACCGTAAGACCATCTCCGTCAACACTCAGCATCCCTGTGGAGGGGCTGAATGTACAGTGGGTTGGACTAGACGCCTTTCATGGGGTCTGCCCGATTCACCACTTTTTTGTCTCTACCAACCATGCCCTCAGCCTCCACAGGGGTTATTTCTGGTACAACTCTGCTCCCAAGCCCAGGGGTGGTCATTGGATCCAAGTTTACCTAATCCCTCTCCCAGGGAGAATCTCGTTCTCAATTTCAACTATGCCCCTGTGATGAGCTGGGCCCTGGGGAAACAGCAGTGGATAAGAGACAAGACCCCTGTCCTCATGGACCATACAGCCCAAGGTGGGTGAGGGACAATAACCAAATAAACAAAGAATCCAAAGAATTGGGGGTCAAGCATGGTGGCTCACTCCTGTAATCCCAGCCCTTTGGGAGGCTGAAGTGGGTGGATCACTTGAGGTCAGGAGTTCAAGATCAGTCTGGCCAACATGATGAAATCCCATCTCTACTAAAAATACAAAAATTAGCTGGGCATGGTGGTATATACCTGTAATCCCAGCTACTCGGGAGGCTGAGGCAGGAGAATTGCTTGAATCCGGGAGGCGGAGCTTGCAGTGAGCCGAGATCACGCCACTGCACTCCAGCCTGGGCGACAGAGCGAGACTCTATCTCAAAAACAAAAACGAAAACAAAAAATAACAAAAGAATTAGGGACTGTGACAAGGAGGATGAGAGAAGTAAGCTGGCTGCCGAGACGGTGAATGGCACCTCCCTTAGATGGAGTAACTGATGTCAGACTCTCCACGCAGATGACATGGAAGCTGAGACCTGACAGGTGAGAAAGACCCAGTCATGCCAAGGACTTGAGTCAAAGTGTCCCAAGCAGAAGGACGAGTAAATGCAGAGGTGAGAAAGAGCTTGGTGTGTTCTCCTGGGGAGTGCCAGGAGACTGCAGGTGCTGGAGCATGGTGAGCAAGAAATGAAGTTGGGGAAAAGGCAGAAGCTGTAACACGTGGGAGCCTCTCAGTTTTTGCTAAAGACCTTGGATTTTATTCCAAGTATAACAAGAAGCCAGGAGTGACACAGTCCTGTTTTTGGGGTAATGTTTTATTTTTATATAATTCCAAACTTACAGAAAAAAAGACTAGTATGGGAAACTCCCACATACACATTATTCAAATTTGCCAACTATTTACACACTCCCTCTTCGCAGTAGTTACAGAGTTGCTGCAAATACTGGATCATTGCTTTTAGGGGAAGACAGGGTCAGGTTCCTGTGAGCCTCTGGCTACAACATTTTCATCAACTGATCAACACATGACCTTTTTTTTTTTAAAAAGTGTGCTTTTGTTTAAAGACCTTATTTATTTATTTATTTATTATTATTATTTTAGGCCTAGGGTCCTCAAGGCGGCTAATTTATTGTAATTTCTCCTTTTTTAGTACATGCACAGAAAGCCTGACAGCCAAGTGTACATGAACATGTACACACACACACACACACACACACAGAGGCCAATTTCCAGTGAGGGACAGGTTCCACAGAAGAAGCTGATAGGCAGGGGGGATCAAACGCTGCTCCCCTGCTCACCGATCTACTTCTCCAAATACAATATCTTAAGTACCTATGATGGCAACGACATCTGCCAACATGTGTCCCTTAGATATCTTGTCCAAACCAGCCAGATGGGCAAAACCAGGAGCCTTGATCTTGCATCGATAAGGGCGGCTGCTGCCATCAGATACCGGGTATACCCCAAACTCTCCCTTGGGAGCCTCAATGGCAGTATATGTGGCTCCTGGAGGAACTTGGTAGCCCGCAGTATACAACTTAAAGTGATGAATCAGTGACTCCATGGAAGTCTTCATCTCTGCTCACTTAGGTGGAGACACTTTGGCATCATCAACCTTGATCTCCCCAGGAGGCATCTTGTTTAGACACTGTGCGATAATTCTCAGGGACTGGCGCATCTCCTCCACCCGGCACAGGTACCTATCATAGCAGTCCCCTCGAGAACCAACAGGAACATCAAAGTCAACCTGGTTGTAAACATCATAGGGCTGGGTCTTCCGGTCCCACTGGATGCCTGAGCCCCGAAGCATCACTCCACTAAAACCATAGTTAAGTGCTTCTTCTGCTGTTACAACCCCAATGTCAATTGTCTGATTTCGCCAGATCCTATTGTTGGTCAGCATCTCCTCCAACTCATCAAGCCAAAGAGAGAAGTTCTTAGAAAACTCATAAATGTCATCCATAAGCCCAAGCAGCATGCATTCAGGCTCCAGACACTCGCTCGTAGAACTCAAACATCTTCTCCCTTTCTTCAAACAGCCAGAAGAAAGGGGTCATGGCCCCAAGATCCAGGGCATGTGTGGTCATAGCCATGATGTGGTTCAACAGCCGTGTGATTTCTCCAAACAGCACTCGGATCCACTGTGCCCGGGGAGGAGGCCGGATGTTTAGCAACTTCTCCACAGCTAGAGAATAGGCCTGTTCATTACACATCATGGACACATAGTCTAGCCGGTCAAAGTGTGGAAGGGCCTGAAGATAGGTCTTGTATTCAATGAGCTTCTCAGTGCCTCGGTGCAGGAGCCCAATGTGAGGATCACACTTCTGCACCATCTCACCACTCAATTCCATCACTAGTGACAGGACACCATGCGCTGCTGGGTGTTGGGGCCCAAAGTTCAGAGTCATGTTCTTCACCATTGTGTCCTTTGGAGGGTTCACATCACTCCAAGGTGGAGGCTACCAGTGGGCTGTTTCTTTGCTTGGGTACATAGCAGCTCCCCCAAACTGCTGTGCCCATTCCACATCTGGCTGCCACTGCCCCACACCTTTTCTGATACAGAGCTGAGGGCTAAAGTGGGCTCGGAGGCAATGACGACCAACATGTCTCAGCAAGAGCGCAGCCATCTTGGGTTCCGTTCTGGACAGAAGTGATTTTTATTATTATTATTATTTTTTGAGACACAGTCACTCTGTCGCCCAGGCTGGAGTGCAGTGGCACCATCTTGATCACTGCAACCCCCATCTCCTGGGTTCAAGTGATTGTCTTGCCTCAGCCTCCTGAGTAGCTGGGATTACAGGTGCGTGCCAAAAAAAAAAAAAAAAAAAAAAAAACCACCCAGCTAATTTTTGTATTTTTAGTAGAGACAAAGTTTCATTCACTATGTTGGCCAGGCTGATCTTAAACTCCCGACCTCAGGTGATCCACCTGCCTCAGCCTCCCAGAGTGCTGGGATTACAGGTGTGAGCCCCTGTGCCCGGCCTAAATACACCTTATTTAATGCATATTGTTGATCCACTGACATTGACCCCATGTGGCCATAGGGGTCAATGAGTGCTAAAACTCATGCCTGAATGAAACTTATCTAACGTGGATATTTTCTCCCAAAGGCACATGTAGCCTTCTTGATCGTGGGAACACTAGACAGCCTCAGCACTGCAGGGGGCCATTTTAAATGGTGAAATCACCAACAAGAAGCACAAAACTGAAAAACGTGACACTAAATAGACTGTGAAAAGGACACTTGTTTACGGGTCGGAGGGCTGAAACAGGGAGATGAGGGCTGACTGCTTCACCTCAGCAAATGACTTTAGTCTCTGGAGACACCAATTTTTCACCACTCTGTGTATGCACTGGCTTTCAAATGCCCACAGAAGGGCCCAAGTATTGATTTTGTTACAAATAAATTTAGCTAGAGGTGAACCCACAAATACAGAATCCAATAATAATGAAGATGATTTGAATCATGTGAGGTTATGTTAGAAACACCCCACCTCTGCACCCCTGAGTACTTCAGTGTATATTTCCAAAATGGTCATTCTCTTACATAGTCACTTTGGTAGTTATCAGAATCTGGAAACTCACCAGCAATACAATACTATAATTTGATACATGCTTTTCCCCCAGTCCAGCAGCCAATCCAAGATCACAGGATGCATTTAGTTGTCATCTTTTAGTGCCTTTGTTTTTTGTGGTCTTGACTTGCAGAATGTCCTTCTGTGTGGGTTATCTATGTTTCCTTGCGAGTAGATTCAAGTTGTGCATTTGTGGCAAGAATATCCAGGGGTGTTGTCTTCTCAGTGCATAAGGAGAGATGTACTGCTGTTATTTTGCTATTTGTCCTCTATATGCTTCATAGCTTTTCTAGACCTCATTTCCTGCATTACAAGCTTTTTTGTGTGTGTTTGGTTATTTTTTTTAATAGCAAAATGTTTGAATTTCTTCTCATTTTCTTCCGTGTATATTCTACAGCTATTTTCTTTATGATTACAATGGGCATTACATTTAACATCTGTATTAGTTCGTTCTCACGCTGCTAACAAAGACATACCCAAAACTGGGTAATTTATAAAGGAAAGAGGCTTAATTGACTCACACTTCACTATGGCTGGGAGGCCTCAGGATACTTACAGTCACGGGTGGAAGGGGAAGCAAACATGTCCTTCTTCACATGTCGGCAGCAAGGAGAAGTGCTGAGCAAAAGGAGGAAAGGCCCCTTATAAAACTGTCAGATCTCGTGAGAACTCACTCACTATCATGAGAACAGCAACTTGGAGGTAACCATCCCCATGGGTGGTTACTTTCCGCCAGGTCCCTCCCATGACAAATGGGGATTGTAGGAACTACAATTCAAGATGATATTTGGGAGGGGACACAGCCAAACTGTATCAACATCCTAAAGTTATAACACTTTGGTTTGAATTTATACCAGGTCAACTTCAGTATCATATAAAAACTCTGCTCTTTTACAGCGCCATCTCTTCTTCTTGTGGTTGTTGATGTCATAAAATTGTATCTTTATACATTCTATGCCTCAAAGCTTAAACTGACAATAATTTTTTAAAAGTTAGTGTCTTAAATTATATAGCAAACAAAATGTGTAGTTACAAACCAGTTACAGTAATACTAGCTTTAGATTAGTTCTTGGTTTAATTAATCAATTAATTCATTATTATACTTTTTATTTTATTTATTATTTATTTATTTTGAGACAGAGTCTGTCTCACTCTTGTTGCCCAAGCTGGAGAGCAGTGGCCCGATCTCGGCTCATAGAAACCTCTGCCTCCCAGGTTCAAGCAATTCTCCTGCCTTAGCCTCCCGAGTACCTGGGATTACAGGCACCCACCACCATGCCTGGCTAATTTTTGTATTTTTAGTAGAGACGGGTTTCACTATGTTGGCCAGGCTGGTCTTGAACTCCTGACCTCAGGTGATCCACCAGCCTTGGCCTCTCAAAATGCTGGAATTATAGGCGTGAGCCACCACGCCTGGCCTCAAAAGTTTAATTATAATGTGTCTTGGTGTGACTCCCTCTTAAATATTTAATTTGATTTTTTAATTTTTTTTGAGATGGAGTCTTGCTCTGTCACCCAGGCTGGAGTGCAGTGGCACTATCTTGGCTCACTGCAACCTCCACCTACTGGTGATTCTTCTGCCTCAGCCTCCTGAGTAGCTGGGACTACAGGCACGTGTCTCCACACCTGGCTAATTTTCGTATTTTTAGTAAAGATGGGGTTTCACCACGTTGTCCAAGGTGGGCCTGAACTCCTGACCTCAGGTGATGTACCCACCTCAGCCTCCCAAAGTGCTGGGATTACAGGTGTCAGCAGCTGCATCCGGCCAATTGAATTTAATTTTTGAGATAGGGTCTTACTCTGCCACCTAGGCTGGGGTGCAGTGGCACAATCATAGCTCACTGTAGCTTCAACCTCCTGGGCTCAAGCGGTCCTCTCACCTCAGCTTCCCAAGTAGCTGGGACTATACGTGTGTGCCATCTACATCTGGCTATTTTTTGTAGAAACAAGGTCTCACTATGTTGCCCAAGCTGGTCTCAAACTCTTCAGCTCAGGTGATTCTTCTTTTGCCTCAGCCTCCCAAAACCATGAGCCACTACACCCACCTGATTCTTTGGAAACAGAGTCGCACTTTACCATCCAGGCTATAGTGCAGTGGCGTTGAGAGGTGGCAACGTGCTAGCAGCCCTCGCTCTCGGCGCCTCCGCGGCCTGGGTGTTCACTCTAGCAGCGCTTGAGGAGCCCTTCAGCCCACCACGGCACTGTGGGAGCCCCTCCCTGGGCTGGCCGAGGCCGGAACCGCCTCCCTCTGCTTGCGGGGAGGTGTGGAGGGAGAAGCGCTGGCGGGAATCTGGGCTGCGCGGGGCGCTCCTGGGCCAGCGCGAGTTCCAGCGAGCGCGAGCCCCGCACACGGAGCGGCCGGCCGGAGTCACCGGCCCAGGGAGTAAGGGGCTTAGCACCCGGGCCAGCAACTGCAGAGGATGCCGGCGGCCCGGCACTGTGCTCGAGTTCTCGCCGGGCCTCAGCTGCCTCCCCGCGGGGCAAGGCTCGGGACCTGCAGCCCGCGCCATGACCGAGCCCGCCCCCGCCACGGTGGGCTCCCCAGCCACCCGAGCCTCCCCGACGGGCGCCGGCCGCTGCTCCACGGGCCCAAGCGCTGAAGAGCGCTGACGCGACTCGGGACCGGCACACAGCTCCGCTTATAATCCTTCTGTAGAATCCACTAGGTGAAGATAGCTGGGCTTCTAAGTCTGAGAGGGAGTTGGGGAACTTTTATGTCTAGCTAAGGGATTGTAAACGCACCAGTCAGCACTCTGTGTCTAGCTCAGGGTTTGTAAATGCACCAATCAGCACGCTGTCAAAATGGACCAATCAGCTCTCTGTAAAATGGGCCAATCAGCTCTCTGTAAAATGGACCAATCAGCACTCTGTAAAATGGACCAATCAACAGGATGTGGGTGGGGCCAGATAAGGGAATAAAAGCAGGCTGCCCACGCTAGGCGGCAGTGAGTCGCTTGGGTTTCCTGGGGTAGTGGGGTGGGGTGTGTTTGTTTTTTGTTTTTGCTGTGCAGTGAATTTTTGTTGCTGTTAACTGTAGCTGCTGCTATCTTTTTGGGTTAAGACTGCGTGCATGAGTCGTGACACCGCAAAAGTGTGCGGCTTCATTTTTGAAGTCAGTGACAACACGACCTCTTGCTGGGAAGAATGAATAATTCCAGAGGCGCTGCTTTTAAGAGCTGTAACACCAGGGAGGTCTGTAGCTTTACTGTGGTCAGCGAGACCAAGAAGCTCCAAACCCATCTGAACGTCTGAAGGAAGAATCTCCGGACTACCATCTTTAAGAACTGTATCACTCTTTGGAAGGGTTTGTGGCTCCCATTTTGAAGTCAGCGAAACTAAGAACCAACCAATTCTGGACACAGCAGGATCATAGCTTGCTGTAGCATTGAACTCCTGGGCTCAAGTGATCCTCCTACCTCAGCCTCCCAAGTAACTAACTAGGATTACAGGTATGCACCACAATGCACACTTAATTTTTTATTTGCTTTCCTAGAGATGGGGTTTTGTCATATTGTCTAGGCTTGTCTCACACTTCCGGGTTCAAGCTGTCTTCCTGCTTTGGCATGCTAAAGTACTGCGATTACAGGCATGAGATACTGCATTTGGGTATTTTTGAATTCATCTTGCATGAAGTTCGTTCAGCTTGCATGTGTCTTTTCATTTCTGTCATCAAATTTGAGAGGTTTATGGACACTAGTTCTTAAAATATTCTCCCTGCTTACGCTTCTTTTTGTTCTCTTTCTGTGATTCCCACAATGCCTGTGTTGGTCTACTTGATGGTATTTCAAGATCTCTTAAGCTCTGTTCGTTTTTCTTCAGTGTCTCTTCTGTTCTTTAGATTTTAGATTTGATCATTTCTATTCTGTGTTCAAGTTCATTGATTCTTCTGCCTGTTTAAATCTGCCTTTGAATTTGCCCTCTAGTTATTTTTCATTTCAGTTGTTTCTCAGTTCTGGAAATTATTTTGGTTTCTTTTAGATTTTATTTTTGCTGGTATTTCCATTTTGTTCATATATGTTTCTCTTGACTTACTCCATATCCCCCTGTAGTTTTCTGAGCGTCTTGAAGACAGTTGCTTTAAAGCCTTTTTTAGTACACTTGCCAAAACTTTTTCAGGGACAGTTTATTTGTGGTTTTCTTTAACTTTCGAATAGGATATGTTTTCTGTTTGTGTGCTGTGTGTTTTGAACATCGGACAATTAAATTTCATAATTGTAACTCTGGAAATCATGTTCTCCCGCTTATCCAGGGTTTATTGGTTTTTGTTACTTTTGTTTTTTGTTTGTTTGGTGTAGCCTGTGTCAAGAATCAGGCCGGGGTGTAAACTTAAGGTTTTCTCAGGTATCTTCTGAGCCTTGGATATGTGTGATCACTTACTCATTTTCCTCATGTGCAGTTTAAAAAAAATGTTCTAGGCCAGGCGCGGTGGCTCAGTCCTGTAATCCCAGCACTGTGGGAGGCGGAGGCGGGTGGATCACGAGGTCAAGAGATCAAGACCATCCTGGCCAACATGGTTAAATCCCATTTCTAGTAAAAATACAAAAATAAAATTTGCTGGGCGTGGTAGCGTGAGCCTGTAGTCCCACCTACTGGGGAGGCTGAGGGAGAATCGCTTGAACCTGGGAGGCAGAGGTTGCAGTGAGACGAGACTGCACCAATGCATTCCAGTCTGGCAATAGAGTGAGACTACATCTAAAAAAATAAAGTGTTGAAGAAAAGTTCTAGTGTTTAATGTCTGGCTCCCAAAGGGGAATAAAAAGAAAAATGAAGGTGGGAGGGAGAGAGCATTAGACTTTTAAATCCCCTGGAAGTTATTTCAGCCAGAGGGGGCGGAGCTTGCAACAACTGGAGGAGATGCAGCAATAGTGGCCTGCGCCTCTGATGAGGAGCACCGCTGTGGGCCAGGCACCGTGGCTCATGCCTGTAATCATAGCACTTTGGAGGGTTGAGGCGGGTGGATCACTTGAGGTCGGGAGTTTGAGACTAACCTGGCCTAAGTGGTGAAACCACATCGCTGATAAAAATTAAAAACTGGCAGGGTATAGTGGTGCACGCCTGTAGGTCCCACCACCTCAGGAGGCTGAGGTAGATTCTCTTGAACCTGGGAGGTGGAGGTTGCAGTGAGCCGAGATCACACCACTGCACTCCAGGTTGGGCGACAGAGTAAGACTGCCTCTCAAAGACAAGCACCTCTGAGATCAGAAGCAGCACTCAGCAGTGAGAGCATAGATCTGTGGTAATTGGAGGATAGGACCCTTTTTTGCCCACCCTGGCTTCTGCAGGCTGTGTGCAGGATGCTCCAGAAATATGTGTACAGCTGCATGCTATGGGGGTCAGGGATGGGTAGTAGCCATTGTGCCAAGAACTAAGATGGACTGAAATTAACTAATTTACCAGTCCAAGCCTTCACCTTGGAAGTCACAAGCCTTTAATAGACTCCAGAGTTCCAAAATAGTTACACCAAACAGATTATGCCATGCAATTGTTGTCTAGGTGGGGACACAGATTCCTGGTGCTTCTTACCATGCCATCTTCCCAGATTCTTCTCTGAATAGGTGACTTACAATTTTTTTTCCAGTCAATGTCTTACTTCATTTTAAGTGTTTTTTACAGAGCAAAAATTTTGATGAAAACATCTTGATAAGGTCTATTTCATCAATTTTTTCCTTTAGAGACCATGATTTTGGCGTCATAGTTGTAGTCTTTTTCTAAGCCGGATCATTTTCTCTTAACGTTTTCTTTTTGCTCTGACGCCCAGGCTGGAGTGCAGTGCTGTGTTCTTGGCTCACTGCAACCTCCACCTCCTGAGTTCAAGCTATCCTCCTGCCTCAGCCTCTGAGTACCTGGGATTACAGGTGTGCGCCACCATGCCTGGCTAATTTTTGTATTCTTGGAGATGGGGTTTCACCGTGTTGACCAGGCTGGTCTTGAACTCTTGACCTCAAGTGATCTGCCCACCTTGGCCTCCCAAAGTGTTGAGATTACAGGTGTGGGCCACTGCGCCCAGCCTCTTATGTTTTCTTCTACGAGTTTCATCGTTTTGCATTTAAGTCTGTGCTGCGTATTTGGTTAATACTTATATAAAGCTTATGGTATAGATTGAGGATCTTTGTCGTCTTCCTCTTTTTGCATACTGATGTCCGGTGGTTTCAGCACCATCTGTGGAAAAATTATCTTTTTTTTTTTTGAGACAGAGTCTCGCTCTGTCACCCGGCTGGAGTGCAGTGGTGCGATCTCAGCTCACTGCAAGCTCCGCCTCCCGGGTTCACACCATTCTCCTGCCTCAGCCTCCCAAGTAGCTGGTACTGTAGGTGCCTGCCACCACACCTGGCTAATTTTTTGTATTTTTTTAAAAATCATTTTATTAGAGACGGAGTTTCACCCTGTTAGCCAGGATGGTCGCTATCTCCTGACCTCGTCATCCGCCTGCCTTGGCCTCCCAAAGTGCTGGGATTACAGACGTGAGCCACCATGCCCGGCATAGAATTGTCATGTTAACTATGTGTGCGTGTGTGTGTGTATCTCAAGTATTCCAAACCATGAACACAGTATGTCTGTTATTTGGGTCTTGTTTGATTTATTTCATCAGCATTTTGTAGTTTGCAGCTTTCAATCCTATATATGCTTCGTTAGATTTAAACCTAAGTATTAAGACTTTTGGGAGCTGTGGGACTGGTTTTGTCATTGTTTTCCATTACTAGTGATCCCTGAGGGAGAGGAAGCAAATGAGATGAGCCCTAACGATTGCGCCATCTTACTGTCTGAAGAGTTTGCAGCCTGCAACGCAAAGAAGGAAGAGCTGAGGAGCAGCCCGGCAGCTTTCCTGAAGTGAGGAGATGGAGCTGGACGTCTGGGAGGCCCAGCCTGGAGTTCACAGGGCAAAGTTCTAGAAAGAAAGGAGTGCGGGGAGGGGGAGAGAAATTGAGATTGCACCCAGAAGATTTAGAGTCGTCGTTAATCTGAGTACCAATCAGTGCATACCTGTGAGGAAAATGCTGAGGCTGGGGAAGGAACCACCCAAAAGGAACAGTGGAAACAATCAGATCAGCTCATGTAGTGCCAGGAATAGTTTTCCTTTGCCAACATCAGAGTGTGGAAACCTTGTGGGATATTGAGTAAAGTACTCAGAAGGGTTCTGCCTCAGTAGCGGGGAAAATTAGCCCCAGACTAAATGTCACTCTGGTTCTGCCTAACAAAACAAGACCAGAAACAAACTTTTTTTAAAGAATTTAACTGTGTCCCAGAACAAAATTCAAAATAATTTATATGAATACAAAAATGTCACACAAATGATGTATTGCAGCCATTAAAAAGTACAGGCATGCAAAGAAGCAAGAAACTGGGAGCCATCATGAAGAGAAAATTTCAAATCAATTGAAACTAGAAATGAGCCAGAAATGACACAGATGACAGTGTGACAGTATTAATAGACAAGGACATTAAAATAGTTATAGGCTAGGTGCTGTGGCTCACACCTGTAATCCCAGCACTTTGGGAGGCCAAGGCAGGTAGATCACAAGATAAAGAGGTTGAGACCATCCTGGCCAACATGGTGAAACCCCATCTCTACTGAAAATACAAAAATTAGCTGGGGGTGGTGGTGCACGCCTACAGTCCCAGCTACTCAGGAGACTGAGGCAGGAGAATTGCTTGATCCTGGAAGGCAGAGGTGGCAGTGAGCCGAGATCGTGCCACTGCACTCCAGCCTGGCGCCAGCCAGACTGTCTCAAAAAAAAAGTTGTAACTGTATTCCATATGATAAGGAAAGTAAAGGAAAAATTAGGAATGTTAAGTAGAGATACAGAAATGTTCTAAATACCCAAGGTGAATTTCAAGATATTAAAATTAAAATGAGATGAAACATACTGAATAGGAATAAAAGCAGATAAGACGTGGCAGAAGAAAAAGGGAACTAAGATGTCAAAGGAAGTGCTTCAGACAGAGGGAAAATGATGTCAGAAAAGCTGGAAATACGCAAAGGTTAATGCAGATCACTGGAAATGGAAACTACATGGATAAATACACATTATTTACACTAAGTAATTTTTTTACTTTGTAAATTGGCAAGTTATAATTGTATACATTTGTGAAGTACAAAGTGATATGATTTATGAGTGCAATGTGGAAAAATTAAATCAAGCTAGTTAGCATATGCATCACCTCAAATACTTAACATTTTTTTTGTGGTGAGAACGTTTAATGTTTTGCTCTCAGCAATTTTGAAATGTACAATATTCTATTAAATATATTCACCATGCTGTGTAATAGAACTAAGAAAACCCCATATTCCTCTTCCGAGATTTTGTATACACTTCATATCCCCATTCTCCACAGTCCCAGCCTCTGTAACCTGTTTTAGATTCCACATATAAGTGAGAACATGTGGCATTTGTCTTTCCATGTCTAGCTTATTTCACTTAGCATAATGTTCTCCAGTTCTATTCATATTGTCACAAATAACACAATTTCCTTCTTTTGGATGACTGAACAGCATTTCACAGTATATACACACCACATTTTCTTTGTTCATCTGTTGATGGACAGGGTAATTTTTCTTTTTTTTTTTTTTGAAAGTTTTGTTCTGTCACTCAGGCTGGAGTGCGGTAGTACAATCTCAGGTCACTGCAACCTCTGCCTCCTGGGTTCAAGCAATTCTCATGCCTTAGCTTCCTCAGTAGCTGGGATTACAGATGTGCGCCACCACACCCAGCTAATTTTTTTGTATGTTAGTGGAGACAAGGTTTCACTATGTTGCTCAGGCTGGTCTCGAACTCCTGAGCTCAGGCAATCTACTCGTCTCGGCCTCCCAGAGTGCTGGGATTACAGGTGTGAGCCACCACGCCAGGCGAGGGTGATTTCATAAACTCTTGAGAATAGTGCTGCAATGAACATGTATGTGCAGATATCCCTTCAATAAACTTTCAGATCGTCTGGGTAAATACCCAGAAGGCATTGCTAGATCAGGTAATTGTTTAAGCAAAAATAAGAATTTGCTGTGGAGTTTATATAAAAGTAAATGCATGACAGTAGCCTAAAGACTGGAAAGAAATGGAAATACACTATTGTAAGTTTTGTTTTGAGACAGTGTCTCACTTGTTGCCCAGGCTGGCACAATCGCAGCTCACTGCAGCTTTGACCGCCCAGGCTCAAGCAGTCTTCCTTCCTCAGCCTCCCAAGTAGCTGGGACTACCAGTGTGCACCACCATGCCCCCCTATTTTTGTATCTTTTGTAGAGATGGGGTTTTGCCACGTTGCCCAGTCTGGTCTTGAACTTCTGGGATCAAGCGATCCGTTTGCTTTGGCCTCTCAAAGCACTGGGATTACGTGCACTTACTAGTCTGTTCTCACACTGCTATCAAGATCTACCTGAGACACTAATATCTAAAGAAAAGAGGTTTAGTTGACTCACAGTTCCACAGGCTGTACTGAAAGCATGGCTGGGGAGGCCTCAGGAAATTTACAATCATGGTGGAAGAGCAAATGGGAAGCAAGCATGTCTTCACCTGGCAGGATAGTGAGCAAGCAATTCTCTTGTCTCAACCTCCTGAGTTGGTGGGACTACAGGCGCATGCCACCACACCCGACTAATTTTTGTATTTTTAATAGAGACGGAGTTCCACCACATTGGTCAGGCTGGTCTCGAGCTCCTGACCTCAGGTGATCCACCTGCCTCAGCCTCCCAAAGTGCTGGGATTACAGGTGTGAGCCACCGCGCCTAGCCTTAATATTAAGATGTCAGTTTTCCCCAAATTTACATATAGATTCAACATAATCTCAACATCATAGTATGCTATTTTGTAAGAAATTGAAAAGCTGATTCTAAAATTCATATGGAAATTCGAAGACTTTGAATAGCCCACACAACTTTCATGAAGGAACAAAGTTGGAGGACTAAAACTACCTTATTTCAAGTCTTAATATAAAGCCCCCCAGCATTTGAATTTGAAAATACAATCATGGGCTGGATGCAGTGGCTTATGCCTGTAATCCCAGTACTTCGAGAGGCTGAGGTGAGAGGATTGCTTGAGCTCAAGTGTTTGAGACCAGCCTGGACAACATAAACCTCATCTCCACTTAAAAAAAAAAAAATGAAAAACAATCCGAGCATGGTGGTGTGTGCCTGTAGTCCCAGCTACTCAGGAGGCTGAGGCAAGAGGATTGCTTGAACTCGGAAGGTTGAGGCCGCAGTGAGACATGATCACTCCACTGCACTCCAGCCTAAGTGACAGAGCAAGACCCTGTCTCAAAAAAAAAAAAAAAAACCAAAACAAAAAACCACTTAGCTTAAAACACATTATATAGCTATAAAAAAATTATTTCTTTATATCCTTATTCTTTTTTTTTTTTTTTTTTTTTGAGACGGAGTCTCGCTCTGTCGCCCAGGCTGAAGTGCAGTGGCCGGATCTCAGCTCACTGCAAGCTCCGCCTCCCGGGTTCACGCCGTTCTCCTGCCTCAGCCTCCCGAGTAGCTGGGACTACAGGCGCCCGCCACCTTGCCCGGCTAGTTTTTTTTTGTATTTTTAGTAGAGATGGGGTTTCACTGTGTTAGCCAGGATGGTCTCGATCTCCTGACCTCGTGATCCACCCGTCTCGGCCTCCCAAAGTGCTGGGATTACAGGCTTGAGCCGCCGCGCCCGGCCCTTTATATTCTTATTCTATAAGCTATTTCTAGTTTTAAATTTTTTAATTTGATTTATTTTTTAAAATTTGAGACAGGGTCTTTCTCTGTCCCAGACTGGAATGCAATGGTGCAATCATAGCTCACTGTAACCACAAACTGCTGGGTTCAAGCAGTCCTGTCACCCCAACCTCCCAAGTAGCTGAGACTACAGGAGTGCACCAACATGCTCAGCTAGTTTTGTTTAATTTTTTATTTTTTATTTTTTTTAGAAATGGGATTTCACTGTGTTGCCCAGACTGTTCTCAAACTCCTGGCCTAAGTGACCCTTCTGCCTTAGCCTCCCAAAGTGCTACAACTACAGGAATGAGCCACTGTGCCTGGCCTTTAAATTTTTTTTATTACTTTTTAATTTTTTTGGTCAAAAATTTAGATGCAAATACACATTAACCTAGGCCTACAGAGTCAGGATCAATAAAATCACTATTGTCCACCTCCACATCTTGTCCCGCTGGAAGGTCTTCAGAGACAAGAACATGCATGGAGTTGTCATCTCCTATATAACAATGCCTTTTTCTTCTGGAATTCATCTCCTGTATAACAATGCCATCTTTTTCTGGAATACCTCCTGAAGGATCTGCCTGAAGCTGTTTTACAAGTAGCTTATGATATGGTTTGGCTCTGTGTCCCCACCAAAATCTCGTCTCAAATTGTAATCCCCACATGTTGAGGGAGGGACTTGGTGGAAGGTGATTGGATCATAGGGGCAGTTTCCCCTATGCTGTTCTCATGATGGTGAGTGAGTTCTCACGAGATCTGATGGTTTAAAAGCAGCAGTTTCCCCTATGCTTGCTCACTCTCTCCTGCTGCCATGTAAGATGTGCCTTGCTTCCCCTTTGCCTTCCACCATGATTGTAGGTTTCCTGAGGCCTCCCCAGCCATGCAGAACTGTGAATCAATTAAACCTCTTTTCTTTATAAATTATCCAGTCTCGGGTAGTATCTTTATAGCAGTACGAAAATGGATTAATGCAACTTTTATATGTATATATATGATGGATCATACATTAGACCACAAAACAGGCCGCCTATGTACACACACACAGGCATATATATGTATGTGAAGAAGAACATTCTAATACAATGATTAATGCTATTGTAAACACATAAACTAGTACCATTGTTAAATATTATATAGTGTATATAATTGTATATGCTATACTTTTTGTTATTTTTATATAGGATCTTACTCTTGCCCAGGCTGGAGTGCTGTGATTCATTCACATCTCACTGCAGCCTCAAACTCCTGGGCTCAAGCAATCCTCCTTCCTTAGTCTCTTGAGTAAGTGGGACTACAGGCACATGTCACTACACCCGGCTAATTTTTCTTTCTTTTTTTTTTTTTTTTTTTTTGCTGTAGAGATAGAATCTTGCTTTGTTGCCCAGGCTGGTCTTAAACTCCTGGGCTGGTCTTGAACTCCTGTTGACTCGAAATTTTATATCTGGCAACATTATCCTTGAAGAGCAAAGGAGAAATTAAGATATTTCCAGTTAAACGAAAGCTGAGGGAGTTCATGACTAGCAGACCTGCCATATCAAAAATGCTAAAGGAAGTTACAGGCATTCAGTCTGAGACGAAGACATTAGACAGTTAAAGCCATAAGAATAAACAAAGAACATTGGTAAAGGTAACTACTTAGGTAGACATAACAGCTAGGATTAGTGCATTTTTAATTTGTGATTCTTCTTTTTTTTTTTCTTTTTTTTTTTTTTTTTTTTGAGATGGAGTCTCACTCTGTCACCCAGGCTGGAGTGTAGTGGTGCGATCTTGGCTCACTGCAACCTCCACCTCCCAGGTTCAAGTGATTCTCCTGCCTCAGCCTCCTGAGTAGCTGGGATTACAGGCGCGCGCCTCCACACCCAGCTAATTTTTGTATTTTTGGTAGAGACAAGGTTTCACTATGTAGGCCAGGATGGTCTCGATCTCCTGACCTCATGATCTGCCAGCGTCGGTCTCCCAAAGTGCTGGGATTACAGGTGTGAGCCACCGCACTCAGCCTTTTTTTCTTATATGATTTAAGAAAAGCAAGTATGGCCAAGCATGGTGGCTCATGCCTATAATCCCAGCACTTTGGGAGGCCGAGGTGGGCGGATCACGAGGTCAGGAGATCGAGATCATCCTGGCTAACATGGTGAAACCCCGTCTCTACTGAAAAGTACAAAAAATTAGCCGGATATGGTGGCACATGCCTGTAGTCCCAGCTACTTGGGAGGCTGAGGCAAGAGAATGGTGTGAACCTGGGAGGTGGAGTATGCAATGAGCTGAGATCCCACCACTGCACTCTGGCCTGGGCAACAGAGCGAGACTCCGTCTCAAAAAAAAGAAAAGCAAGTACATAAACATAATTACAAATCTAAGGATAAGATGTAATTGTGATAATAACAATTTACATGGGAAGGAATATGAATGTGTGGGAGCAGAGTATGTATATACTTTTGAAACTAAGTTATATTTTTTAAACTAGGTTGTTATAAGTTTAAGATACTAATTGTAATCCTCAAGGTAACCACCAGCAAAATAACTTCTAAAAATTCAGAAAAGGAAAGAAGAGAATCAAAATTGTTTTCTACAAAAAAATTAATAAATGCAAAAAAGGCACTAATGGAGGAACTGAAGAACACAAAATAATATGACACAGAAAATAGCTTAATGGAGAAGAAAATCCTTCCTTATCAATATTTACTTTAAATATAAATAAACTCTCCAATTAAAAGGTAGAAATTGGCAAGTTGGATTTTAAAAATCATGATCCATCTATATCAGGGATGTTCAGCCTTTTGGTTTCCCTGAGTCACATTGGAAGAAGAAGAATTGACTTGGGCCACACAGAAAATACACTAACACTAATAATAGCTGATGAGCTAAAAAAAAATCACAAAAAAAGCCTCACAATGTTTTAAGAAAGTTTACAAATTTGTGTTGGGCCGCAGTCAAGGCTTTCCTGGGCCACATGTGGCCCACAGGCCGTGGGTTGGACAAACTTGATCTAATGCTGTCTTTATTTATTTATGTATTTATTTTGAGACAGAGCCTCGCTCTGTGTCCAGGCTAGAGTCGGTGGTGTCATCTCAGCTCACTGCTGTCTCCGCCTCCCAGGTTCAAGCAATTCTGCTTTAGCCTCCCAAGTAGCTGGGATTACAGGCTCCAACCACCACTACTATATTTTTAGTAGAGAGGGGGTTTCACCATGATAGCCAGGCTGGTCTTGCACTCCTGACCTCGAGTGATCCATCTGCCTCAGCCTCCCAAAGTGCTGGAATTACAGGTGTAAGTCACTGTGCTTGGCCTAATGCCATCTGTAAACTATTCACATTATCTTTTTTTTTCCTTTTTTCTACTGCCTTCTCAGTTTCTAAGGAGATTCACTTTAGAAACAAAGACACAAAGAGATTGAAAGTAAAAGGATGAAAAAAGATATTCCAGGAAAGTACTAATCAAAGAAGAGCAAAGGTGGTTATTATTGATAAAATAAACTGTAAGTAAGAAAAGAAAAAGGCTATCAGAGAAAAGAACAACATGATATAGTCATAAAAATTTCAATCCAGCAAGAAGATACAATAATTATAAACATATATGAACCGCAAGAAGATATAACAATTATAAACATATATGAACCTAACAAGAAAAGTCCCAAAATTTGAAGCAAAATGGACAGAATTGAAGGGAAAAATAGATATTTCTACAGTAATAGAAATTTTAATTTCTCGCTTTTAATAATGGATAGAATGACCAGACAGAAGATCAGTAAAAAAAATAGAGGACTGGCCAGGTGCGGTGCCTCATGCCTGTAATCCCAGGACTTTGGGAGGCCAAGGCGGGTGGATCACCTGAAGTCAGGAGTTCAAGACCAGCCTGGCCAACATGGCAAAACCCCGTCTCTACTAAAAATACAAAAATTAGCTGGGTGTGGTGGCACACAACTGTAATCCCAGCTATTCGGGAGGGTGAGGTAGGAGAATCACTTGAACCCAGCAGGCGGAGGTTGCAGTGAGCTGAGATTAAGCCACTGCACTCCAGCCTGGGTGACAGAGTGAGATTCTGTCTCAAAAAAAAAAAAAAAAAGAGGACTTCAATTATGTTCTCAACCAATTAGACCTAACAGACATATAGAGAACTCCAATCAAGAAAAGCGCAATATACATTCTTCTCAAGTAGACACGCAACATTCTACAAGATAAAACATATATTAGGCCAAAAAACAGGTCTTACTAAATTTTAAAAGACTGAAGTAATATAAAGTATCTCTTACAACCACAGTGGAATGAAACTAGAATGCAATAACAGAAGGAAAACTAGAAAATTCACAAATATATGGAAATTAAACAATATACTCTTTTTTTTTTTTTTTTTTTTTGAGACAGAGTCTCACTCTGTTGCCCAGGCTGGAGTGTGGTGGTGGGATCTCGGCTCACTGCAATCTTCACCTCCCAGGTCGATTTTCCTGCTTCAGCCTCCCGAGTAGCTGAAATTACAGGTGCCTGCCACCACACCTAGCTAATTTTTTTTTTTTTTTTAGTAGAGACAGTTTCACCATGTTGGCCAGGCTGGTCCCAAACTCCTGACCTCAAGTGATCTGCCTGCCTCGGCCTCCCAAAGTGCTGGGATTATAGGTGTGAGCCACCACACACTACCAAAACAATACACTCTTTTTTTTTTTTTTTTTTGGAGACGGAGTCTCGCTCTGTCGCCCAGGCTGGAGTGCTGTGGCCGGATCTCAGCTCACTGCAAGCTCCGCCTCCTGGGTTCACGCCATTCTCCTGCCTCAGCCTCCCGAGTAGCTGGGACTACAGGCGCCCGTCACCTCGCCCGGCTAGTTTTTTTTTTTTTTTTTAGTAGAGACGGGGTTTCACCGTGTTAGCCAGGATGGTCTCGATCTCCTGACCTCGTGATCCGCCCGTCTCGGCCTCCCAAAGTGCTGGGATTACAGGCTTGAGCCACCGCGCCTGGCCAACAATACACTCTTAAACAACCAATGAATTGAAGAATAAATCACAACTCAAATGTTGTGATTGGCTTTGTGCCCCCACCCATATCTTACCTTGAATTGTAAGAATCCCTCCGTGTCAAGGGTGGGATCAGGTGGAGGTAATCAGATCATGGGGGTGGTTTCCCCCATGCTGTTCTTATGATAGTGAGTCTCATGAGATCTCATAGTTTTACAAACATCTAGCGTTTCCCCTGCTTATGCTTCTCTCTCCTGCCACCATGTGAAGAAGGATGTGTTTGCTTCCCCTTCCCCCATGATCATAAGTTTCCTGAGATCTCCCCAGCCATGCAGAACTGTGAGTCAATTAAATCTCGTTCCTTTATAAATTATCCAGTCTCAGCCAGTTCTTTTTTTTTTTTAGACGAAGTCTCACTCTGTTGCCCAAGCTAGAGTGCAATGGTGCAATCTTGGCTCACTGCAACCTCCACTTCCTGGGTTCAAGCGATTCTCCTGCCTCAGCCTCCCGAGTAGCTGGGATTACAGGTACACGCTACCATGCCCAGCTAATTTTTTTGTATTTTTAGTTAAGATGGGGTTTCACTATGTTAGTCAGGCTGGTCTTGAACTCCTGATCTTCTGATCCACCTTCCTTGGCCTCCCAAAGTGCTAGGATTACAGGCATGAGCCACCGCACCCAGCCTCAGGCAGTTCTTTATAGCAGCATGAGAACAGACTAATACACAAGGGAAGTTAAAAAATATCTTGAGATTTAAAAAACCAAAAAAACAAAAAACCACAGCATATCAAAACTTAAAAGATGCAAAAGCACTGCTAGAAAAGAAATTTATAGTTGTAAATGTCTATATTAAAAAAAGAAAGATCTCAAATCAACTACCTAACTGTACGTCTTAAAGAACTAGAAAAAGAAGAGCAAACAAAACCCAAAGCTAGCAGAAGGAAGAATAATAAAAATTAGAGCTGAGATACACAAGATAGAGAATAGAAAAACAGATAAAATCAGTGTGTATTAGGTTGATTTGAGTGCAGTTGTGTTTACAACTAACTGATCACATGCAGTTATGGATTTCTTTGTTCCTTCTTTTTTTTTTTTTTTTTTTTGAGATTTTTGGAGTGAGTTTCACTCTTGTTGCCCAGGCTGGAGTGCAGTGGCGCCATCTCAGCTCATTGCAACCTCTGCCTCCCAGGTTCAAGCGATTCTCCTGCCTCAGCCTCCTGAGTAGCTGGGATTACAGGCATGCGCCACCACACCCGGCTAATTTTGTTGTTTTTTTTTTTTTTTTTTTTTGAGACGGAGTCTCGCTCTGTCACCCAGGCTGGAGTGCAGTGGCCGGATCTCAGCTCACTGCAAGCTCCACCTCCCGGGTTTACGCCATTCTCCTGCCTCAGCCTCCCGAGTAGCTGGGACTACAGGCGCCCGCCACCTCGCCCGGCTAAGTTTTCGTATTTTTTTTTAGTAGAGACGGGGTTTCACCGTGTCAGCCAGGATGGTCTCGATCTCCTGACCTCATGATCCGCCCGTCTCGGCCTCCCAAAGTGCTGGGATTACAGGCTTGAGCCACCGCGCCCGGCCTGTTTTTTTTTTTTTTGAGACGGAGTCTGGTTCTGTCGCCCAGGCTGGAGTGCAGTGGCACGATCTTGGCTCACTGCAAGCTCCGCCTCCCGGGTTCACGCCATTCTCCTGCCTCAGCCTCCTGAGTAGCTGGGACTACAGGCCACCGCACCCGGCTAATTTTTTGTATTTTTTAGTAGAGACAGGGTTTCACTATGTTAGCCAGGATGGTCTCGATCTCCTGATCTCGTGATCTGCCCGCCTCGGCCTCCCAAAGTGCTGGGATTACAGGCGTGAGCCACCATGCCTGGCTAATTTTGTATTTTTAGTAGAGATGGGGTTTCTCCATGTTGGTCAGGCTGGTCTCGAACTCCCGACCTCAGGTGATCCACCTACCATGGCCTCCCAAAGTGCTGGGATTACAAGCCACCACGCCCAGGCTCTTTGTTCCTTCTTTACTCCCACTGCTTCGCTTGGACTACAAAAAGAAGGAAAGAAAAAAATCAATGTGTATTAGTCAAGGTTCTCCAGAAAACAGAAGCAAAGATAGAAATATACATACATACATACAGATAGAGACAAAGATAGATGAATGGATAAATACAAACATATATACAGATAGACACATAGGTAGACACATGATAGGCAGGTAGGTAGGTAGGTAGATAATAGATTGATTATGGGAAATCACTCGCATGATTGTGGAAGCCAAGAAGTTCCACAGTGTGCTGTCTGCAAACTGGGGAATGAGGGAAGTGGTGATCTAATTCATTCTGGGTTCAAAGGCCTGAATCAGGGAAGCCAATAGTGTAACTCACTAAGGCCAGAGGCCTGAGAAACTGTAAAGTCCCAGAGTCTGAAGGCCTGAGAACCTGGAATTCTGATGTCCAAGGGCAAGAGAAGACAGATGTCCCGTTCCAGAAGAGTGAATTCACCATTCCTCTGCCTTTTGTTCTATATGTGCCTAAACAAGTTGGCTGGTGTCTGATATGGTTTGGCTGTGTCCCCACCCAAATCTCATCTTGAATTGTAGTTCCCATAATCCCCACATGTTCTGGGAGGGACCATATGGAGATAACTGAATCATGGGGGTGGTTCCCCAGTCCTGTTCTCATCATAGTGAGTTAGTTCTCATGAGATCTGATGGTTTTATAAGGGGCTTCTCCCTTCGCTGGACTCTCATTCTTCTGTTGCTGCCACGTGAAGAAGGATGTGTTTGCTTCCCCTTCCCCATAATGGTAAGTTTCCTGAGGCCTCCCCAGCAATGCTGAACTGTGAGTCAATTAAACTTCTTTGTAAATTACCCAGTCTCAGGTATGTCTTAATTAGCAGTGTAAGAACGGATTAATACAGTGTCTGCCCACATTGCATAAGGACAGATCTTCCTCATTCGGTCCAGTGATTCAGATGCCAACCTCCAGAAACACCCTCACAGACACACCCAGAAATAACACTTTCCCAGCTCTCTGGATATCCCTTAACCCGGTCAAGTTGACAGCTAAAATCAACCATTAAATAATGAAACCAAAAGTTGAAAAAAAAATCAACAGAATGGCCAAATCTTTAGCTAAACTAACCAAAAAAAAAACAAAAAACCTCAGATTACTAAAATCAGAAGTGAAAGGACAAACATTGGATGATTCCACTTCTATCACTCCACTCTATCTAGAATAAGCAAATTTATGAAGACAGAAAGTAGAATAAAGGTTACCAGGAGCTGGGGGTGGAGGAAGCAGAGCGTTATTGCTTAATGGGTAGAGAGCTTCGTTTAGGATGGTGGAAAAAGTACTGGTTACACAATTAAATACTGTGAATGTGTTTAATGCCACTGAATTGTACACTTAAAATGGTAAAAATGGTAAATTTTATCTGATGTATATTTTACCACACTCATAATTTTAAAAAATTACAGTCTGTCTTGCTTAGTGACTCTCTGCCTTGCTGGCTTTGAAGAAACAAGCTGCCCTGTCATGAGCGGCCTATGGAGTGAGCCACGTGGCAAGGAAGTGGGGGCAGCCTCCAGCCTCTAAAAGCCAGTGAGAAGCTGAAGCCCTCAGTCTGCAGTCCTGCAAGGAACTGAATGCTAGCAACACCCATGTGAGCTTAGAAGCAGATCCTTCCCCAGGTGAGCCTCAGAGGAGACTGGAGCCCTTGCTGACCCCTTGATTAAAGTTCTGTGAGACCCTGAATTGGAAGACCCAGCTTAGCCATGCTGGGATTCCTGGCTCACAGAAACTGAGGTGATAAATCTGGGCTGGTGTTTTGTTTTGTTTTTGATATGGAGTCTCGCTCTGTTGCCCAGGCTGGAGTGCAGTGGCACAATCTCGGTTCACTGCAACCTCCGCCTCCTGGGATCAAGTGATTCTCCTGACTCAGCCTCCCTAGTAGCTGGGGCTACAGGCACGTGCCACCATACCTGGCTAATTTTTTTTTGTATTTTTACTAGAGACGGGGTTTCACTGTGTTAGCCAGGATGGTCTCAATCTCCTGACCTTGTGATCCGCCTGCCTCAGCCTCTCAAAGTGCTGGGACTACAGGCGTGAGCCACCATGCCCAGCCATAGGCTATTTGTTGAATGACTAAATTTGTGGTAATACTGTTCTGCAGTAGGTAACTAATGCAAGCAGTATTGTACTGTACTATCAGGAAGTTTTCTTTTTCTTTGCTCAATAACATGTCTTGGAAAACTACTAATTTTTGTTTTTTTGTTTGGAGATGGAGTCTGCCTCTGTCGCCCAGGCTGGAGTGCAGTGGTGCGATCTCAGCTCACTGCAAGCTCTGCCTCTCGGGTTCACGCCATTCTCCTGCCTCAGCCTCCTGAGTAGCTGGGATAACAGGCGCCTACCACCACACCTGGCTAATTTTTGTATTTTTAGTAGAAACGGAGTTTTGCCATGTTAGCTAGGCTGGTCTTGAACTCCTGACCTCAGGTGATCCGCCCGCCTCGGCCTCCCAAAGTGCTGGGATTATAGGCATGAGCCACTGCACCCGGCTGAAAACTACTAATTCTATTACGTGGAGCTCTAGCTCATTCCTCTGAACTGTTGTTCGGTACTTTGTATTAGCACCATTGAAGATGATTTAGAGCTTTAAAATGTTAATGTTTTGCCATCACAAATAATGGGGCCCATGATGTTCTCCTTAGTGCCTCCATGTGTGCTTCCGTAAGGCAGAAACCAAGATGTGTGATTGCATCTTTAGTCTTTTTGTTTTGTTTTTAATTGAGACGGAGTCTTGTTCTGGCACCCAGGCTGGAGTGCAGTGGTGTGATCTCGGCTCACTGCAAGCTCCACCTCCCGGATTCAAGTGATTCTTGTGCCTCAGCCTCTAGAGTAGCTGGGACTACAGATGCCTGCCACCATGCCCAGCTAATTTTTTGTGTGTTTTTAGTAGAGAGAGATTTCACCATGTTGGATAGGCTGGTCTCAAACTCCTGACCTCAGGTGATCCACCCACCTCAGCCTGCCAAAGTGCTGGGATTACAGGCGTGAGCCACTGCGCCTGGCTGCATCTTTAGTTTTAATGCTACTGCCAATTGCCCTGCAGAGTGAAGCTCCCAAGTGGGGCCTTAGAGTGCCATTTTTCCTGTCCCCGTTGACTGCCTGTCACTGTCACTATCTGATTTCCCCACTGTAACTCCTGGAAGGCAGGAAGCATTTCCTTTGCATCTCTGTGTCCCAGACTCATCCCAGGGCCTGGCCTAGATCCCAAGCTATGCACATCCTTCCTTCTCTGTCCACATCCTCCCCTTTTTTTTGAGACAGGGTCTTCTCTGTCACCCAGGCTAAAGTGCAGTGGTAGGATCATAGCTCATTGCAGCCTCAGCCTGCTGGGCTCAAGCCATCCTCCTGCCTTATCCTTCTGAGGCACTGGGACTACAGGCGTGTGCCACCATGTCTGGCTAGTTTTTATTTTTTGTAGGGATAGGGTCTTGCTATGTTGCCCAGGCTGGTCTTGAATTCCTGGACTCGCGCCATCCTCTGTCTTGCCTCCAAAGTGCTAGGATTACAGGCCGAGCCACTGTGCCTATCCACAACCCTTTCTGAACAGCTGGGCTGTGACAGCCCACTAGGAACAGCCTTGTGGCTACAGTGGACTGGATCACAGAGGACCCTGGGCATTGGACAGGCAGCTTAAATGGGCCACCGTTGGAGCCAAGGTTACAGTCAGAGCCCCTTGGGGAAAGCAGAGCCTAAGAGCTTTGGGAGGTAGGTCGTCTGCGGAGAGGAGAACAGAGATGTGCAGAGGGAAGGAGAGGAGCGAAGCACGGCCCCCGGGAGGCCCGGCTCTCATTCTGTCTTTGCAGCAAATCCCCCCATCTTGGGATGGCCTGAGGTTTCTGTTCCTTATAGCCAAAGGCTCCCTGAGACAAAGAGCTGCTCCGTGTTTGTGGCCTTGTTCTCTGAACCTCTCGGATGCTGAGTTGGGGGTCTCCCAGAGATTCAGGAGAAAGGCCAGAGGCTGGGGTGGAGTCTTCCTTCTTCATGCATTTCCATGTATAGGGCCCCGGGAATCTCATGTGCTGGGCCTACCCGCTTGGCGCCACCCCTGTTCTCTCTGCTGACCCGATGTCTTCGTGCCTGCTGCCCTCCTGCTGTGTCCTGTTGAGCGGGCATCTCCACAGTCAGCAAAGTGGGACCAGGCCCCTGCCGTGGGCCCTGGCTCATAAAACACAGTGAGTTTTTCACTCTGAAGACCGGATTGCCCAGCGGGGCTCATCTTGTGCTTTAAGTCCATTCATTGTGTGCCCGGAGCGTGCAGCACTGGTGAAGTCGGGGTTCAGAAGTCAGGTGGACTGGACCCACCCCTTATCTTGTGTGTGATCTTGGGCAAGTCACTTACCTTCCCTGTTCTCTATTTCCTCATCTGAAAGTGGGCGTAAAAATGGTTCCCACTACGTGGGGAGGCGGTGAAACCCTCTACGTGTCCTGTGGGGACCTTCCCTGAGCTTCAGACTCACACCCAGTGTCTGCCTGGGATCCAGTAGGCATCTCTGCCTTCACAACCAACAGCAGAACTCTTGATTTCTGGCCCACTTTCTCCCCAAATCCTTCTACACCCCCTCATCAAGAGACAGTATAGGCCAGGCACGGTGGCTCACACCTGTAATCCCAGCACTTTGGGAGGCCGAGGCGGGCAGATCACTTGAGGTCGGGAGTTCGAGGCCAGCCTGACCAACATGGTGAAATCCTGTCTCTACTAAAAATACAAAAATTAAGGGGGCATGGTGGCGGGCGTCTGTGGTCCCAGCTACTCAGGAGGCTGAGGCAGGAGAATCGCTTGATCCCAGGAGGCAGAGGTTGCAGTGAGCCGAGATTATGACACTGCACTCCAGCCTGGGTGACAAAGTGAGACTCTGTCTCAAAAAAAAAAAAAAAAAAAAAGGCAGTATAGTCTAGTAGCAGAAGTGTAGAAGCCGGGGTCACCTACTAGCTGTGTGACATGTGTAATGGTGGGTAGGTTCATGAGTTCTCCAGGCTTTAGTTTCCCCTCTAAACTGGGGGTGATGATGCTAATGACATACTGTCTCACAGGGCTGTGGCGAGGATGAAATGAATTCACGTGTGAAGCACTGGGAATAAGGGTTCACTCTTTCCCTCCCCCTCAGAAATGATCCCGCCACCATTCCACTTTCTCAAACCAAAAATGTAGGGGTCACCCCGGCTCCTGCCGTGGGCATGCAGATTGTGCATAAGGAAGCAGTGCACGTCCTGCTGACTCAGCCTCCAAAGCGGTCCCCAGGGCCCTCGCTTTCTGTCCATTTGTGTGAACACACTCTGGTCCAAGCCAGTCTCCTCGCCCCATGGATGACTGAGCCAGCCAGGCCCCTCTGTCTGCAGCCATAGTGACCATGTACTCATGAGATCTAAGGTGAAACTCTTCCTCCCGTCCTCCCTCCCTTCCATTCACTTTTTAACTTCTCAGGTTTTTTTGAGACAGAGTCTCACTCTGTCACCCAGGCTGGAGTGCAGCTGTGCGATCTCGGCTCACTGCAACCTCCGCCTCCTGGGTTCAAGAAATTCTCCTGCCTCAGCCTCCCGAGGAGCTGGCATTACAGGCACCTACCTGCCACCACACCCAGCTAATTTTTGTATTTTTAGTAGAGATGGGGTTTTGCCACGTTGGCCAGGCTGATCTCGAACTCCTGACCTCAAATGATCCACCCACCTCGGCCTCCCAAAGTGCTGGGATGACAGCAAGAGCCACCATGCCCGGCCTCTTTTAACTTTTGATGATGGAAATGTCTAAACACACACAAACATGGAGAGAGTGGGAAACAGACCCCCCACTTCCATGAACCCATCAGCCATGCTGGATGGACGGCAGCCACCTGTGTCTTGTGGCACGATTCTCTCGCCCCCCTCTCCTGGTGCGGAAGCATTTTAAAGCACATCTCAGACAGCCTATGACTTCAGCCTCAAGCAACAGAATAATCTTTTTTTTTTTTTTTTTTTTTTTTTTTGAGACGGAGTCTCGCTCTGTCGCCCAGGCTGGAGTGCAGTGGCCGGATCTCAGCTCACGGCAAGCTCCGCCTCCCGGGTTCACGCCATTCTCCCGCCTCAGCCTCCCGAGTAGCTGGGACCACAGGCGCCCACCACCTCGCCCGGCTAATTTTTTGTATTTTTTAGTAGAGACGGGGTTTCACCCTGTTAGCCAGGATGGTCTCGATCTCCTGACCTCGTGATCAGCCCGTCTCGGCCTCCCAAAGTGCTGGGATTACAGGCTTGAGCCACCGCGCCCGGCCCAGAATAATCTTTTAAACTCTGAACCGGATAACGTGACTCCCTGCGCATTCCTGGGCTCTCCCGCTCCTCCCCCGCCGCTGTCCCCTGGGCCTGGCCTGTCTCTTCCACTCTCCCTGGGGCCCTTCTCTCCTCACACTTGTGGCCTTGGATCTGACCTGGGGGCTCTGCGTTGCTGGCCTCTCTGCCTGGATCTTGCATTTCCCTGATTTTTCATCTGTGTTTTTACTTCAAATGTTTGGATTTTGTTTCCTGCTCGCAGTGGGAGGCCATCGGAGAGAGCCGTGCAGGGGAGTGTTAGGAGCTGAGTTGTGTTTTTAAAATCCCTTCGGCCTGCTGTGTGGAGGATGAGTAGGGCTGGGGCGGGGAGCAAGAAGACCATCACAGAATTCAACAGCAGTCGCACAGAGTCCATGTTCTAAAGTACGGGCTCATGTCAGCCACTGCACTGGATCTTGAAGCAAAGCTGTAGATATGGAAATGGTGGCTGAGTGTGGTCGTGGCTTGTCCCAGCTGACCAAACTGGTGGGTTCTGGGGCCGAGGCCCCGGGGGCTGTCTGTGAGTTCATTGCATTCTCCCTGAACTCATGGATTCCTTCTGGTTGGAGACAGTTACAGGCACAAATGACCTAATGCCACCTAGAACAATTCGTCCCACAGTGGGAGCCGAGCCCCCCGGCCTGGAACAATCGAGGAGGGCCAGAGTTCTCTGGTGTGGGGTAACAGCAAGACTCCCTGGTGTCAGGGGAGCAGGCTAAGGGGTTTCTACCTGCAAACATGGAGTGGCAGGCGCAGGGGGCCGGAGGCTGGGATGGTGTCTCTGGCCAAGGCCAGCACCAACGCTGGTGAAAAAGGCTGGGAGGGGCGGGGTGCAGTGGCTCACACCTGTAATCCCAGCATTTTTGGAGGCTGAGGCGGGCAAATTACCTTGAGATCAGGAATTCCAGACCAGTCTGGCCAACATGGTGAAACCCCGTCTCTACTAAAATACAAAAACTTAGCTGGGCGTGGTGGTGGGCGCCTGTAATCCCAGCTACTCAGGAGGCTGAGAATCGCTTTAAACCCTCGAGGCAGAGGTTGCAGTGAGCCGAGATGGCACCATTGCACTCCAGCCTGGGCAACAAGAATGAAACTCTGTCTTAAAATACAAAAAACAAAAAACAAGAAGGCTGGGAGGGAGCCTTGCCCGCCAGGGGGCGCCCTTGGACTTCCTCTATCAAGAGATGCAGCTCTGCCCCCTGGAGAAACTGGCTGGCTCGGGGCCATGCCCTGTTGTCCCACAGCTTTGGAGGAGCCTCTGCTCCCCGCGGCCATGGTGTGCTCCTGAGCCACGCTCAACAGTTGCAGACAGAGCAGGCAGACCCATTGTGAATGCTGTGCTGCCACTTGCTTGGTGGATGACCTTGGCCAAGCAACTTGGCCTTTCTGTGCCTCAGTTTCCTCACTGTGAAGGGAAGAGAGCTCCTTTTGGGGCCAAGTCCCGAATCGGACTCTCACTTCTGTTTGGCCTACTGGCATCTTCTGTGTGGACTCTCACCCATCAGTTAGGGGCTTTGTACCTCCTGTGTGTCGGTGCTGCACTAGGCCCCACATGAGCCACTGCCCCTGCTGCAGGAGCAGAAAGCCTGATGGGGGTGCTCTGAGCTCTCTGAGCACCTCTCACCTTCATTGTGTTCCTCACAAGGCGGGTCTCACCCACTGCACTGGGGGCTCCTGGGCCACGTCATCTCTGAATCCCCAGTGGGTTGGCAAACAGTGGGTGCTCACTAGGCGCCTGATAAACTGAGTTGAATGGGACTTTGTGTAGGCCAGGATGGCACCTGGCTTACCTAGCAGCCTGGTGTCCTCCAAGGCAGGGAGGAGACAGCCTGGGGCCTCTGGATTTGGGCCGGTCTGCGATGGGGGCGCCTCAAGCTCTGCTTGGCTGGGGCCTACCACAGGGAGCTGCACTGGGCCCGCAGTGCTGGGCAGAGGAGCCTGGAGCTTTGGGCAGGGACAGGTGTGGTCAGATTTGTGTTTTGAGGGGTCCCTTGCTGCAGGGTGGAGGACGGATGAGCCAGGCTGTCTGGGAGCAGAGTGGGCAGGCAGTTGGTGGTAGGGTCCAAGGACAGGCAGTAGCTGGGGTCAGGACATGGGGAGCAGCCGGAGTACTGGAACCTTTAGGATGGCCAGTTGGACTCAGGAGGAAGCACAGGTTTCTAAATCTGTTAGCCCACGTGGGGATGCTATTAAGTACAAGGAGGAACCCTGGGGCCATACACTCTCCTGGGGGCTGATGCTGAGCTCGGCCTTGGATGCTGAGTTTGAGGCACCTGTGGTCCAGGAGGAACGCCATCCAAGAGAGAACAATGGCAGGGGGTTTGGAATAGGACCCCCAAGGATGGAGGGGGAAGAGTGTGACCAACGCTCTCAGAGGATAAAAGAATTCGGAGGCCGGGTGCGGTGGCTCATGCCTGGAATCCCACGGGAGGCCAAGGAGAGTGGATCACTTGAGATCAGGAGTTTGAGAGCAGCCTGGCCAACATGGCAAATCCTCTCTACTAAAAATACAAAAATTAGCCAGGCATGGTGGCGTGCGCCTGTAATTCCAGCTACGTGGAAGGCTGAAGCAGGAAAGCTGTTTGAATCTGAGAGGTGGAGGCTGTACCAAGCTGAGATTGTGTCACTGCACTCCAGCCTGGGTGACAGAGCGAGATTCTGTCAAAAAAAAAATATTGGGGGCACTGGCTGGGGTAGGAGGACTGGCTGATCCCTGTGGTCTATCCCCTGGATGTAGGGGTGCCAGGCAGAGGCCCTTAGTCACAAGCTGAAGGCCAGCACTGCAGGTTACTCCTCATCCTATCTCCCCAGAAAGGAACAAGGTGCCCACAGTCTATGAGAACACCCCCCGAGCCACAGCTCACACAGGTCCAGGGTTCTGGCTCTCCCAGGGGAGGCTCAGTGAGCCAGGGTCGAGAGCTGACGCTTAGCAGGCTGGTCCTGGCCTGGGCCACTGGGGTGAAGTCAGGCAGAGGAAAGGGCGTCCTCCACAGCTCGGATTATCTGTGGTGGGCAGAGCTGCCCATTCCAGGCAGCAGGTGTCTTGTCAGATTCAAGGACAATGCTGCGAGCTGGCCTAGAGCTCAGGATGGCAAGGGAGACAAGCCAGGTGCTGGAACCAGCCACCTTCCCAACCAGGGCCAGTGCCTGTAATCAAGCATGCAGATGCAACTCTGACATGTGATGGCCAGGAAAGGCGCAGGCTCTGGAGTGTGGCTGTCAGTCCAGAAGGCCTGACTCAGGCAGTGGAGGCTGGGAGAGGGGAAGGGGCCAGCAGGACGCGATAGTGAGAGAGAAAAGGCTGGGGAAGCCAGGCTGCAGAGAGGGAGAAGACAGGAGGGAAGGACCGGGGGCAGTTTCTGACCTGTTCTCCCCACTCCGTATTTCTCCAGCCTCGGCTTTGAAGTTATTTCAAATGGTTTGGGAGTTACTGTCTTAGCCTTTTATCACAGGCCTTTTGACATCCTTTTTGGAGGAGGTGAATTTAAATAAGAAGCTGGACACCCAAACCTAGCCCAGGGAGATCTCGGTGAGGGGGAGAGTGGAGATTTCGGACAAAGATCAGCTCCGCCTCAGCGCCAGGTGGTTGAGAAGCCACAGCCAACTCCACAGCCATTTTTGGGTGGGGCCCCATGCCGCCATGTTTAGAGCAGATGCTGCTCTGTCTCTCCCCATTTCCCAGAGGAAGAAGCCGAGCTCCAGAACATTCCATAGCTTGCTCCAGGTCTCAGCAGCTGCAGATCTGGCCTGAGAACATGGCCTTACAAGATGCCGTGGCTATGTGTGGCCCATCAGCTCTTGCTGCCCTGGGCAGGTGGGCAGATGAAGGACCAAAGGCCAAGCTCAGGCTGGGCAGGTGGTAGAGGAACCTAGTTAGACAAAGAGCTGGGACTCTAGGACCAGGGCTCAATCCTGACTCTGGGCCTCTGGGGGTGACTCTGCTGTGCCTCAGTGGCCCCATCTTCAAAATGGAGATTGTGATGATCTCCTGGGGCTGAGGCAATGCAGTGATCACACATGTGCGGCAGGTCACACACATGCAACGGGTACACTCACGCAGGTCACACACAGCGGGTTGCACACACGCAATGGGTACACTCACGCAGCGGGTCACACACAGCGGGTTACACACACACAGCAGGTCACACTCACACAGCACAGGGACAGGGCAGGAATATAACAAGCCCAGAGCAAGTGCTGGCTGGCTGTTCAGGATGGGAGCTGGAATCCGGAGGAATTGGTCTGACAAGGAGCAGGTTCTGGGGTCGAATCCCAGGCCTGGCCCTGGGGTCCTGGGGCAAGGGACCTGGGCTATTCAGAACTAGCAATAATGACCCCACCTCATGAGCAGGGTGGGATCAGATTCTGTTCTGCGCTGGTTCAGGCCGAGCTGACCACACCATGGGGGTGATGTGCTGAATTTAGCTCCTTCACCCCTAAAGCTGGCTCCAGGAGGCTCACTGAACAGGTCAGAAAAAGGATTCAAGATGCTGGCTGTGGCCTCTTCTGGGGCCCAGGAGCCTCCCAGCAAGCACCAGAGCGGGCGTGGGCACCAGGGAGAAGCCCGAGGCAGTGGTAACGACAGTCAACCTTCAAGGTGTGGAGCGATGTTGCACATCCACAAAACCAAACCCTGCTACGCGCATGGCAGAAAGGCAGGCGCCCCGAGGAGCAGGATGCACCCACACGACTGTGGAGCAGTCAGTACTTTAATTCAGGTCAGGCTCCGACACCTGGGGGCACAGGGCCCTGCCCGCCCCACCCTGAGGTGGAACCCCCAGCTGCTCCTGGGCACAGCATCGTTTACAAAAATAAATATGAAAAAAGCAGCAACTCTTTAGTGATCATGGAATTAATCTGACAGCAATTAAATGTGTTTAAGCATCTGGCATCTATCCTAAATTGCACCAAAGGAATTTGGAAGCACTTGGTTTGGTCTCAAAGGCAAAAGGAAAGGACAAGGAAGGGGCTCGGCCTCCCGCCGGGCCCCACCCCTCACATTTCTGAGTCCGCATACATCCCATTGATTAAGTAGTCCACCTGGGTGTAGTCCTTCTTCTTATAGCTCTCATAGGCCTGCAGGGCAAACAAAACCAAGACTGTGATGAAAAGGGTCACCCCGAGTAACAGCACCACCAGGAGGATAGTTTTGTCCACCACGGCCTGGGTGAGGGGCGCGGTGGTGACCACCAGGTACTGGCCTTGGGTGCTGGGCTGGCACGAGTCCGTGGCTAGCATCTTAGGGCCCCCTGAGCTCCTGGGTGTTGGCCCAGTGGAATCAGTACCTGGCATGACCTCAGTCGCTACCTGCTCCGGTGCCTGGGGTGTGCCTGGCCCAGCGGCCCTCTGGGTGTATGGCGTGGGGCTTCGCTGTGTCGTGGGGGACGTGGCCTCCACCTCAGGGATTGGGCTGGTGTGAGGCACTGGCACTGGGCTGGCAGTTGGCTCCTGGGCTTGTGCCTTGGTGGTGGTCACCACTGTGAGGGTGGGGGTGGGCTCTGGGGTTGTGTTAACCACAGGCTGGTCCACTGACACCTGACTAATGGGACCTTGTGCTTGGGGACGCGTAGGGGCTGCAGGGCTTGCCGTGGTGTCACCAGGCATGTGCTTGGAAGGACTTCGCCGAGTGCTCATGGGGCTGCTCGTGTTTGTTGTGGTCGCCACAGTCTGAGCATGTGTGGCCAACGTGGCCGGGGTTGCTGTTCTTGGCACCGTGCTGCTATTTGGCATTTGTGCGAGGGCTGTGCTGAGAGATGGATGCCCAGTGGCGGTAGTGGATGGGGTCCACCCTGTGGATGTAGGCGTGGCGGGTGCGAGTGTCGTAGGAGCACTGGAGGCCGCAGTCGTGGGAGCGCTGGAGGCTGCAGTCGTACTGGAGGCTGCAGTCGTGGGAGCATTGGAGGCCGCACCATCAGCTGCACCTCCTGAAGTTGCTGGTTCACTCACATCTGTCCTGCTTGTGTCCTCTGTTGTGACTTCCGTAGAGTGGAGGTGGGCAGCCGAAGTCCCTTTGGTCAACGTGACAGGAGAAGTTGCTGCCATTGTTATATCCTCAGACGTTTTATTATCAACTGTTTCCACAGATGCATTCCTCTTGACTAATCCATTCCACATTTTGTTAGGGACAAAGTTGCCTTAAAGTTAGAAAAAGGAGAGAAAGAGAGACAATCATGTTCAATCCTGCTCAGGGAGATTGCTCAGGGATTGGCCTCCACCCAGCCCTGTGGGGCCCCCTCCTCAGCCCCGCCAGAGTCAGGGGAGGTGATGTGCAAACATGCTTCCTTCCCATCTCTCTTCCCACTGTTGCCATGCAGCTCATTGAAAAAGCCCTTGTCAATCTGATTTTAAAACTCCTTTGCCCTCTATGAACACCCCTGCCCACTGAAGCCTTCAGACTTTCACTATTTGATCCAGTTCCCAAAACATCAGAGTAAAAGTCTCACACAACAGGTGTGATTCACCATTAAAAGCCCACTGAACACACACCCAGGTTTACAAAGCAGATAAACTGCACAGATATTCACATCACGAAAGAACGCTTGGCTTTGTGAAAGCATTCGCTGCAGGAATTCTTCTGAATGGCACAGAGTGGGAACGCAGCGAAAGATCTGATGTATGAAGGAACCAACTCCCCAGTGAAAATTCAATTTAGAGATGACATCAAATCTTGCAGGCCAAGCAAGCAAACCTTTCAGGGCTCAGCTGCCTGGTCCTGCTGGGGACTCTTTGCCCACCATGGCCCTGGAGAAGGAAGGTTGGCCTGACAACCCTTCCCTGCCCGGCACCTGGGAGGGCTGGGGTTCCTGATGCATTGGCCTGGGTTTGCAGACGCTGCTTTCCTGGGTTCAGCATGCTTTGTGGCCTCTGTGGGCCCATCCACCAGTCACACAGCTTTCTCACTTACGTGGATCATTGGATGCCGCATGGCTTTCCGATAAGGACAAGGAAAAAATCCAAATGAGCACAAGAGCTGTCCACATCTTGCGGGTGAGCTGGGAGCAAGGCTGTGCGATCCCTGAGGCTCCCAGCCAGCCAGCTCCTCAGGCTGCTAATGGTTCTCTCCTGCTTGGCCAAGGGATCTGTGGTCAAGAAAGCACGCTGGTCAGAAGGCGTCTGGCCAGCAACGCACAGCCTTGCCTGAGAGCATCTGCTGTGGAGGGCTCTGGCAGGGTCCAAGGTGCAGACTGAGCCAAGTGCTGAGACCAGGGCCTGGTGCCCAGAAAGACCTCAGCCATGGTGTAGTAACGATCTGCCCTGTGCTTTGCATCTGATCACTTCTTGACCCGATTTCACTATGAATCTCAACCTGAAAAAGTTCCCATTCTCCCATCCTAGAGTTCAGAGTTTAAAGGAGCAGGAGAGAGGACTAAGACTTGGCCGTGTTCATAGGGTGAAGGCCTTCAATTCACCAAGACTGGTCGTCTTCCTCCTCAGCTTCTCCCATGGTCTGCAGAGTACAAATCAAGCCTAACGCACCCCATGTGCACCCTGTGACAGGTGACTGTGCCTTTCACATGGGAGATACTACTTAGTCATCTATCCATCCATCCATTCACCCATCCACCTGCCTGCCCACCCACCCATCCATCCATCCACCCACTACTCTATCCATCTACTCATCTGTCCATCCATCCACCCATCCACCCATCCATCCATCCACCCACCCACCCACCCATCCATTCATCCATCCACCCACTCATCCATCCATCCATCCACTATTCTATCCATCTACTCATCTGTCCATCCATAAGTCCATCCATCCATCCACCTATGCATCTGTCCATCTACCCACTCATCCATCCACCCACCCACCATTATATCCATCTACTCATCTGTCCATCCATTCATCCATCCACTCACCCACTCATCCATCCACCCATCCATCCACCCAACCATCCACCCATCCATCCATCCATCCATCCATCCATCCACCCACCCACCCACCCATCCATCCCCCTACTCATCCATCCATCCATCCACTATTTTATCTATCTACTCATCTGTCCATCCATGTCTGTCCATCCATCCATCCATCCACCCACCCACCCACCCATCCATCTACCTACTCATCCATCCATCCATCCACTGTTTTATCTATCTATTCATCTGTCCATCCATATGTCTGTCTATCCATCCATTCATCCACCCACCCACTATATCCTATCTACTCATCTGTCCATCCATCCACCTACTCATCCATCCATCCATCCACTATTCTATCCATCTACTTATCTGTCCATCCATAAGTCCATCCATCCATCCATTCATCCACCCACTCATCCATCCATCCATCCACTCACTATTCTATCCATCTACTCGGCTGTCCATCCATAAGTCCATCCATCCATCCACCCACCCACCTATCCATCCATCCATCCACCCATCCACCCACGCACGCACCCATCCATCCATCCATCCACCCACGCACCCACCCATCTATTCATCCATCCACCCACCCATCCAGTATTCTATCCATCTACTCATATGTCTGTCCATCCATCCATCCATCCACCCACTCATCCACCCATCCACCCACCCACTATATCCTATCTACTCATCTGTCCATCCCCCCACTATTCTATCCATCTACTCATCTGTCCATCCATA
This sequence comes from Theropithecus gelada, assembly GCF_003255815.1. Classification (NCBI taxonomy): domain Eukaryota; kingdom Metazoa; phylum Chordata; class Mammalia; order Primates; family Cercopithecidae; genus Theropithecus; species Theropithecus gelada. The sequence continues at coordinate 6,665,802 of NC_037682.1, read as the reverse complement.
AGTCCATCCATCCATCCATCCATCCACCCATCCATCCACCCACCCACCCATCTGTCCAGCCACCCATTCATCCAGCCACCCAGCCACCCATCCATCCACCCACTCATGCATCCATACATCCACCCACTATTCCATCCATTTACTCATCTGTCCATCCATAAGTCCATCCATCCATCCACCCACTATTCTATCCATCTACTCATCGGTCCATCCATAAGTTCATTTATCCATCCATCCATCCACCCACCCACCCACCCATCCATCTATCCACTATTCATCTACTCATCTGTCCATCCATCCATCTATCCATCCATCCACTTTTCCATCCATCTACTCATCTGTCCATCTACCCACCCACCCATCCATCCATCCACCCATCCACTCACCCATCCATCCACCTATCCACCCACCCGTCCGTCCACCCATCCACCCACCCGTCCGTCCACCCATCCACCCACCCGTCTGTCCATCCACCCACCCACCCATCCACCCATCCATCCACCCATCTACCCACCCATCCTTTCATCCAATATTTACTGAGTGCTTACTCATGTGCCAGGCAGTACACTTAAGACAAAAAGGTGAAAAACACAAAACCTCTTCAGGGACCTACAGTCCATGGGAGACACAGAAAAAGAGGTCATTGCAGGCTGGCACAAGCATTGTGCAGGGTGTGACTCAGTGCTGGGAAGCAGGGAGGAGACAGCATGTGGGCAGGCCTTGAAGAGTGAGGGAGGCTGTTCCTCTGGGCAGAAGCCCCAAGGATGACTGGGCCCCAGAGGACACAGTTCAGCCAGTGGTGGTGTGGTTGGCATGCCAAGGAAGGTTTCCTGGGAAAGCGACGCCTGGGCTGCATTCTGAAAGCTGGGTGGGGGTGGGCAGGCAGGTGGAAAGGGAGCAGCAGATGACAACAGCAGGGTCAGAGGCAAGGGAGAGTGTGGTTAGATGGGGATTAGTCTGGAGAGCGCGAGGAGGCCCCAGGAGCCATGTGGCAGTTTAGATTTCACAGTAGGGGAATGGGAGTCCCTGCAGGGCCTTAGACAAGATCAGGAAGGTGCTTTTAGCAAGAGGGGAGGCAGGGGCAGCCAGTGAGGGGCAGCAATCCAGGCACCTGACACAGAGGCTGTCTCAATGAATGAAGGTGTGAGTGAATGAGTGACTTCCCCACTTCAGAGACTGCAGTGGTCCCCGCAGCCGGGCCAAGTCGCTGTAAAGCAAAGCCCTCTCCTTCATTCTAATGCTCCACAGAAGTGATGTGGAAGCTTTAGCACATTTTTATTTTTTTGAGATAGGTCTTGCTCTGCTGCCCAGGCTGGAGTGCAGTGGCACAATCGTACCTCACTACAGTTTTGACCTCCCAGGCTCAAATGATCCTGCTACCTCAGCTGGAGTCACAGGTGCACACCACCACACCTGGCTATTTTTGTGTGTGTGTGTGGAGATAGGGTTCTTTCTATGTTGCCCAGGGTGGTCTCCAGCTCCTCGGCTGAAGCAATCTTCCTGCCTTGGCCTCCAAAGTGTTGGGATTACAGGCATGAGCTACTGTGCCCGGCCCTTAACGTATTATAAAAAAGTTACTTGGTTTGGTTGATTTGTTTTGTTAGATAAAATAATGAAAACAATCACAAGAAAACCAGCACTTAGCAGCCCATAGCAAAGTGGGGCCCCAGCTGCATAGCTGTATGCGGACTGGGGCTTTGGGGTGCTGGGTGAGCTGCCCATTGGTCACTGAGGGATGAAGGCGCCACTGACTGCATGACTGGCAGGAGCAGCCTTTTAGCTCTTTCAGCATTCACTGTCGTTCCCTTGAGGAAGCTACTGCAGTAGGGGCAACAGACCATGCAAGGGGACTGGGAGACCAGCAGGACACACACAGGCCAACAGCACTGCCTGCGTTCCAATCCCAGCTCCCAAGCTCACTAACAAGTGATATGTGCAGCCACAGGACCTCTGAGCCTCGGTGAGCTGCGTGGGAGTGACGTGGGATCACGCGGACAAGGACCCAGCAGGGTACCTGGCTTAGCCAGCAGCCCACCCAAGAAGCACTTCCAGCTATGCAAAAGCAGCCACTGTGCAACAAGAAGCCCCTGGGTGGCTTTCTGCCTCCTGTAATCCACATGGACGGCTGTCAAGTTGCCCCGGGGCTGGAAAAAGCCCTTAGAGCACACACCCTTCTAGAAGGCTGGTGTATTCCATGAGAATTCCGGTCTCCTTCCGAGAGTCACTCACTTTTCCCTAGCTTCAAATGGTGCTTTCTCTCCAAAATGGTCTGTAAGGGCTCCTGATGTGTTAGGGGTTTAGAAAAATTACTTGGCCTTACAAACCACAGATCTAGAGTGCAAAAAGCATTCTTTGTTCTGACAGAAAAAAAGTGCGGCAGCGGGGGATGGGGAGAGAAGAAACTAACCAGTATCACGCTGGGCAGAACTGAAACTGGAAGGTTTCGGGCACAAAGAACTCACAATCCTCCATGGGCCAAGGCAGTGCAGCTGGGCTTTTGATAAATATGAGTATTTAAACGGCTCTCTCGGGTCAGTAGCATGTACCAAATGCCTTTAAAATGCTACCACCCCGGGCTCCAGATGTTCCCCAGGCCTGAGCCCAGGATTTGAAGTCCTCTGGGTGAGTTAAAGGCGAGATGATGTGGCAGGGGCTTCTTATGGGTGAAGAGGGTCTCGGCTCCTGAATGTACCCCAGCCCCAGGTCTTCTGCTGCCCCCTCACTACAAACCTCTAGGGCAGGGCTCAGCACACTTTCCCTATAGAAGACAGGACGGCAAATATTTGGGACTCTGTGGGCCATTCGGTCTATGTCTTAGCTACTCAATTCTGCCGTTCCGGTACAGAGGCAGCCCTGGAATAGATGTGAATGGTGGGCACGGTTGTGTCCCAATAAAACTTTATACAAACAGGCAGCAGGTGGGATTCGGCCACAGTTTGCTAGCCCCTGCCTTGGCACTTCAGCCAGCTTCAGGGACTGTGCTCCAGCTACAGCAGGGAAGATCAGACTCAATGTACTGAATGAACCTCCTCCTCCTCGTCCAGTTCCTTGCCTTGGAACAGACAAGGACCTTCTCCTTCCTGGGAGGGGACAGCCTCTCATCATCTTCTGCTAAAAGGCGCCCTCCAGCACCCTGGATCAGTGAGACACAGCCTCCCTGCAGCACAGAGGAGGCTTCTGTGAGTGCCCACAGCATCACCAAGGTCAGGGAGAACCTCTTGAGGTAACTTGCATTTCTATCACAAAGCCGAAGAGGGCTGCAGGGGATCGCGTGATCCCCATCCTGTCCATGGGCCACCACCCCAGCCCACTCAGAAGACAAGGCCTCCCTGTCAGGAGCAATGACTCATGCATGTAATCCCAGCACCCTGAGAGGCCGAGGCAGGTGGGTAGACTGAGCTCATGAGTTAGAGACCGCCTGGGCAACATGGTGAAACCCCATCTCTACAAAAAATACAGACAGTGGCCAGGCATGGTGGTGTGCATCTGTAGTCCCAGCTACTCCAGAGTCTAAGGTGGGAGGATGGCTTGAACCTAGGAGGCAGAGGTTGCAGTACGCCAAGATTGTACCACTGCTCTCCAGCCTGGAACACAGAACCAACCACTGCTCTCCAGCCTGGAACACAGAACCAAAACCTTGTCTCAAAAAAAAAAAAAAAAAAAGGAGGCAGGGCTTGTGACAGTTAAAGGCCACAGACTGGGCCTTCCTGGGTTACTATAAGGCTTGGCTGTCTTTCCTTTTCCCTTGACCCTCTGGTGACCCTGCAAAGCTCCCTCTGGGCTCACTGTCCCATCACCCAACAGGCAGGCCCAGCCTGCAGGGCCAGGACACTCACCAGAGGCCGCTGCTAAGGGCATGCTCCCAGCCTGGGCCATCTTCCTCCTTGGAGAGCTGCGGGCTTGGCACTGTGTCGCTGGGTGAGGTCTGGCTTTGCAGGGGGTGAAAGCCACGTGGTGGGGCACTCCCGGGCCATGCCATCCTTTGTGGCACATGTGAGACGAAGGCAGACTCTCCACTCTGGTAACAGATGCATCTAGAGTTTGAAAGAAAGTCCACATTCCTTAGGAAAAGCATGAGGGAAAATTCCAGTGAGGAGGGAGGCACAGAAAGCAGCATTCAACAGATCATTCATTCCACTGGGACAACAACATGGATCAAAGCTTTCAATTCAAAACCTCCGATGCGGGCTGGGCGCGGTGGCTCACGCCTGCAATCCCAGCACTTTGGGAGGCCGAGGCAGGTGGATCACGAGGTCAGCAGTTTCAGACCAGCCTGATCAACATGGTGAAACCCCATCTCCACTAAAAATACAAAAAAATTAGCTGGGCATGGTGGCGGGCACCTGTAATCCCAGCGACTTGGGAGGCTGAGGCAGGAGAATCACTTGAAACCAGAAGGCAGAGGTTGCAGTGAGCCGAGATCGCACCACTGCCTTCTAGCCTGGGCAATAAGAGCAAAACTCCGTCTCAAAAAAAAAAAAAAACTCCCGATGCAGCAACTTCTACTGCAGTTTCTTCTAAGGAAGCACTCAGACAGATGTCCAAAGATGATCTACAAAGATATTTCTCACAACATTATTTAGAAAGAGTAAAAAAGTGGAATAGTTCTGTCAAGTACGGCCCCATTCATATATAAAATACTATGGCAACTGTTAAAAATACACAACTCTACTTATTGACATGCGAAGATATATAGCACACATCAATAAACGAACAAGGCAGGTTACACAGCAGCGTGTGGACCATGATGCTATTTTTGTTAAAAAAGACACTTATTCAAGGGTCTGGAAAGATTTGCACTAGAATGTTAATGATTATCCCTGGAGAATGGATTCACCTGTGATTTTCATTCTCTACTTCATTTCTTTCTTTTTTTTTTTTTAACAAGCATGTATCACTTTTGGAAAACATTTCTGAAAACCTCCAGGGAAAGAAACCAGCATATTTTCTTCAAGTCCTTCAAGCTGCTAAGCAGAAAGGCACAGAGTTACCCACCTGATACAGTTTCACACACTGATTTCCATAATTCAGAGAGACTACATGATCTACGTACCAGGAGGGACATTTTCCTTGGAGCTAACCAAAACTTTAGAGGAATCCAGGAGTACAGCCATAATGCAAAGATGTTAACCGGCACAAATGTTTTTCTCATTGATGAATATTTAATGCGAACTCAGGAGATTACAGAAACAGCTCATCACCTCTTATCACGGGCAGGTTATCAGTAGGTGGTGATATCAAGGACCACCGTGGGCCTGCTCCCAATACAGATGCTCACGTGTGCACACACAGCCACACACACATGCACTTAGTCATACACGCTTGTGTGTGCACAGCTGCACGCGTGTCCATCTGCACATGTACACGTGCCACCACACGTGCACTCACATATGCACACACATACATGCAAAATCGCACACACATGCAAAATCGCACACACAAAGGTGATAGCACACACACGGAGCATGTCCACAAGGCTATCTCAGGACACTCCACGGGTTTCTCAGGAAACTTCTGCTGGATACCATCACCACTTATTCCCTCCCAGCCGGTGGGGCTGGTGGTCACTTCCACAGAAACAGGAATTGGCCACTGTGTAGTCAAGAACAGGCCTTTGTTGTCCTATGACTTCATCCCTCTGCTGTGGTCCTGCCTCTACTTTCCAACAGAATATTCTAAATGTCAAGATCCCATGCAGGGACCTGCGGTCATCTTTATAAGTTGACTCATGATGGACAAGCCATTAACAACATTTAAAATAACTGTTTCCCCTGCAAGGGCTTCAAGCCAAAATTAGGGTGTGGGTCTCGGGACCCCACCCAGTTATTCTCATTATTATCTGGTACAGGGAGACTGGGTAGATCAGGGTCTTAGACCATAATAGATGGGAAAAAAGAGACCCCAGGGGCAGGAGGGGAATGAGCAAGAGAGAATTAAGTTTGTATTAAGATGGAGACCAGGACGGACAGAAAGACGGAAGGTTAGGCTGCCACTGGGAGTTCCCTTGTTCAGGGGTCAGCTCCCCATAGGATCTACAAGGAAGGGTGCAACAGGATACCCCTTGGGCCAGGTGACACTCCATGAGAAAGGCACCCCCAGACTGTGCCCCTGGGCGTCAACCTCGCTAACCTTTTCTGGTGCGTGACCTTGAGATGGGCCTCCCAATGCATCTTGTCTGAATTCTTGTGTTCTCAACCTTGGCTTGTTACATGTAGGGCACTTCATGCAAGTTACACAAAACTGGACTCCAGGCATGGTGCTGCATGCCTGTAATCCCAGACACTCAGGAGGCTGAGGTGGGAGGATTGTAAGCCCAGAAGTTTGAGTTCAGCCTGGACAACATAGTGAGACCCCATCTCTTTAAAAAAAAAAAAAAAGGAAATAACTTAATTCTTTTTTTCTGGCATAGAGATGTTCCAAAGACCCAACACAAGTAATCCTGAAGCTTGGTAAAGGACTACAGCTGTTACCCTTACATTCTATCGGCTATTAAGACTCACTCAGCAGCAACACGGCCAAGTCCCCACACCAAGTTAGGCAAGTTACAGATACCAAGGAGTAGGAACTGCAAAAACAAATACAGGGCAAACTGCAGGTACCTAATCCTGACACGTCACCTGGCTGAACTTTGGTTGCAGAAGCCCAAGGAACACAGACTTATGGCTTTGTGTATATAGACATTGTCCTGTAGTCCAAAGGATGTGACTCTGTGGCAGATGGAAACCTGGAACATTGGATATTTATTATATTACATTAAATACGTTGCTTGCTTCCAGGTTCCTGGAAGTTTTGGTATCACAGCTAAATGCTAGGACCTAGTTTTTGCTAAGAACGTGGGTATCTCTGACGTTCCTTTGTCCATTAGGCAGATCCACTGTATAAATGGAAAAATTTGTATTTTAAATCTTTTCCTTGCTGACTTTATTGAACTGTTAGAGATTTTCCTGGGGCGAGGGATAACTGCAAGTTGTTTAAGTCAGATTTCTAAGCACGATGGTTATTTCTGGTGGCAAACCGTGCGTGTGGAGGCCGATTCCTCCTATCAGCCTAACGATTAAGTCAACATGCTAAGCAGTCACACGGGGGCTACTAAGTGACTCGTACGGGGGAAGCAGGCAGGGAGACAGATGGGCAGGGGAGGGAAGTTGGGGGGATGCACAACCTCCACCCAGGTAGAGAGAGCGTCTGGGAGATAGGTCTGGGTCACTCAACTCTAAGAGCAACACTTCTTGGGGTTCAGTCCCGTCCTGGGCTTGCCAGGGAAAGACCCCAGGGCAAATTCACCCCCGCTACGAGAATGTCCCCATTCTGCTCCCAAAATGGGACAAGCGGGCCTCTTCTCCAGTCTGGGACCCCCTTCAGCCCTCCTCCTTCTCCTCCTGCCTCTTGGGCCCCCAGCCATGCTCGGCTCCCAGTTGACTCCTTCCGTACCCGCACTGCTCAGCGTCTTGCACTCTGTGCGTGCCCCATCCGCGGCTCCTCCTGTCGCGTTCCTCCTGCCTCTCTCAGCCCCTCACTCTCCCCCTGCCCCTTGTGCCACCATCCAACCCTCCTCCTGCCCCCCCACCTCTGTCTCTCAGTCCCAAGCCGGTCAGGGAGCCCTGACAGCAGCTCCCCGGACGGCAGTGCGAGCCCCTTACCCGGGCGCAGCAGGCCCGCGGCGGCCCGGCGGCCCTAGGACAGTAGGAAGGAGCCCGCGGCCCGGCGCGGGGACGTGGCCGGCAGCGCAACCTAGGCAGCTCCGGGCAGCGCGCCCTGCTTGGGCCCCGCCCAAACGCCGGAAATGACGTCATGGAGGGCGTGGTCGGGGCGGGGGACGGCTGCGACGGGGCCTGTGGCGACCAGAGGCGAGCCGGAAGTAGGGGGGTTGTCTGCTCTCAGGCCCCGCCTCCCTGGGGCCGGCTCGGGCCATGTCTCGCGCGCTGCCAGAAGGAGCTATTTTGAGCAGGTCTGTGGCGGAAGTGGGTGTTCCCGGGGCTCGGCTGCCCAGCTGTGCCTGCTGCCGTCTTGGGGTCCCAGGGTGCCCGGGTTGGGCTGGGTGAGCTCAGAAGCACCTTGTCGGCGGCCCAGCCTGAAGAGGCGACCTCGAAACGCCTCGTGAGAGCTTTCACAGGCACACGCCCGTGGCGTTCCTCCGCTTACTCCCACGTTTCTTCAGCCCCTGGCGGGGCGCTAGGGTGCCCTGTAGTTAGAGTGGGGGTGGCAGCGAGCGTTTCTGTGCACCCGCAGCGTGCCACGCCCGTTCTAAGCACTTTGCCTACAGGGCCAGTGGCTTAACTGTGCAGTAGCACAGTGAAGAACTTCGCCCCATTTTACAGACGTGGAAACAGGCTCATCAAGTGCTCTGTAATTGTAAAACCTGGGATAAAAAGGAGCAAAACGCAGTGTAGAGGCAAGTGTGTGGGACTTGACTTTGGTTAGAAATAGGCTTTGCAGGCCGGGCTTGGTGGCTCTTGCCTGTAATCCTAGCGCTTTGGGAGGCCGAGACGGGCGGATTACCTGAGCTCAGAAGTTCGAGACTAGCCTGGGCAACATGATGAAACCCTGTGTCTACTAAAATACAAAAAATTAGCCGGGCGTGGCGGCGTACGCCTATAGCCCCAGCTACTCGGGAGGCTGAGGCAGGATAATTGCTTGAATCCGGAAGGAAGTGGAGGTTTCAGCTCACGAAGGAAGGAAGGAAGGAAGGAAAAAGAAATAGACTTTGCAAGTTAGTAGTTCTGTGACTGAATTCCAGTGTATGTAAGACCCTCAGGCATTCCTCCGGTCCAAACCAAAACCTGTCTACGAAGGATGATTTCACAGGAGCAAACCAAGACTTTATTTCCAGTTTTATAACCCGCCTTGGGGTCTTGGACTAGGAAGCTAACAGACACAGAAAGCTGAGATTGTGCAAAGACAGGATCAACCATCCACTCCGAGCTCTGGGAGCACCTGAAATGCGATTTGATGTCACCACCACCGTCCACAGTTCAGTCACAGTCCATGTGTGGAACTTAACCTGCACAGACGTGAGTTTGCTGAGACCCAAGGCCGGTTGGATCATGTGAAGATCAGATCCTTTTGCTATGTATTTGCTTTAATTTTTCTAACTAGTTCAGATCTAACATGAAGTACAGTATTGAGGCTCACTCCGAAACAAAATATTCAATCGGCAGCCAGATTTTAGTTCTATGCTCACGCCTGTAATCCCAGCATTTTGGGAGGTCAAGGCGGGTGGATCACCTGAAGTCAGGAGTTTGAGACCAGGCTGACCAATACGGTGAAACCCGTCTCTACTAAAAATATAAAAATTAGCCAGGCGTGGTGGTGTGGGCCTGTAGTCCCAGCTACTCGGGAGGCTGAGACAGGAGAATTGCCTGAACCTGGGAGGGGGTGGCTGCAGTGAGCCGAGATCGCACCACTGCACTCCAGCCTGGGCGACAGAGCGAGACTCCTTCTAAAAAAAAAAAAAAAAGACTGACTCTCTGTGTTTTCATTTCCTCTTTGGCAACATAGGGACAATTTTTGCTGCTGGGGCTGAAATTACAAAGATAAGACACAGCTCCTCCTTTTCTCTAGAGCAGCTGGGCAGCTGGCCCTCCATCTGCTGTGGTTTTTTTTTTTTGAGACAAGAATCTTGCTCTGTCACCCAGGCTGGAGTGTAGTGGTGCAATCTCGGCTCACTGCAAGCTCCGCCTCCCGGGTTCACGTCATTCTCCTGCCTCAGCCTCCCGAGTAGCTGGGACTACAGGCACCTGCCACCACTCCGGGCTAATTTTTTGTACTTTTTAGTAGAGACGGGGTTTCACCATGTTGGCCAGGATGGTCTTGATCTCCTGACCTCGTGATCTGCCCGCCTTGGCCTCCCAAAGTGCTGGGATTACAAATGTGAGCCACCGCACCTGGCCCATCTGCTTTCTTAAATAAAGTTCTATTGGAACAGAGTCATGCCTCTTCATTAGGTTTTGTCTAATACCTAATGGCTGCATAGGTGGCTGCTTTTTTGATAAAAGGACACAGTCGACTAGTTGTAGAGACTATATGGCCCACAAGTCCTAAAATATTTACTGCCTGGCCCTTTACAGAATATATCTGCTGATCTCCAGTCTAGAGTGTTACTGATGGGTTTCTGACAACAGAAATATCTGGCTGAGATGGTCCAACATACCAGGAAACCCATTCTCTCCTATGGGAAAGTCATATTCTCTGATAGCATCTTTGGGGTCACCTGAAACCTAGTGTCCATTGAAGGCACAGCTCTGGGAACTGCATAACTGTTCTGTGGAGTGTTAGGGCGGGTAAAGCCAGGCAGAGCAGCTGCTTCTGAGGGCTGTGGATAACATAGAGAACGTTACACTTACATCCTGTACCTTTTGTCTCCGGGCACTGATCATTTCAGGAGCTTTCTGTGCAGAAATAGCTGAATAAATTCGGAGCTTGGTCCTCTTTGTTGTTGAATTTACAATGTTATTTGAATGTAAGACCTTGCTAGATACGACATTTGAAAGTTAGGGCTCTGGAATGACACTGCCTGGCTTCAGATCCTGGCTCCTTCATTTTTTTGCTGAATGACAACAAACAAGAGGCTTAGGCTCTGTGCCTCAGTTTCGTCGTCATAGTCAATTCTGGTATTGGCAGCAGTTATGTTGAATAAAGGCACCCAGTACATGGATTTGGCAAATACTGCTCCTTGGAAACCACAGCTCCTAGGGAAGATACAGGGTTAGGTTCCTGTGAGCCTCTTGATCACATTTTTATCAACAGATCGATACACATTGCTTTGTTTTTGTGTGTGTGTTTCTATTTAAAGATGTCTTATTTAGGCCGGACACAGTAGTTTATGCCTATAATCCCAGCACTTTGGGAGGCCGAGGCGGGTGGATCACCTGAGGTCAGGAGTTCGAGACCAGCCTGGCCAACATGGTGGAACCCCATCTCCACTAAAAATACAAAAATTAGCTGGACGTGGTGGCACGTGCCTACAGTCCCAGATACTGGGGAGGCTGAGGCAGGAGAATCACTTGAACCCTGGAGATGGAGGCTACAGAGAGCCAAGATCGTGCCATTGTACTGCAGCCTGGGCAACAGAGTGAGACTCCATCTCAAAACAAAACAGAAACAAACAAAAAGAAGCCTTATTTAATATCTGTTATTGACTCATTAATTAACACTGAAAATGGGACGAGAATAATACAGGGTGGTCACAGGAGAATTAAATTCCAGGCAGTAGTTTTACATGACTAGAGACTATCATCTGCTAAGACCCTGAAAACCCAAGATGTGAACCAAGCTGGCTAAGACTGACTAGACCCAACATGGCACTGGGCTTGACCTAGGCTTCCCTTAGGACCTCATTGTGGGCTCATTAATATACTAAACACACAACCACCAGCACCATGACAGTTTCAGGAACACAGATTTGGCACAAAAATGGGTGACACCACCGCTCCAAGAAATCTCCACCTTTTCCCAGAAATTTTCATGAATATTCCACCTCTTTGTTAAAGAAACCCATAAAGATAGAAACCCCAAACCATTGCTCGACTCTCTCTTGAGTAGGCCCGCATTCCTCTTTCTTGAGTATGTACTTTTCACCTTGTAATAAGTCTCTGTACTTTCACTATTTTCTGACTCATCTTTGAATTCCTTTTCGTAATGAGGTCAAGAGCCTGGGGTTAAAGTCCCCCCTGCGTTTGGGCACCTCCCCAGCCCACTGGTATCAAACCCACAGACAACAGCACATAACTCATGCCTGAATGAAGTACCTCTAACATGTATTTTCTCCCTAAAACAGACCTTTTGCACTGAGGAACACTAGATAATACTTCAACCCTATGTGTGTGGGCCATTTAAAAATGCAAAACCACCACCAAAAAAAAGCAAAAAATTACAAAAATGTGGCACTAAACAGACCAAGAAATGAACCCTTGTTTACAGGTGAGCAGAAATGAGGGCAGAGAGAGCATCCTTGCTGGGTCTTAGCCAGGGACTCCAGCACATGGCGACTCGGATTTTCCCCACTCCAGGCACATGGCATGTACAGGCTCATGACCTCAGAAGCGCTGCAAGTATTGATTTGTGTGTGTGTGTTTGCCGGAGGCAGGGGGGTGCGGCAGTGGGGTTCCACATAAATTTTACCTACTAAGTGAATTTGCAAATGTGAAATCTATGACTCACGAGAACTGTATGCTGAAATAGAGGAGTAATAGGTCCTGCCTCATCAGATGCTTATGGGAATTCAATGATATATAAGTGTGTCTAAATTGCTTATAATGGGGCATGACACAGAGAGGACTGAGTAACTATTAGCCACTGTTTTTTGTGTGTTTTGTTTTTTAGATGGAGTCTTGTCCTGTCACCCAGACTGGTGTGCAGTGGCGCGATCTTGGCTCACTGCAACCTCCACCCCCTGGGTCCAAGTAATTCTCTTTTCTCAGCCTCCCTAGTAGCTGAGATTACAGGTGTGCACTACCACACCCGGCTAATTTTTGTATTTTTAGTAGAGACAGGGTCTCGCCATGTTAGCCAAGCTGGTCTCAAACTCCTGACTTCAGATGGTCTGCCTACTTTGGCCTCCCAAAGTGCTGGGATTACAGGCGTGAGCCACCGCACCTGGACCCGTTGTTACTATTACTGATTACAAAAGATCAGGACTCTGGTGTTCGGAAGAGGATTCTCTAGAGTTTGGAACGACTTGAAGTCCCTGAGTCCCAAACCATTCCGAACCCTCCATGGTGCCACCTTTGTCACACCAGGCAGAAGCCCTTCCCTTGTCACCGGAAACTCCCTCTGGAGGAGCTGTTCTCTGTCATTAAAGGGAGTTCCCACTCGGGAGGAAGCCAACACTCCCCTTCATGCTCCACCCTTTATTGTCATTATTTGAAAATAGAAGGTTTATTCTTATGTTCTGAACACAAAACTAAGAATATTACAATTATGAGAATTTTGAGAATAAAAGTGAATCATTGATGGGGACAGGAGTGAAATTAAATATGCGTTATTGGACTGAGCCTCCTGACATGCCTCTTATAATGTTCAGAAGTACTGATTTGGATTTTAGGTATTCACCGTGGATGGCCAGGGAAAAATCTTCAGGATTATGAAACCAGGCTGCTACGGACTTACTCTGAGTTTTTTTTATTTTGATTTTTTTAAAGCATGTTAATTTCAATAAATTGTTACTTAATTTAGTTCACATGTATTTTATATGGCTTAAGGAGTTTTTATTGAGGATTAGTATATGTACAGAAAAGTGCATATATACGTTTACAGCTTGATGAATTTTCACAAACCGAACCTCCCTGTGGAATGAACACTCAGTAACAGTGGCACCAGCATCCCGGGGGTTCCCTTCAACCCCACTTCCAGGCCCAAAATGAAAATGCCAAGTATCTGTGAAGACTCAGAGCAACCTGAACTCCCATGGAGTTGCTAGTGGGAATGGAAAATGGTACAACCACTTTGGAAAACAGTTTGGCAGTTAAACATACGTATATATATGACCCAGCAGTCCCACTCAGGTATTTACTCTAGGGAAATGAAAACATACGTCCACACGAATATCTGTAGGAAGCGTTTATAGCAGCTGTATTCGTAATTGCCAAAACTGATAAAGGAAAAGCTTGTTCTACTCAGAACACTTCTGATATCCATGTGTAGGTTTTCTTTTTTCTTTTCAAGACAGGATCTTTCTCTCGTCACTCAGGCTGGACTGTGGTGGCACAATTATGGCTTAGTGCAGCCTTGATGTCCAAGGCTCACACCATCCTCCCACCTCAGCCTCCCAAGTAGCTGGGACTATGGGTGTGCACTATCCCCAGCTAATGGTTTTTTTAAAATTTTTGGTAGAGACAGAGGTCTCACTACATTGCCCAGGCTAGTCTCGAACTCCTGGCCTTAAGCAGTCCTCCCTCGACCTCCCAAAGTGCTAGGATTACAGGTGTGGGCCACTGTGCCCAGCCCAATGTGTGGGTTTTCCACACTGCACTCCAGCCTGGGGGACAAAGCAAGACTCCGTCTCAAAAAAAGAAAAAAGGTAAAAGTCAAAAATGGAAAAATAGATTATGGGTTATGATGGTAGTTAACATGTGTGTGCATGCACATGTGGAATTGAACACTTAAAATAGGTGCATTTTATTCTATGTTAATTATACCCCCAATAAAGTTGATTTTTTTTTTTTTGAGATGAAATTTTGCTCTTGTGGCCCAGGCTGGAATGCAGGGGTACGATCTTGGCTTACTGCAACCTCTGCCTCCCAGGTTCAAGCAATTCTCCTGCCTCAGCCTCCCAAGTAGCTGGGATTACAGGCACCTGCCACCATGCCCAGGCACCTGCCACCACGCCCAGGTAAATTTTTTTTTTTTTTTTTGAGACAGAGTCTCACTCTCACCCAGGCTGGAGTGCAGTGGTGTGATCTTGGCTCACTGCAAGCTCTGCCTCCCGGGTTCACACCATTCTCCTGCCTCAGCCTCCCAAGTAGCTAGGACTACAGGCACCCACCACCACGCCCGGCTAATTTTTTGTATTTTTAGTAGAGACAGGGTTTCACTGTGTTAGCCAGGATGGTCTCGGTCTCCTCACCTCGTGATCTGCCCACCTTGGCCTCCCAAAGTGCTGGGATTACAGGTGTGAGCCACCGCGCCCAACCATGCCCAGGTAATTTTCTATATTTTTAGTAGAGACGGGGTTTTGCCATGTTGGCCTGGCTGGTCTTGAACTCCTGACCTCAGCTGATCCACTCGCCTTGGCCTCCCAAAGTGCTGGGATTATGGGTGTGAGCCACTGGGCCTGGTCAAAGTTGATTCTTTAGAAAGCAATATTAGAAATAAAGAAGGTTGGCCAGGCATGGTGGCTCACGCCTGTAATCCCAGCACTTTGGGAGGTCAAGGTAGGGGCATCATGAAGTCAGGCGATCAAGACCATCCTGGCCAACGTAGTGAAACCCTGTCTCTCTAAAAATGACAAAAATTAGCTGGGCATGGTGGCGTGCACCTGTAGTCCCTGCCACTTGTGAGGCTGAGGCAGGAGAATCTCTTGAACCCAGGAGGTGGCAATTACAGTGAGCTGAGATCGCGCCACTGCACTCCAGCCTGGCAACAGAGGAAGACTCTGTCTCAAAAAAAGAAAAAAAGAAAAGAAAAGAAATAAAGAGAGTCACTTCATAACAGAGTCTCGCTCTGTTGCCCAGGCTCTGTGGCACAGATCTCGGCTCACTGTGACCTCCACCTCCCGGATTCAAGCTCTGTCTCGCTCTGTGGCACGATCTCGGCTCACTGTGACCTCCACCTCCCGGATTCAAGCAATTCTCCTGCCTCAGCCTCCTGAGCAGCTGGGCAACCTCCACCTCCCGGATTCAAGCAATTCTCCTACCTCAGCCTCCCAAAGTGCTAGGACTAGAGGCGTGAGCCCCCGCGCCCGGCCGAAAAAGAGTGTTTTAAAATAGAAAACTGTTTTTTAGGAGAAATGCTCTTTAGCAACAACAACAACAAAAACCCCAACTTAATCCCAATACACATTAAAGGAGTATATAGAATGCAATCGCTGAGGTATAAACCTTCCTATCCATTCCTTATTAAATTATTGCCAGAGGTTCGGGTCAGTCCACTCAAAAGGACTGCAAATAAGTGGGAAAATTGTTCTTTGAGAAGAAGGTATATGATTTGATACTGCTTTGCCTAGAGAAGAAAAAGAAACAAACCTGTAGAGTGTTGCAGAACCTGAATGGTTTTTCAAGAATTATGTTGATCAACTTTCTGTGTAGAGTAGTAAATAAACAAGTGTCACCAATTTGAACAATAGTGTATTTGGGAAATAAAGGGCTGCTTCCTGTCTTTTGAGATCTTCATGGCAACCACAAACCCTATCTTGTCATCTGTGTTCCAGCATGCCTGGGCACATTTGACCAATTCTAAACACTAAACGTAACTCCAGCACTCGAGTGAAACCGTCCCAAGGTGCGTCATAGTGAATCCTAACCAGGACCCCGGTGGGAAATGCTGCACACTTCCTCCCCTTTAGATTTATGATGTCACTTAAGTTTCCCAGTAGCACTTATGATGTCATTGATCACCCCTCCCCACCCCCAATCTCTTTCACAATTTTGTCTTCCGTGGGTCACGTATGTTTTGGAGATGTCCGTCTTTCCCAAGAGCTGGTGTTGAATTTCCACCCAGTGTTTCCAGGATGGCAACACTGTGTGTGTGTGTGTGTGTGTGTGAAGTGCTAGGGAAAGTCTTTTCATGCCTTGAAAAATACACACAGGCCGGGCACGGTGGCTCAAGCCTGTAATCCCAGCAATTTGGGAGGCCGAGACGGGCGGATCACGAGGTCAGGAGATCGAGACCATCCTGGCTAACACGGTGAAACCCTGTCTCTACTAAAAAAATACAAAAATCTAGCCGGGCGAGGTGGTGGGCGCCTGTAGTCCCAGCTACTCGGGAGGCTGAGGCAGGAGAATGGTGTGAACCCGGGAGGCGGAGCTTGCAGTGAGCTGAGATCCGGCCACTGCACTCCAGCCTGGGCGACAGAGCGAGACTCCATCTCAAAAAAGAAAAAAAAAGAAAAAAAAAAAGAAAAATACACACAGAAGTATTTCTCTTCCTGAGTTTCAAGGAGACTCTGCCTTCAAGAGACCACTCCCGGCCGGGCGTGGTGGCTCACACCTATAATCCCAGAACTTTGAGAGGCCGAGGTGGGTGGATCACCGGAGGTCAGGAGTTCAAGACCAGCCTGACCAACATGGTGAAACCCCTTCTTTACGAAAAATACAAAAATTAGTCGGGCATGGTGGCACACGCCTGTAATCTCAGCTACTCAGGAGGCTGAGGCAGGAGAATCTCTTGAACCTGGGTAGAGGTTGCAGTGAGCCAAGATCGTGCCATTGCACTCTAGCCTGGGCAGCAAGAGTGAAACTCCGTCTCAAAAAAAAAAGAGACCACTCCTGGGCACTGCCTTCTACCAGCTTCCCCATCTAACTGACTGCGTCGGACCACTGTCTTCCCTCCACGCCTGAGGTTGTCAGTGGGGTGCTCCAGCCTTCATGTGCACCCTGTGACTTCCTTCATCCTAGTCCTGCTGACCCTTGTGGTTTCTCCTGCTCCAAGGCCATGCTCGGGACCCTGTCATCAGTCCTGGGGACAGGCTCCATCTTAGAGGGAATCCACCTGGCTCCCGCTCCTGAGCGATCTTCCAGCTATCCCGTCTCCAGACTCCCACCGCACCTGCTCCTGGGTTGCAGCCACACCCAACAAGTAAGTCACTCTCTTGCCAATAGAGTGTCTTCCACGTCCTTGTCCTTCCCACACGCCCCTTGGCAGCCCCACCCCGCTGGATGAATCCCGCTGCCCACCTTCATGCCTGCCCCTGGGTGGGTGCTGAAGGAGACCCGTGGCTTTTTCCCACAACCAGGCCTTCTGCGCTGCCAGAAACCCCACGCTCACCTGGCAGAGCGCTCACACCCAGCCCCTCCACCATTTTCAAACCCACCGCATTCTCTTTCAGCAGGTCTTGCCTCTTTCTTCAACGAGAAAACAGCAGCCCTGTCATGGGAACTCCCTTAACTCCCTCCCTGCCTGCACCAGGCCTGAAGAAACACACGCCCATCCTTTTCTCCTCCCTTCAGTAAGTAGCATTGGAAGAGGTGTTCTCACCCGTGAAATATCTGCTCACCTGCGATGCGGGTTCTGTCCCCCACAATCTCCTGGGGAACTTTTTCCCACTGATCAGCTACTGCCTCTCCGGGACATCCCACCTCTCTCTACTGGAATCTTCCTTTTTTTTTTTTTTTTTTTTTGAGACGCCACCACGCCTAGCTAATATTTTGTATTTTTAGTAGAGATGAGGTTTCGTCATATTGGCCAGGCTGGTCTCAAACTGCTGACCTCAGCCTTGGCCTCCCAAAGTGCTGGGATTACAGGTGTGAGCCACTGTGCCCAGCCTTATTTTATTTTTTTAGAGACAGGGTCCCACTCCGTCACCCAGGCTGAAGTGCAGTGGCACAATAATGGCTTACTAGGCTTACTACAGCCTCAACCTCCTAGGCTCAAGTGATCCTCACACCTCAGTACCACCATGCCTGGCTGATTTTTAATTTTTATTTTCAGCAAAGATGAGGTCTTTCTATGTTACTTAGGCTGGTCTTGAACTCCTGGGCTCAAGTGATCTGCCCACCTCTGCTTCCCAAAATGCTGGGATTACAGGCCTGAGCCACTGCACCCAGCCGCTGTCTTTATAGTTTTAACCTTATTATTTTCTTCTTTTGATTTTTTTGGTTTATTTGTCATTCTTTTCTGACTTCTTGAGATGGACGTTTATCCCATTCCATTCACTTTTTAAAAATTTTTTTGAGATGGAGTCTCGCTCTGCCTCCCAGGCTGGGGTGCAATGGCACGATTGCGGCTCATTGCAACCTCTGCCTCCTGGGTTCCAGTGATTCTCTCGCCTCAGTTTCCCCAGTAGCTGGGATTACAGGTGTGCACCACCACGTCTGGATAATTTTTTGTATTTTTAGTAGATATGGGGTTTCACCTTGTTGGCCAGGCTGGTCTTGAACTCCTAACCTCAAGTGATCCACCCACGTTGGCCTCCCATTAACTTTCAATCCTCCCCCACTCCTTAAGGTATGCACGTAAGAGTATACTTTTCCTCTACAAACTGTTCAGCTGCACCCCACAGTTTTGGGGTAGAGTATTCTCATTATTTTTCAGTTCAAAATATTTCTAAATTCCTAACTGAATTCATCTCTGATCCATTTGTTATTTCAAAGTGTATATTAAAATTTCCAGATATATGGGGCTTTTCTAGCTTTTTGTTTTCAATTTCTAGGTTAACTGTACTTATGGTCAGAAAACACGGTCTGCGTTATTTTACTCCTGTGAAATTTGTTGAAACTGCTTTATGGACCAACATATGGTCACTTTATATAAATGTTCTGAGTATGCCTGAAAAAAGTGTGTGTTCTGCAGGGTTCTAGATGTGTAAATCAAGTCAAGTTTGTTAATTATGTTGTTCAAATCTTCTACATCCTTACTGATTTTTTTTTTTTGTCTACTTGTTTTATCAGTTACTGAAAGTGAAGTGTTCAAATCTTCTGCTTGGTTACGGATTTTCTATTTATCCTTGATGTTCTGTCAATTTTTGCTTTACTTATGCCTTATCTACAGTACATAGCCCATGCAGCCAGTCTGCTGAAAGTTAGACTTGCAGGAAGCCAGATTACTACATCCAGTAACAATCGAGGAAGCTAAACAATAACTTCTTTTTTTTTTTTTTTTTTTTTTTTTTGAGATGGAGTTTCGCAATTTTGCCCAGGCTGGAGTGAAGTGGTGTGAATCTCAGCTCACTGCAACCTCTGTCCCCCTGGGTTCAAGGGATCCTCCTGCCTCAGCCTCCCAAGTAGCTGGGATTATAGGTGTGCACCACCATGCCCAGCTAATGTTTGTATTTTTAGTAGAGATGGGGTTTCGCCATGTTAGCCAGGCTAACTCCTGACCTCCCAAATCCTCCCTCCTCCCTGATCCACCCACGTTGGCCTCCCAAAGCGCTAGGATTACAGGCAGGAGCCACTGCACCCGGCCAAAACAATAACTTCTATCATAACCAGCCCACTACTGCCAGAACTTGATTAATAACTAACAGCTTCCCTAATTTTTGTCCCTGCTTCCAACTTAAGACCAACCAGGGAAAGCCAAAGATGCACCCATAGTCAACCACATAGTACCCCCCTATCTCTAGTTAGCCCACCTTCCACCCCTTGCCAATAGGGTAGACTTGGAGCCTTCCTTTTGCCCACTATAAAGCTTTCCCACTCCTTTGCCTATCTTTGAATCTCTCTCTCTCTTTTTTTTTTTTTTTTTTTTTTGAGCCAAGGTCTCACTCTGTTGCCCAGATTGGAATGCAGGGGTGCGATCATGGTTCACAGTGTGATCAAACTCCTGGGCTCAAGCAATCCTCCTACCTCTGCAAGCAATCCATTTCCAACACTGTATGTCCTGTCCATACAAAAAATAAAAATAAAAAATTAGCTGGCATGGTGGCATGCGCCTGAATCCCAGCTACTCAGGGGCTTAGGTGGGAGGATCTCTTGAACCCAGGAGGTTGCGACCGGCCCTGCAACATAGTGAGACCCCCATCTCTACTGAAAAAAAAGTAGCCAAGCATGGTGGCATGTGCCTGTACTCCCAGCTACTCAGAAGGCTGAGGCAGGAGGATCACTTCAGCCTTGGAGACAGAGGCTGCAGTGAGCCTTGATCGTGTCACTGCACTGCAGCCTGGGCGACAGAGCGAGACCTTATCTATCTTATTATCCATAAGATAATAATAAGGAAACCAAGGTGTGGAGTACACAGGAACTCTCTGTACTATCTTTGCACATCTTCTGTAAGTATGAAACCATTCTAAAATTAAAAGTTTATTTTAAAATGCAGTTAGATAAAATGAAAAAATATGTGGAAACATTGGAAAGGAGGTAGTAAAATCATCCTTTGTTGTAATCAATATGACTAAATAGCTGGAAAAACTCGAGATAAAAACTATAAAACAACTTCTTTTAAAAAAAGACTTACCTTGGCCAGGCCAGGTACAGTGGCTCATGCCTGTAATCTCAGCACTTTGGGAGGCCAAGGCAGGAGGATCACTTGAGGCCGGGAGTTCCAGACCAGGCAACACAGGGAGACTCCATCTCTACAAACAATTTTTTAAAATTGCCACATATGGTGGTGCATGCCTGTAGTCCCAGCTACTTGGGAGATTGAGGCAGGATTGCTTGAGCCCAGAAGGTTGAGGCTACAGTGAGCTGTGATCGTGCTACTACACTCCAGCCGGGGCAACAGAAAGAGACCCTGTCTTAAAAAAAAAAAAAGACCTAGCATACAGAGCTGGTTTTCTTTTTTTCTTTTTCTTTTTTTTTTTTTTTTGAGACGGAGTCTCGCTCTGTCACCCAGGCTGGAGTGCAGTGGTGGCGGATCTTGACTCACTACAAGGTCTGCCTCCCGGGTTCACCATTCTGCCTCAGCCTCTTGAGTAGCTGGGACTACAGGCACCTGCCACCGTGCCTGGCTAATTTTTTGTATTTTTAGTAGAGATGGAGTTTCATCATGTTAGCCAGGATGGTCTCAATCTCCGGACCTTGTGATCTGCCCGCCTCGGCCTCCCAAAGGCATGAGCCACCGCACCCGGCCATACAGAACTAGTTTTCTACGTATCCCATAAAAAGAACCAGGGCTTTTCTGAGAACTGATTGAGGCTGTCTAGGGCAGCAAAAATGTATATTGGAGCTTCTTATGGTCACAGAAAGTAGGAAAGAAAAAGAAAAGACAGGGGCATGTTAAAATGGCATAGGAGGCCAGGCACGGTGGCTCACGCCTGTAATCCCAGCACTCTGGGAGGCTGAGGCAGGCGGATCACCTGAGGTCAGGAGTTTGAGACCAGCCTGGCCAACATGGTGAAACCCCATCTCTACTAAAAATACAAAAAGTAGCCGGGCATGGTGGTGTGTGCCTATAATCCGAGCGCCCTTGGAAGCTGAGGCGGGAAAAATCACTTGAACCTGGAAGGCGGAGGTTGCGCGAGCCTAAGTCACGCCACTGCACTCCAACCTGGGTGACGGAGCGAGACTCAGTCTCAAAGAAAATAGCATAGGAGCCAAATTTCAAGGCTCGTAACGACCAAGGTTGGAACAACTGAGTAACAAAATAATGATATTATTCGATTGCAACCCAAAGAATAAAACCAATATCCACGAACCCATATTGGTGTAAACAACTGAAACAAAATGAATAAATGAGGAAAAAGCAAATGAATAAAGGTCGAAGGAATGAGAGAAACAGAATACTACCATTAGAACTCCACAGTAATAATTGCTATAAGCGAGATCCATAGATGAATGCTAAACTTAGTGAGTGGAAGTTAAAGCAGAAACAGGATATTTGCATAGTCTCAAAGTATTTCCCCTCAGACATTTAGTAATTAAAAAGGGAAAAATAGTAATTTTCTAGTGGAGAATCCTGGCAGACAGCATCTTAACGAAATGCTCAAGGTTAGGGTCTCCGGTGATATAAACTGACATTGCAAACCAAGGCTGTGGCACCCTCTCCAATAATGCATGACCCCAATCTCATCACAAAAAACTTCAGGCAAACCCAAACTCAGGGCATTCTACAAAACAGCTGGCCAGTATTTTTCTAAAGTATGAAAAACTGAAAGTCAGGAAAGACAAAGAAAGACTGAGGAACTGTCACAGGTTGGAAGACACCAAAGAGAAACGACAACTAAATATAATGTAGGATTCTGCATTGAACACTGGAAGAGAAAAGGGGATCAGTGGAAGAACTGGTGAGATCTGAACAGCTTCTGCACTTTAGTTAATAGCATTGTGCCCAGGTTGATTCTTAGATTTGACAATTGTTCTATAGTTATGTAAGATGTTAACATAAGGAGAAACTGGGTTAACATAAGGGGGAAACAGGAACTCTCTGTACTATTTTTGCAAATCTTCTGTAAGTCAAAATTATCTCAGAATAGAAAGTTAAAAAAAAACACACACACACAAAAGAATGGCCACACAAAAGAAACAGCCAATTAGGAAATATGACAAATGAAAAATATTCATTAACAAACATCCGGAAAACATGCAGAATATCTAGGAATATATTTTATAAGAAATAGCAAGATATCATGAAAAAAACTGCAAAATCCTGTTGATGCATTGAAAAGGACTTGAATACATGAAAAGCTATATTGTGCTCTTGGATAGGAAGACCTAAGACTGTAAGAGTCTCAATCTTTCCGAAGTTTTCTTTTGGATGGAGTCTCGCTCTGTATTTCAGGCTGAAATACAGTGGTGCGATCTCTGCTCATTGCAACCTCCACCTCCCGGGTTCAAGCGATTCTCCTGCCTCAGCCTCCCAAGTGGCTGGGATTATAGGCACACACTACCATACCCAGCTGATTTTTGTATTTTTAGTAGAAATGGAGTTTCACCATTTTGGCCAGGCTGGTCTCGAACTCCCAATCTCAAGTCATCCGCCTGCCTTGGCCTCGCAAAGTGTAGGGATTACAGGCGTGAGCCACTGCGCCCGGCCCCTCCCTAAATTAATGTAAAACTTCAGTATTTTTCAACCAAAATCTAATAGGGCTTTTTCTGCAAGGGGAACTTGATAAAATTATTCTAAATTTTATTTGGAAGAATACAAATAGGAGACAGGCCAGAAAAATTCTAAGCAGCAGCACAATTTTAACGTTAAAATGGATTATGATAGATGGCCATAATGATGTAGATGCCAACAGTCAGATCAGTAGCATGGGATACAGACAGGTCAAAGTGTCCATGGGATTTTAGTAAATGATAAAAAATGGCTTTTTAGGCCAGGCATGGTGTCTGACGCCTGTAATCCCAGCACTTTGGGAGGCCAAGGTGGGAGGATCGCTTGAACCCAGGTGTTTGAGATCAGCCTGGGCAACATAGTGAGACCTCTGTCTCTACAAAAAAAAAAAAAAAAATTAGCCAGTTGTTTTGACTCACACTTCAGTCCGAAGTACTCAGAAGGCTGAGTCGGGGGATTGCTTGATCCCAGGTGTTTGAGACTGCAGTGAGCTATGATCACTCCATTGTACTCCAGCCTGGGTGACAGAGTGAGGCCCTATCTCTAAAATAAATAAATTAAATTAAATTAAATATTATCTCTGCATATGTACCTAGAAAGAAAAAAGCCTGAAAATAAATAAAAATGTTAATAGCGGTGAGATTTTAGCTGTGAAATTATATATGCTTTTTGTTCTTTGGCCTTTCTTCTATTTTCAAACTTTTCTGCAATAAGCATGTATTAATTTTATAATCAGAATACAAATAAATTCCAGGCCAGGTGTGGTGGCTCACACCTGTAATCCCTCCACTTTGGGAGGCTGAGGCAGGAGGATTGCTTGAAGCTAGGGGTTCAAGACCAGCCTGGGCAACAACGTGAGAACCCAGTCTCCACAAAAAAAAAAAAAGAAATAAAAAATTAGCTAGGCATAGTCGGCGTGTGTCTGTAGCCCCAGCTACTCAGGAGGCTGAGGTAGGAGGATCATTTGGGCATAGGAGATCGAGGCTGCAATGAGCTATGATTATGTCACCGCACTCCAGACTGGGCAACAGAGTGAGACTCTATCTCTAAGGAGAGATAGGTAGCTAGATAGATGGATAGATAGGTAGATGGATAGATACATTCCATTATCTTAATTAAAACCATAAGCACTGGCTTCTGTTTCTCCAACTTTCAGCCTCACCTTCAGCAACCTTACTCAAAGGAACACGGCTGCCCCAGGCCGTTTGCACATTTCCTGGATACTTCCTCAGTTCTAGCCCAGCTTATTGAGCTTATTGGGGCTAGCAAGGGGTGAGTGGGTGAGAATCCTGATTGCATCTCCTCTGCCCACAACTTATGCACTGCTGAGGGTCCTAAGCCACTAAGGAGAGTGTAGGCCAGGCCAACAGTGGAATTCTGCCCAGAGCTTTTCTTCCAAGGAGATCCGGCAAAACTGACGGGCGTGGTTGGGGAGGGTAGGACATCCCTCAGAGTGTCCATCATCAGCCCCCACCCCGGCTGAGGGAGGTGAGAGGGAGTTAATGTGAACTCTGTTGACCCTACATAGGTGGCTTCAGCAGCAGTCTGTGTAGAACACTGTGAGCAGAGCCCCAGGTGCAAATCTCTGCTTCTGGCTCTGCAGCTGACACAGACTGTGGCCCGAGGCCAGGCGCTTCACCTCTCTGAGCCTCAGCTTCACAGAATGGGATGATAACAGAGCTACCTGCTGGGGTGCCTGGGTGCCCAGTGGCTGGCACAGATCTGCAGATGTTCAGGCTCTGATGTTGGCCAAGGGACAGTGTGCCCGCCTGTAAAAATTGCAGGCAGACCAGGAAGACTCAGTCCTGAGAAGGGGTCCCGGTCCTGAGAAGCTCCCAGGCTGGTGGGGACTCTGGGAAACAATCATACAGGGAAGTGCTCAGCAGAGGCGGAAACCCGGAGGACGGGCTGAGCAGAGCCTCACGGGGCGCTGACTCTCAGCTGGGTGGAGAGGCAGGCCAAAGTATTCAGGGCACAGGGAATGGCACTGCGAAGCACAGCGGCGCGAGGGTGACCGCAGGCCCAGGGAGGGCTCAGCGGGAGGAAAGCTGGGCTGGGTTAAACCAGGAACAGGAGGAGGTGCGAATGCAGTCACCGGAGGCGGGTCCGATGAAGAGGCCTCGAAGTCTGCCCCAAAGAGTCAGCACTTGACTTTGC
Organism: Theropithecus gelada; assembly: GCF_003255815.1. Classification (NCBI taxonomy): domain Eukaryota; kingdom Metazoa; phylum Chordata; class Mammalia; order Primates; family Cercopithecidae; genus Theropithecus; species Theropithecus gelada. The sequence continues at coordinate 6,640,563 of NC_037682.1, read as the reverse complement.
ACACAATCTGCTAACTTGGGTAGGAGAAGTTTTTTTTTTTTTTTTTTTTTTTGAGACGGAGTCTCACTCTGTCACCCAGGCTGGAGTGCAGTGGCCGGATCTCGGCTCACTGTAAGCTCCGCCTCCTGGGTTCACGCCATTCTCCTGCCTCCACCTCAGGAGTAGCTGGGACTACAGGCGCCCGCCACCTCGCCTGGCTAGTGTTTTGTATTTTATTTTTTAGTGGAAACGGGGTTTCACCGTGTTAGGCAGGATGGTCTCGATCTCCTGACCTCGTGATCCGCCCGTCTCGGCCTCCCAGAGTGCTGGGATTACAGGCGTGAGCCACCGCGCCCGGCCTGGTAGGAGAAGTTATTCCCACGCAGCAGTGCCAGGCTTGGAAGAGGACTCACCCAGGTGGTACTGAGGCCCCTCCTTGGAGCACAGGCCAGGAAGCAGCAGCCCTGGCCACCACTGCTAACCCAGCCTGGGGCCCTCTGTGTCCAGTAATATTTCATATTTGCTACCTGGTCAACTTACTTAATTCCCAGCACAGCCAAGCTAGGGAGCTACCATGATTCCTGCTGGCACAGGTTAGAAAACTGAGGTCTCCGCTGGGTGCGGTGACTCATGCCAGTAATCCCAGCACTTTGGGAGGCTGAGGCAGGAGAATCCAGGAGTTCGAGACCAGCCTGGGCCACATGGCGAAACCCCATCTCTACAAAAAAAATACAAAAATTAGCCGGCTGTGGTGGCACGTACCTGAGGTCCCAGCTACCCAGGAGGCTGAGCTGGGAGGATCACGTGAATCTGGGAGGCAGCAGTGAGCCAAGATCGTGCCACAGCACTACAGTCTCGGTCACAGAGCACGACCCTGTCTCAAAACAAAACAACAAAACAAAAAGAAAAAAAACAGGTTTCCAAGGGTTCAACAACCCGCCCAAGGCCATGCAGTGAGCAGGAAGGGTGGAACCGTCCAGTGATCTCGGAGCCCACGTTCTTTCCCTTCATCTTAACAGCATCCAGTGTGTGCAGCTGCCGCTCCCCTGCCTTGGCCACATCCATCTTCCACGCCCTCCCACGCAGCCCCCCGCCCCACGCTGTCACCCGTTTTTACAGCAGAGTTGCTTCTTCGCTGCTGCTTGGCCCAGGACGGATACGGAGCGCCGGGGAGAGCCCGGTCGGGCGGGCCGCTGCTGCCCCCTCGTGGCCACACGTCTTACCGCAGGCGGCCCGTGGTGTCCGGGTCACTCTGGTCAGCCTCTTCCCCCTAGAACGGCTGCGTGGGGAGCAGTAATAACGAGGTTCTCAGCTCCACGCCCTGCTCGCTTAGGAACCTCGGTCAAGTCACCTGCTTTCGCCTCAGTTTTCCCTTCTGTCTAATGGGCATACATTAAGACCTCGAAGGGCTATTAGGAGGACTTAATGGGCGAGTAGGGGCTCAGGGGTGCGCCTGGGGAACCTAGAAATGGGGCTTGTGAGAGCTCACGCGGCAGCTTCTGGCTCAGCGATGCCAGCGAGGGGTACTGTGATCTGTCTCTTTCTTTTTATGGTGAAAACAAAGTCCAGGTGCAAAGTCCACTGCAGAGTTTGTTGCCTGTGGCGTGAGGGCTCCGGCATCAAAGGCACTGCATGCCCTGTCCACTTGCTCCGGAGGCCGCCGCCCACTGCGATCTTTGCTCCAGCGGCCATGGGGTTTTTTGGGAATTACCAACATGTAGGGGGAAACCTGCGATCCTGGCCTGCAGAGGGAGGGGAGGACCGCTTTTCCAGGCTGCCCCAGACATTGAGCTCTCAGCTTCACCGGCTGCACCCCGTGGGGTCTTCTTTGCCAGCTTTGGCGAGGGTCTCTTCCTCACTGTGCCAACACCCCAGCATGTAATCTCTGGGCTCAGTGCCAGGCCCAGTTATCCTGCTGGCCGTAGGAAGCCAGAAAAGCCGCTGCCCACTCCCGCCAGAGCTTAGGGGCTGCTGTTACCTCTAGGACTCCACCAGGGAGCAGGAGGGGCCTTCCTGGGGCTGGTGCAGATCTAAGACCTCCCACGCTTGCCCTGAGCCAGAGCCCTGAGACCCACACCCTCCTCTGCCACCTCGGGAAAAAGCCTCTGGTCCTAGGCACCTTTGATGACTTCCTTTCCCACCGGTGCTGCGGAAGATGCCTACACTAGGAACTGGCGGGGATGGAGCTGTGTCCTGCAGGAAGGGCGGGGTGACAGCCAGCCAGTGTCTGAGCTCCGGGAATGGCAGAGAGGAAGCTGCACAATATTCCCCAGGTCAGAGCCCTCCTTAGGGGCATCCCCCGTCCGGGTCTTGCCCCTGCAGCCTCTCTTCCTGAAAGCCCCTATCCCCTTCCACATTCCACCAACCAGCTGCCCCTGGTCCCAGACCTGGGCGTCCCAAGTCCACGCACACCCCTGCCTCCCCTCGGAGCCCCCACCACAGCTTGTGAATGGGCACAGTGGGCAGAGCCTGGAGGCCTGACCCTGCTGTGAAGCTGGAGGGAAGGGACATGTGGAAGGGCAGTGCCGGATGCAGGGGACATCTTGGGGACTGGAGGGGCTTGGGTGGAGGCTTCTGGGAGAGGAGTAGCAGCTCAGGGGGAGGCTGGAAGTGGCTCAAGGGGACAAGGGAGGGGCCCAGCATGCTGAAGGCTGCAGAATTAGAAGACAGATGCAGCGGGGAATGGCCTTAGCAGGAGGTGAGGGCGGGAGGCAGCCAGTGTAGATGGCGGGCTGGAGTGCTCAGTGTAGATGGGGGCATAGAGTGTTCAGGGGACCCTGAGGAAGGGCTGAAGGGGAATGGCCAGTCTTTTTTTCTTTTTTTCTTTTTTTTTTTTGAGACAGAGTCTTGTCGCCCAGGCTGGAGTACAGTGGTGCAATCTCAGCTCACTGTAGCCTCCAGGTCACGGGTTCAAGCGATTCTCCTGCCTCAGCCTCCTGAGTAGCTGGGATTACAGGCGCCCACCACCACACCTGGCTGATTTTTGTACTTTTAGTAGAGATGGGGTTTCACTACGTTTTGCCAGGCTGGTCTTGAACTCTTAACCTCAAGTGATCTGCCGACCTCAGCCTCCCAAAGTGCTGGGATTACAGGCACGAGTCATTGCGCTCCGCCTTTTTTTGTATGTTTGTTTTTTGAGATGGAGTCTCGTTCTGTTGCCAGGTTGGAGTGAAGTGGCACGATCTCAACTCACTGCAACCTCTGTCTACCAGGTTCAAGCGATTCTCCTGCCTCAGCCTCCTAAGTAGGTAACTGGGACTACAGGTGTGTGCCACCACGCCCAGTTAATTTTTTTTTTTTTTAAAGTAGATATGGGGTTTCACCATGTTGGCCAGGATGGTCTTGATCTCTTGACCTCGTGATCTGCCTGCCTCGGCTTCCCAAAGGGCTGGGATTACAGGTGTGAGCCACCGTGCCCGGCCAGGCCTTTGTTTTTAAGAAGGGAGAATCCCGCGGCGTTTACAAGCTGAGGAGGTGGAACTGGCTGAGGATGAGTGAGCTGGAGGGCTCTGTGCAGGGGTGAGGGCCTGGAGGAGGACGAGGGAGGGGATTAGCCTGGGTTCAGATCCCAGCCTGGCCACTTCCTTGCTGCATGACCCTGGGCAGGGCCACCCCTGTTCTGGCCCTTGCTGTCTCTCGAGCCGGTATGGAGGAATCAGGGGTGTTAAGGTGGGATGTTCTGCCTCCATTTTGTTTCAAGTACCGAAGCCCTCAGACAGCAAAATAGGTGCCCCTGCCCAGGGCTCCAAGCTTTAGGGGGCCCCACCTCTGTCCAGCCTGTCCAGCCCCCATGTGTCCCAAGGGATGTGTCCGCAGCACCTAACCCCCTTTTAGGCTTTGCACCAGGTACTTGGACCCCAAATTCCCTGACCAAACTGCACAGAGGCCATACGGGTGCCTCCCTCAGACCCACCCACGGGCAGACCTCGCCCTTGGTGGGGGCCAGGGGAGGTCCACGGGCCAGGCTCCTCTGTCACCATGCTCCGGCACCGCACCTGAAGCAGTCCAGAAAGTTCTACATGGAGCTGCCTTCCAGCTGTTCTGAGATGTATCTGTCCAGCCAGGAAGATAGGACGCTCTATTCCATCACTTGTTGGCTGATCTACACATTTATTTTTTTCTTTACAGTGACTGTCCATAATTTCATTTCATTTTATTTTAATTAATTAAATTATTAATTTTTTATTTTTTTGAGACTGAGTTTCGCTCTTACTTTTGCCCAGGCTGGAGTGCAATGACACGATCTTAGCTCACTGCAACCTCTGCCTCCTGGGTTCAAGTGATTCTCCTGCCTTAGCCTCCCTAGTAGCTGGGATTACAGATGTGCACCACCATGCCCGGCTAATTTTTTTGTATTTTTAGTAGAGACAGGGTTACACCATGTTGGCCAGGCTGGTCTCAAACTCCTGGCCTCAAGTGATCCGCCTACCTTGGCCTCCCAAAATGTTGGGATTACAGACGTGAGCCGTCCCTGCCGGAGCCACTGCACTCAGCCTCATAATTTTATTATCTAGGTTCAAAATTTGTTAAGGTTTTGCTACCTTTGCCAGAAATGTAAATATTGAAGGTACATTGGGCTGAGTGCAGTGGCTTAGGCGTGTAGTCCCAGCTACTTTGGGAGGCTGAGGCAGGAGGACTGCTTGAGCCCAGGAGGTCGAGGCTGCAGTGAGCTGTGATTGTGCCACTGCACTCCAACCTGGGCAACACAGCAAGACCCTGTCTCTAAAAAATAAAAAATGAATAAAAATAAACATGAATTTGCCAACAGCGTGATGCTTTCCATGAGAGTTCAGAAGAGATCTCCTAAGAACATTCTCCCACAGAAACAATCATTTGTCACACCTGCAAAATACTAACAATTCTTAATAGCATCAGAGCTATTTTTTAAGCAGGACATGATTAATCAGCCTATGTCTTTTATCTCTTTTTGCCTGGAAAAATCCCTCTACTTTTTTGTAAATGGCATTGATGTGCTGAGGCATGGTTTAAGACTTGTGAGTGGGGCCAGGCACAGTGGCTCACGCCTGTAATCCCAGCACTTTGGGAGGACAAGGCAGGCAGATCACTTGAGGTCAGGAGTTCAAGACCAGCCTGGCCAACATGGTGAAATCTCATCTCTACTAGAAATATTAAAAAAAAAAAAATTCCGCTGGGCGTGATGGTGCCACCTGCAGTCCCAGCTACTCGGGAGGCGAGGCAGGAGGATCACTTGAACCCAGAAGGCAGAGGTTGCAGTGAGCTAAGATGGTGCCACTGGACTCCAGCCCTGGTGACAGAGCAAGACTCCATCTCAAAAAAAAAAAAAAAAAAAAAAAAGACTTGTAAGTGGCAAGCCTGGTCCTGGGGCCTGCTCTGTGTTCCTGTCCTCGGTTCCTCCTGTGCTTGCGGGGTGGGGGCCTGTGGAAGGAAACCTGGCTCCACCAGCCCCAGAGTGACCAACTTGCTCCTGTTTGCTCCAGACTTTCACAGTTTTATTCCTGAAAATGCCCCCTCGGTTCTAGGTAAACCAGGATGGTCAGTTGCCCTAGTTAGCCCACCATCCACCTTGAGAATCTAACAGAGGAGTGGGTGACGTGAGAAAGAGAGAAAGGCTTGGGGACTTGTCTCTCCCTTGTTCATCTCAGGCCTGGCAAGAAAGGACATGTGTCCCCTGGATATGGGGGGTTTGGGGGCATGACATACATGTCTGGTGTTTGCTCTGATCAAAGGCAAGGCTGTGGCTGTAGCTGCCTGGTGGGCCAAGGCGCTGGACAGGTGACCTGGCTGGAGCAAGCTGCCCTTCCCTGATGATTAGGCAAAAGTGTGTTCCCGGGGACCAGATGCTTCTGAGCAATGTCCAAGGTGCCCACAAGAGCCTGTGAGGGATGACTCAGCACTGGGAATCCATAAACCCACAAGGCCCCAGAGCCAGGTCATGGGGTGCTGGGCCTCCTGGGGTGGCCTTTCCTGTTCCCTCTGTTCCTCCTTGAGGAGCGGAGGCAGCTGAGGTGGGAGGAGCGCGTGCAGAAGGAGAGAAGGAGCTGGCCTGGCCTCCCTCCATGGTGGCTTCCCTGCTGCAACTTCCCAAAGTGGCAGCTTTAAATAAACTTAAATTATTGATTGATTGATTGATTGAGATAGGATCTTGCTCTGTTGCCCAAGCTGGACTGCAGTGATGTGATCGCAGCTCACTGCAGCCTCAACCTCCTGGGCTCGAATGATCCTCTTGCCTCGGCCTCCCGATTAGCTGGAACCACAAGCTTGCACCACCAGGCCTGGCTAACTTTTGTATTTTTTGCAGAGACAGGGTCTTGCCATGTTGGTCTTGAACTCCTAGACTGGCCTTGAACTCCTGTGTTCAAGCAGTCCTCCCACTTCAGCCTCCTGAGTAGCCGGGACTGCAGGTGCACGTCACCACACTGGACTAACTTTCATAGTTTTTGTAGAGACAAGGTCTTGCTGTGTTGACAAGGCTAGCCTCAAACTTGTGGGCTCAAGTGATCTTCCTGCCTTGGCCTCCCAAAGTGCTGGGATTATAGGTGTGGACCAACGCACCTGGTTGAGAATTTTGATCATTAAACTGGAACTAGAGCTGCAGCTCCTGGACTGAGTCCACTCTTGGGACTAGAAGGGACCCAAGGGCTCCAGTGCACCTAAGAGTGACTGGAGAGGGAGGGTAGCTGCCCAGCTTTTCATCCAGGTGCAGGGAAAGGTGCTTCCTGCCCCAGCCCCAAGGGGTCCTGCGTGTCCCTGAGCTCATGTCACAGTGCCTGGCCCTCAGTAAATGCCAGATACAGGTCTCCTCCAAGTCGTGAACAACTAGTCCATGCTCGGTCCAGGGGGCAAGTTTCCAGGTTTGTCCCACTGGTCTCGGTAGCCACAGGCCGCAGGCTGGTCCCCACACTCCACCCACCTTCTCCGCCCACTTCTGGGCACCATTCTCTCCCACTTCTCCTCACCGACCTCTGAACTTCGAGGTCTCCAAGGCTGAGCCCTTGAACCTCTTTCTTCAGTTGCTTCTCTGGGATCATGGCCTTAAATACTGAAGATTCCACATTGCCATGGCCAGGCCAGACCTTTCCCTGGACTGTAGACCCGGCTTACTCCAGTCCTTTTTGAGGAGTCTTAACAGAATCTCCATGGGATGAGTTCAGGCTAAGGAGCCACATCCCACCTCCTTCCGTGCCCTAGACTGTTCCTCCTGGGGCCTCTCCCCTTCCGCTCCCCCACCACGTGTAACCCCAGTGAGCAGCAGCCCCGCCTTCCAGAGGCTCAGGCCAAATGCGCTGACGTCATCCTGGACTCCCCCTTCTCTCAGCCTGGACATTGCTCTCCACACCCATTCTGCCCTCACAGAGACCCAGAATCCAGTCACTTCTCACTGTCTCTGCTGCTGCCATCCTGGTCACCATCATTTTGAACTTGGCCATTGCAGTGGCTTCTCCACTGGCCTCCTAGGTTTCTTTCTCGCCCCTTCCATCTACAGTATTTCCCACACCACAGCAGAGAGATACTGAAAACAGAAATCAGCCGGCGCAGTGGCTCACCCTTTAATCCCAGCACTTTGGGAGGCCAGGGCGGGTGATCACTTGAGGCCAGGAGTTCCAGACCAGCCTGGCCAACATGGCAAAAACCCGTCTCTACTAAAAATACAAAGGTGGGCGTGGTGGCAGGTGCCTGTAATCCCAGCTGCTTGGGAGGCTGAGGCGTAAGAATCACTTGAACCTGGGAGGTAGAAGTTGCAGTGAGTTGAGATAGCACTGCACTCCAGCCTGAACAACAGAGACCTTGTCTCTAAAATAAAATAAATAAAATAAAATAAAATAAAATAAAAAAAATAAAATAAAATAAAATAAATAAAATAAAATAAAATAAAATAAAATAAATAAAATAAAATACGCTCCCCTGTTCCTGGCTCTCTGAGGGTTCCCCATCTCACTCCAAGGAGAGCTGGCTTTGCTGCTCTCTGATGGTGGCTTTCTGCACTCCAGCCCCTCCAGCCCTCGCTGCACCTCAGGCCCTTTGTACTGGCCTCCCCCAGGGCTGCAAGGCTTGTTCCCTCCCTTCCTTCAGTCCCTCCCTCTCCTTCCTAGTGCAGCCTTCCTCATCCTCAATCCTCCTACCCTGCTTTGTCTTCTAAGGCTGGCATCACCCTCTCCCCTCTGGAGTATGGGTGGGTAAACATTTCTGTAAAGGGTCAGATAGGAAATATTTTCAGCTTCACAGGCCACACAGTCTCCATTACAGCTACTAAATTTGTCATCATAGTGTAAAAAACAGTCAGAAATGTGGCCAGGCGCGGTGGCTCATGCCTGTAATCCCAGCACTTTGGGAGGCTGAGGTGAGTGGATCATAAGGTGAGGAGTTCAAGACCAGCCTGACCAAGATAGCGAAACCCTGTCTCTACTAAAAATACAAAAAAATTAGCCAGGTGTGGTGGCAGGTGCCTGTAATCCCAGCTACTCAGGGGGCTGAGGCAGAGAATTGCTTGAACCCGGAAGGCGGAGGTTGCAGTGAACTGTGATCATGCCACTGCGCTCCAGCCTGGGCGACAGAGCAAGACTCCATCCCAAAAACAACAACAACAACAACCAAAAAAAAAAAAAAACAAAACAGTCAGAAATGCTACCGTGGGTGATATAGTCTGGATATATTTCCCCAAAAATCTCATGTTGAAATGTAATCACCTATGTTGGAGGTAGGGCCTGGTGGGAGGTGTTTGGGTCATGAGGGAAGATACCTCGTGGCTTGGTCCTGTCCACAGGATAGTGAGTTTTCACAAGATCTGGTTGTTTCGCACCAAGGCCTCCTCAGAAGCTGAGCAGATGCTGGTGCCATGCTTGTATAGCCTGTGGAACCATGAGCCAAATAAACCTCTTTTCTTTAGAAATTACCCAGTCTCAGCCGGGCGCAGTGGCTCATGCCTGTAATTCCAGCACTTTGGGAGGCCAAGGTGGGCAGATCATGAGGTCAGGAGATCGAGACCATCCTGGCTAACACGGTGAAACCCAGTCTCTACTAAAAATACAAAAAATTAGCCGGGCGTGGTGGCAGGCACCTGTAGTCCAGCTACTCGGAAGGCTGAGGCAGGAGAATGGTGTGAACCCGGGAGGTGGAGCTTGCAGTGAGCAGAGATTGCACCACTGCACCCCAGCCTGGGTGACAGAGCAAGACTCTGTCTCAAAAAAAAAAAAAAAAAAAAGAAATTACCCAGTCTCAGGTATTCCTTTATAGCCACATAAGAATGGCCTAACACATAAAATTGGTACCAGGAGTGGGGCATTGCTATTCAGATACCTGAGAATGTGGGAGCGACTTGGTACTGGGGAACAGCCAGAGGTTGGAAGAGTTTGGAGGGCTCAGAAGAAGGCAAGAAGACGAGGGGAAGTTGGAAACCTCTTAGAGACTGGTTAAATGATTGTGACCAAAATGCTGATAGTGATGTGAACAAGTGAAGGCCAGGGTGATGAGTCTTAGATTGAAAAGAGGAACTTATTGGGAACTGGAGCAAAGGTCACTTTCATTATGCCTTAGCAAATAATTTGGCTGTATTATTTTCATGCCCTAGGGATCTGTTGAAGTTTGAACATAAGAGGGATGACCCAGGACATCTGGGGGAAGACATTTCTTCCCTTCCTTCCCTCCCCTCTCCTCCCCTCCCCTCCCCTCCCTCCCTCTCTCCCTTCCTTTCTCCTCTCCCTTCCCTTCCCTCCCCTCCCCGCCCCTTCCCTTTCCCTGAGTCTTGCTCTGTCGCCAGGCTGGAGTGCAGTGGCATGATCTGGGCTCACTGCAACCTCTGCCTCCCAGGTTCAAGCGATTCTTCTGCCTCAGCCTCCCAAGTAGCTGGGACTACAGGTGTGCGCCACCACACCAAGCTAATTTTTTTGTATTTTTAGTAGAGATGGGGTGTCACCATGTTGACTAGGATGGTCTTGATCTCCTGACCTCATGATCCACCCACCTCAGCCTCCCAAAGTGCTGGGATTACAGGCGTGAGCCACCAAGTATGGCCAGAAATTTCTAAGCAGCAAAGCATTCAAGATGTGGCCTGGCTGCTTTGAACTCCCTATGCTCAAATGCAGGATCAAATAAGTGAATTAAAGTTAGAAGTTATATTTAAACGTAAAGCAGAACATAAAAGTTTGAAAAATTTGCAGCCTGGCCATGTGACAAAGGAAGAAAAAGCTTTTTCAGGAGAGGAGCTCAAGCAGGCGGTGGAGTAACCACTTGCTAGAGGATTTGCATAACTAAAAGGGAACCGAGTGCTAATAATTGAGACAATAGGAAATACTTCTCAAAGGCAAAAAGGCCTCAAAGGCATTTCATAGATCTTCCACAACCCTCCCATCACAGGCCCAGAGGACGAGGAGGAAAGAGTGGTTTCATCGTCCAGGCCCAAGGGCCTGCTGCTCTGCACAGCCTCAGGACACTCCTCCCTGCCTGCATCTAGACTGTTCCAGCTCCAGCCTTGGCTCAAAGGGCCCTAGTCACAGCTCAGGCTGCTGCTTCAGAGGGTTCAAGCCATACACCTTGGCAGCTACCATGTGGTATTAAGCCTGTAGGTGTGCAGAGTGCAAGAGTGAAGGAGGCTTGACAGCATCCACCTAGATTTCAGAGGATGTATGAGAAAGCCTGGGAGCCCAGGAAGAAGGCTGCTGCAGGGGCAGAACCCTCACATTGGAGAGGAAATGTGGGGTTGGAGGCCCCACACAGAGTCCCCACTGGTGCAATGCCTAGTGGAGCTACGGGAAGGGCGCTGCCACCATCCAGACCCCAGAATGGTAGATCACCAGCAGCTTGCACCCTGCACCTGGAAAAGCTGCAGGCCCTCATCTCCAATCTGTAAGAGCAGTCATGGGGACTGAATCCTGCAAAGCCACAGGAACAGAGCTGCCCATGGCCTTGGGAGCCCGCCCCTTGCACCAGTGTGCCCTGGCTGTGGGACATGGAGTTTAAGGAGATTATTTGGGAGCTTCAAGATTGAATGATTGCTCTGCTGGGTTTTGAACTTGCTTGGGGCCTATAGCCCCTTTCTTTTGACTGATTTCTCTGTTTTGGAACAGGAATGTTTACCTAATGCCTATGCCCCATTGTATCTCAGGAGTAAATAACTTGTTTTCATTTTTACAGGCTCATAGGTGAAAGGAACTCATCTTCAGATGAGATGTTGGACTTGGACTTTGGATTGGGACTTTCGAGTTAATGCTGGAATGAGTAAAGACTTTGGGGGGCTAATGGGAAGGCATGACTATATTTTGCAATGTGAGAAGAACATGAGGTCTAGGGGGCTAGGGGTGGAATTCCCAAACCTCATGTTGAACTGTAATTCCCAATGTTGGCAGTGAGGCCTGGTGGGAGGTTTGGGTCATAGGGGCAGATCGCTGTGGCTTGGTGCTGTCCTTGCACTAGTGAGTTCTCATGAGATCTGCTCATTTAAAAGTGTGCGCACCTCCCTGCTCTCTCTCTCTCTCTCTCTCTCGCTCCTGCTTTTGCTGTGTGATGCACCTGCTCTGGCTTTGCCTTCCATAATGAGTAAAAGCTCCCTGAAGCCTTCCCAGAAACCAAGCAGATGCTGGCATCATGCTTGTACAGCCTGCAGAACCATGAGCCAGTTACCCGCTTTCTTTATAAAAACTACCCAGTCTCAGGTATTTGTTTATTTATTTATCTTGAGACAGGGTTTCTCTCTTGTCTCCCAGGCTGGAGTGCAGTGGCACAATCTCGGCTCACTACAACCTCCTCCTCCTGGGCTCAGGTGATTCTCCTGCCTCAGCCTCCTGAGTAGCTGGGACTACAGGCACATGCCACCACACCCGCTAATTTTTGTATTTTTAGTAGAGATGGGGGTTTCACTATGTTGGCCAGGCTGGTCTCGAACTCACAACCTCAGGTGATCCACCCACCTTGGCCTCTCCAAGTGCTGGGATTACAGGCTTGAGCCACCGCACCTGACCTCTGCTTTTCTTTTCTTTTCTTTTCTTTTTTTTTGAGGCAGAGTCTCGCTTAGTCGCCCAGGCTGGAGTGCAGTGGCGCGATCTCGGCTCACTGCAAGCTCCGCCTCCCGGGTTCACGCCATTCTCCTGCCTCAGCCTCCCGAGTAGCTGGGACTACAGGCGCCCGCCGCCTCGCCCGGCTAATTTTTTGCATTTTTAGTAGAGACGGGGTTTCACCGTGTTAGCCAGGATGGTCTCGATCTCCTGACCTCGTGATCCGCCCGCCTCGGCCTCCCAAAGTGCTGGGATTACAGGCGTGAGCCACCGCGCCCGGCCTCTGCTTTTCTTTTCTAAGGACCATTTGTCCTTGGCAGGGTCCACCTGGATAATCCATGAAGAGTTCCTTATGTCAAGATCTTTAACTTAATGACACCTGGGAAGACCCTTTTCCTAACTTGGTTAACATTCACAGGTCCCAGGGATTAGGATGTGGATACATCTTTTTGAAGGCTACTGTTCAATCCACTGTAGGTGTCTTTAAAGCACTTAAAAATGAGAATGAAACCTGAATGTCAACTCCTTCATCTGCAGTGAAAAAATAAGACTGCTCAGTGGACCAGACTACTTGGCAGTTTTACTTTTCACTGCAGATTATTTTTCACTACACACATGGGCCTGCCCAGGGAATTCTCTCCCAGGAGGCAAGTTACGTGACAAGCCAAATGATCAGGAGGATCAAACAAACGGCTGCAGAAACAGGGATGGATGATGACTGTCAGGAGGAGGAAAGTGGAGGGTGACAGCAGAGGTAAGGCCTGGCTCCTTCGTCCTCACTCCCTCTCTTGAATCCATGTTAATCACAATTTACATGAATGCAGTGCTTTACGAGTAAGGTGTATGGAGAAACCCTGTCTCTACTAAAAATAAAAAATTAGCCGGGCGTGGTAACACGTGCCTGTAATCCCAGCTACTTGGGAGGCTGAGGCAGGAGAATTGCTTGAACCTGGGAGGCGGATGTTGCAGTGAGCCAAGATCTCACCATTGCACTCCAGCCTGGGCAACAAGAACAAAACTCCATCTCAAAAAAAAAAAGGTAAGTTATAATGGCTCATGCTTATAATCCCAACACTTTGGGAGGCCAGGCTAGGAGGATGGCTTGATCCTAGGAGTTCAAGACCAGCCTGAGCAACACAGTGATACCGCAGCTGCCCCCTTCATCTCTATAAAAAATTAAAAAAAAATTTTTTTTAAGTGCTAGAATTATAGGCTTTTTAAAAGTGGTAGGATTTTAGGCCGGGGGTGGCTCACACCTATAATCCTAGCACTTTGGGAGGCGAGGAAGGTAGACTGCTTAAGTCCAGGAGTTCACGACCAACCTGGGCAACATAGTGAAACCCCATCTCTACAAAAATATTAGCCGCGTGTACTGGCACACGCCTGTAGTCCCAGCTACTTGGGAGACTGAAGCGTGAGGATCACCTAAGTCCAGCGAGGTTGAGGCTGCAGTGAGCCAAGAGTGTACCACTGCACTCCAGCCTGGGTGACAGAGTGAAACCTTGTCTCAAAAGAAAAAATTATCCAGGTGTGGTGGTGCATGCCTGTAGTTCCAGCTACATGAGAAACTGTGGTAGGATGATCACTAGAGCCTGGGAGGTTAAGGCTGTAGTGAGCTGTGATCACTCCACTGCACTTCAGCCTGGGTGAGACAGCTAGACATTGTCTGAAAATAAATGAAAAATAAAAGTAAGGTATAAAGAGTATTTTTCGAAGTCTTATTGGAGGTTCACATCAGCACTGAGAGATAAGAAATAAAGCAGATACCATGATTCTCACATTTCGAATGCAGAAACTGAGGCCCAGACAGGTGAATCCAACCTCTGTCCTTCACACCCCAGCTGGCTCATAGAAACCATGGCCTGTTACCAACCAAGCCATCCAGAGCCCAGCACCGTGGGCCGATGGCAGCCTTCCCTCGTCTGCTCCTGGGGCAGGTTGCTGGGAGGCATTGCCTGTTTTGGGGAGAGGCCTGCAGGGGCCTGAGGAATGAACCTGGCAGTGGGCACTCCCACTGGGGCCTCCTCCGGCGCTGCCCTCAGGAAGATTCTGTGGCTCTGAAAGCCCAAGGAGCACCTCTGACCACAGCAGGCAGTCCTGCCAGGTTCAGGGGGGGCTCTTGTGCCCAGTGTAACTTCACAGAGCCAGCATGTTCCAGCCTGGGAGGGAAACCAAAAGGCACTTTGCCCAAGCGTCACAGGGCTGAAACAGCATCCTCTGATGGGCCTCTGTCCCCGGAAGCAACGAGACTGGACAGGTGCTGAGCCCCTGTTACTTCATTGGGATGGACTTGGATCTGAGGAACGAACTGAGAGTGAACATTTCCAAATTTGAGGCCTAAGAAAAGTTTGGTGGCCTGATGAGCTGTGACAGGCAACCGTCTGAGGAAGTGGAGGCTCAGCACATCCTCCGGTTACTTATTACGTCACTGAAGGGTCTAAAAATGACTGTCCTTGGGGTGATGGAATCCTGCAGAATAAAATAGTGATGACTTTTTTTTTTGAGATGGAGTCTCGGTCTGTAGCCCAGGCTGGAGTGCAGTGGCGCAATCTTGGCTCACTGCAAGCTCTGCCTCCCGGGTTCACGCCATTCTCCTGCCTCAACCTCCCGAGTAGCTGGGACTACAGGCGCCCACCACCACGCCCAGCTAATTTTTTTGTATTTTTAGGAGAGACAGGGTTTCACCATGTTGCCCAGGCTGCTCTTGAACTCCTGAGCTTGTGATCCGCTCTCCTTGGTCCCCAAAGTGCTGGGATTATAAGCGTGAGCCACCGCGCCCTGCCCACAGTCCCATTCCTCTCTGGGAGTCTTTGGTGGCCCCTTCATCGTGCTTTTTTTTTTTTTTTTTTTTTTTTTAAATATTCTTGGTACATTTTCTATGTAATCATTTCAATAACTGACTGTCCAGTAGAGTCTTTAGTTTTTCTGTATCCCTTCCCAAATTTAGAAACCTGACTGGAACTTTGGGCCAGTTGTAATGTGTCCTCTATGACAGGCCTAACCCCTTTCCCTTCGTTCCTGAGCAGACCCCATCCACTTGGGTCCAAGAGGCCCTCTCTCCTGGCTGCTACCATTGTACCCACCTGCTGGCCAGGCCCCCACAGGGGCATCTTTCCTCCTGACAGTCTCATCCCCACTCAGCAGCCAGAGTGCCTTCTTTATCAATGTAGATCGGATCCTTTCACTGCATTTGTTCATCCAACACACATTTACTGAGCACCTACTGTGTGCTAGGCCCTGGTACAGGCACAGGAAACACATAGGGATTAAAGCTACACCCTGCTCTCCTGGAGCTTCCATGTTAGTGGAGGGAAGAAAGATACGTAAACGTGTAATGAGTCAGGTGGTGATGAGTGCAAAGGAGAAAAGTAAAGCAGAGAAATGGACTAGAAAGTGCCGGCAAGAGTGGGTGGTGGGGTGGGGGTGTGGTTTGCAATTTTCAACAGGGGTCGTCAGGCCTGGCTGAGGAGCTGAAGAGGTAAGAAAATGAGCCATGTGGCTAAGCGGGGCGAAAGAGTTGGAGCAGAAAAGGTGGGAGGATCACCAGGCATGATGGCCCCTGTCTGCAGTCCTAACTGCTAGAGCCGGGCATGGCGGCTCAGCACTTTGGGAGGCCGAGGCAGGTGGATCATCTGAGGTCAGGAGTTCAAGACCAGCCAGACCAACATGGTGAAACCCCATCTCTACTAAAAATTACAAAAATAATCTGGGCGCGGTGGCACATGCCTGTAATCCCAGCTACGTGGGAGGCTGAGGCAGGAGAATTGCTTGAGCCTGGGAGGCAGAGGTTGCAGTGAGCCGAGATTGCCCCACTGCACTCCATCCTGGGCAACAGAGTGAGATCCCATCTCAAAACAAAACAAAACGAAACAGCAAAAGCTAACTACTCCAGAGGCTGAGGCAGGAGGATCGCTTGAACCCAGGAGTTTGAGGTTGCAGTGAGTTACGATCACACCACTGCACTCCAGCCTGGGTGACAGAGCGAGACCCTGTCTCAAAAAGAAAAAAAAAAAGAGTCGCAGCAGAGAACAGCAGGCGCAAAGGCCCCAAGGCAGGAGTGCGCCTGGTGTGTTTGAGAACCCACAGAGACGCCACTGTGGCTGGAGCAGGGTGAGATGTGGGAAGGGAGAGTGGCCAAGGAAGCTGAGAGGTCAAGGAAGAAGTGTGGTCAGAGCAGGCCCTGCAGGTGCCCGAGGCCTTTGCTTCTATCCTGATGGCAGCCCTCATGAGCCCTGAGCTTCCCTGGCTGCAGTGAGGTCAGGCAGAAGGGGATGGAGGCTGCAAGTGGGGATGCATTGACGGGTGACAGGTGGCAGTAGTAGAAGTGTGAGAAGAGCTGGGAGCCTGGGTCTGTTTTGAAAATAGAGCCCCGGCCGGGCGCGGTGGCTCAAGCCTGTAATCCCAGCACTTTGGGAGGCCGAGACGGGCGGATCACGAGGTCAGGAGATCGAGACCATCCTGGCTAACACGGTGAAACCCCATCTCTACTAAAAATTACAAAAAACTAGCCGGGCGAGGTGGCGGGTGCCTGTAGTCCCAGCTACTCGCGAGGCTGAGGCAGGAGAATGGCATGAACCCGGGAGGCGGAGCTTGCAGTGAGCTGAGATCGGCCACTGCACTCCAGCCTGGGCGACAGAGCAAGACTCCGTCTCAAAAAAAAAAAAAAAAAAAAAAAGAAAATAGAGCCCCAGGCTGTGGTGGTAGAGCTGGACACAGGGTGCAAGAAGGGAAAATATTTTTGCTGCTTAAATCCTAGCCTGGCTTCCCATTGTTCATAGGGTACATTCTCCATTCCTCTTCCTGCCTGAGGTCTGACATGTGCCGGCCCCAGCTGGCGTCTCCTGCACCTTCCAGCACCAGCTCCAGCTCATGGCCCCATGTGGTTCCTCCCCGAATCCAGCGACCACGCTGCCCTCTGCCCCAGCGCCTCCTCCACTGATGTCTGCTCTTCCTGAACTGCCCTCCCGCCGGACGGCTGCTCCTTAGTAGCAGCTCAAGTGTCCTTCCTTCCCTAAGCCAGAGTTTCCCCAGACACTGCCGCACAACACCCTTCATTTTTCATGGCATTCTTCATGGTCTGTCAATGGGTCTTTTGTTTTAACTTTCTGTCTTCTTGTTTTTGTGGGTCTCCCTTCCTAGAATATAAACCCCATGAGGGCAGAGGCGTTCAGCCTGATGCCAGCCTGGCAAAGTTGTCACAAATCTGGAGGAATGCACCCATTCACGGGCACCCAGTTCTGTGAGGTATTGCAAGCGCTCTCTGAACCTGCAAGGTGGCCATTGCTATCCCCACTTTACAAGGGAGGAACGAGTACCCGGGGAGGTTCTATTTAGATCCGCCAAGGGCACAGTCGTTCTAGAAAGTAGCAGACCGGGAGTTCGAACTTCGGCTTGCTGGTTCCAGAGCCCCTTCTGTGCCCCTTCCAGGCTGTGCCTGGGTGAGATTCTTCCTGGAGGGTTCAGGGGCTGAGCTGACACCGGTGGGCTCTTAAGAGGCCCTGGTCTGCTTGTTGAAGGACTCCAAGGCGGCGTCTGGGAGCCTGGCGGGACTTTCTCCCTGTCAGCCTAGAGGCATTTTTAGAGGAGTGTGTCTCGCAATCTCATAATTCATAACTAAGGTAGAGGGTACACATTTAGTTTAAAGTAAAACCTCAAACCCCCCTCCACTCCCAGCCGGACAGCTTCATGTACTTCTCTCCCTTCCCTCCTCTGCCCTCCACAGGTGACAGCAAGTGTCCGGGGCTGCCCCGTGGGGCCCCAGGCGTCCCGCCCTGAAACTGCCTCGCTGTGTGCCCTTGGGCAACCCCGCCCCGTGCCTCAGTTTCCCCACTCATAGAGGCTCCACAGGTGACACACCTGGCCCCGGGCCGCGATCGGCCGCCGGGCCCCGCGGGACGGAAACCCCGCGCCCCAGCCCCGCGCCGAGCCTCCCCGAGGCACCCCCAGGGCCGGGCGGGGAGCGCGGGGAGGGGCCGCGGGGACCTGGGCCGCTGGGGCCGCCTGGCTGCCGGCCGGCTCCGGGGGGCGCCCGCGGCCCCTCCCCGCGCTCCCCGCCCGGCCCTGGGGGTGCCTCGGGGAGGCTCGGCGCGGGGCTGGGGCGCGGGGTTTCCGTCCCGCGGGGCCCGGCGGCCGATCGCGGCCCGGGGCCAGGTGTGTCACCTGTGGAGCCTCTATGAGTGG